>NC_092213.1:19706552-19708897 GCF_043381705.1 Parasteatoda tepidariorum
TATACAGGGTGATTCTAAAAGGATGGGCAAAATTTTAGGAAGTGATAGTACACACCCAAGCAAACAATTTTTATCAAAGAGTGCATGGTCGAAAACAAAACGCAAAACCGCTAGAGGGCGTCAAAGTTTATGTTCCTATGTGAGGCAAAAACACACAAAGAACGATGAAGTTATAAAAGCAAATTTAATGGCATGTGATTACAATAAGTGTTCAAAACAGTGGCTGGCAGAGGCTATGCACGCAGTACAACGGCGAAGAAAAGATAGGTGAACATTCTGAAACACACCAGGCATATCACGAACTTTCCCTGCAGCGGCTGAAAGCTTGGCGACAAGTAATGCAGCACAGTAACTCGCAACAGGAATGGAGCTTTCACGTTTGCATCAAACAACTTCCGAATGCGCCAGCACCTTTGCGTTTCGTTTTCGACCAGGCATTCTTTGATAAAAATTGTTTGCTTGGGTGTGTAATATCACCTCCTAAAATTTTGCCCATCTTTTTAGAATCACCCTGTATATAAATAAAGGGTTTAAAGTCATATTTTACTACTTAGGTACTTGCAACTTGATGCGAAGTGAATATGAAAAGGCATGTGATTTGAATCAGATTCAACTGGATACCTATAACAGACGTCACGCAGGTGTGTCGAACCCGATTTATTTCTAAATCCACAAATGCTGTGATTTACCTACCATGACGTCACTTGCAGGTATCCAATTGTACAGATCAATGAGTGTTTTTGACGATTTTTCCAGATAAGCGATAGCACGTGTCTGTGTATTGAAGAAAAATTATGGAAACTTAAAAACTTTCTATCTGGATATAATTCTTAGGAACAGTTTTTGGTATAATTGTTACCTTGGGAGAAAAAAAAAATTACCGTATCACTATTTTTGCTCAAACTCCCTCACAATTTTTTTTTTCAATTTTAAATGCACGTAGTATCTTCTTACATTTTTAATACATTCCATTTCAGAAACAGCTATGGGAGTGTCAATCAACGCACAAGAAGAAGGATGCAATGAATACGTGCAAGCAGTTCATGAGTAAGCAGCGTATAACATATTTCATTGTTTCCAAACTTTAATTTCAGAACTTAAAAAATTTTAAGTGATAGAAATACACAAAGCAAAATAATCTCTAGGGCATACGGGAGAGCCGTTACGGGATAGAGCACTCGCTTCCCAATGTAGTGAAACGGGTTCGAATCCAGGCGGTGGCTGGTCGATTCGAATTCCACACCCAGCTCGCACCAACCACAGTGCTAACGTGAAATATCCTCAGTGCTAGACGAATCATGGTTTAGAGTCCCCTTGCCGTCAGGCTAACAGTGGGAGGTTTTCGTGATTTTCCTCTACATGTAAGACAAATGCGGATTAGTTCCATCAAAAAGTCCACCAAATTTCTCTTAATACTTGACCCAGGAATTCCCTTATCTTCTGGATTGGGTCAAAATTACAAGGCTACAGATTTGAACACTGGTAGCTGTAAGCCTTAAATTGGGTCGACTGTTCAACTATGGTTATAAAATAAAAAAAAATAAAAAGGGCATAAGGGATACCAGGTGATCGTGGAATCAGAACTCTGAAAAATAATTGCTTGTCAGCTTACTTGGAAAACAACTTGTAAATGAATTATAGTTTGTTTGACGCTTTTTTATACTTTTAAGCTCTTTATTCAATCTAATGTGTGTGTATATCATATACTCAAATTAATAATTCTGTGTAAGTGATAAGCACAATTTACAAGCAATCTTCATATCCCCTTATACTTTTCAAATTTCTTTTCATATGGTTTAAGTTTAGAGCTGTATCTTTCATAGATTACGATTTGAATAAATTCTGACAAAATATAAATTATTTTATCAGTTGCTTGATTCCGTTAAACGGAATTTTAATCTAATTAAAAATACATTCTTCGTTGTGGTCAAAAACATTCACTCAATAAACAGTAATAAAAAAAACATTTGTCCGTTTATCTATCTATCTATCTATTAGATTAAGGTCAGGTGAATTTGAGGGCCAAGACATGACTTGAAAGTCACTGTAATGTTCCTCGACGATTCGACCCGAATGACATGGTGCATTATCCTGTTGGTAAACACCATCGCCCACAGGAAAAACTGTTGTATGAATGGGTGAACCTGGTTTGCAACTATGTTCAAGTAGCTTACAGACGCCAGGGATTGTTCTATGAGGATTATGGGTCCTAATGTGCCCCATGAAAACATTGTTCCTGGGCGAGAAACCATGAAAACCTTGGCGAACCCATTATTATAGATGGAGGTTGGTCATAATGTAATGGCTCTTCGGTATAAATATATATATATATATATATAAAAAGA
>NC_092213.1:19709387-19780001 GCF_043381705.1 Parasteatoda tepidariorum
TATATATATATATACATATGATTACATATTAATTTTCCTTTCAGAATCGGAAACGTATTTTTAATCCGCATTCTTAGGCCATGGCTTTACTATGATTTCATTTTCAATCGGACCTCGACTGGGATGAAGCTTCATAAAAGTTTGAAGATAGTTCATAATTTTACTAGAAAGGTATTTGTTAATAATTTTACTGGACAGATGTTTGTTCATTAGTTAATGAACAAACATCAATTAGTTAAGGTTGTGTGTAATTTAGGGAAATGTAGTTGGAGTAATTTTTACAATAATTAGTTTTTTTTTAACTTTAAAATGTTTTTTTTTCTTTCACTACAACCAGCACTATATATTACAGTTTATCGTCTGTTTGGCTTAGCAAATACTGAAAAAAAAATATTATTAAATAATATAAGTATAGCTTAAAAGTATTTACTATATAACTATCTTGGTGAATTCGTTGAAGTTGCATATGATTTAATTTATGCTAAGATTCCAATAATGTGCTGCAACTGATGAATCTGAAAAATCTGCATAAATTCAATTTCATAAATGCCAAAATTGATCGAGTGAAAATGTTTTTATTGTTTTTATTTCATTTTAATTTACTTTTCTTTTTCCCTCTCATCTAATGCAACTTTTCTAGTTTTATTTTGCGCCTTTATTTTCCTTTATTCTTTGACAACCTTGCGATTTATGTTTCAAATCACTTTTGTTTTTATCATTTACGTCTGGCAAGTCTTGAGAATTCACGTCGATTTTTCAGAGCTAGAAACATTTCGTCTTATACTTCCATCTTCATATTTTTTTTTAATCAAATGAAGATTTTAATCAAGTATAAATATTTGCTGCAATTATTTGGGATTAGAAAATGTCTAACAAATGAAAAAATATTAAGTAACGATAGTAAAGTGCCAAAAAGATTAAAACAATAAAAGTCTGGAATCATGCTTATTTTTTTAAATCTATACTCCAGATGGCAGTTCCGGTCTGTTTATAATTATTATTAACTATTTATATTTGAGGAGATTATTAGTTAGATGTAAAATAGATGTCAGCAATCATCAAACATCTATTTTTGCTATTAACTGAAAATATAAAAATTAATACGTATATATTGCACATGCATGTTGCTTTATAATGTAATTTTTTTAAATAAAAATAGGCACTTTTAAGATCGTTTTCTCCAAAATTATACGACCATTACAGTTAACGAAATATTTATTCCGCAAATTACGATCTACAAAAATTTCCTCTTTTTTTAACGACTGTTTTAATTTGCTTCATCGTTTAATGAGATTGCGTAGAGCATTTAATGTTTCGCGCAGTATTGGGATTCTGCTCTTTTCTGTTATTGAATTTTACATTCAGTAAAACTTGGGAACTTTTTCATGCAGATGGACTGTTAAATTTCATATTAAAAATTAATGTATTCAAATGAGCACCGTTTTTTCTTAATTAAGATAAACTCTAATGGCTAGTTATTGCAACATTCTGCAATGGCTAGTTATTGCATTCTAATGGGTAGTTATTGCAACTGCACTCACTATACATTTTTGCTGTTTGTCGCAAATAGTCGACTAAGTAATATTTACTTTACAATTTACTCACTAAATACAATTTTGTTTGTAGATAACATATGTAATTGTTGTATTTATACTGAAACTCTATGAAATCAAATTTCAGTTCTTACTTACTTGGGTGTCTCTTTTTTTCATTAATACCTTTTATAAAACAAATCGAATTGTACCTAGATACCTCTGTAACAAATTAATCTTTCTTTTCTCCTACAGGTGATAAAAGAGAAAAAAGAAGAACTTCTGAGACAAGATGAGTTAGACAAAAAGAACGAGACGAGTTCTCTGTATACCAAGAAACGCACAGCTTTCTTGGAACTGTTGCTGAAGTATCATTTGAAAGATCCATCATTTACTGAAGAAGATATAAGAGAGGAGGTGGACACTTTCATGTTTGCTGTAAGGAAAGGTGAATTATTTGCATGTTGCCAATTGCTGGTAGGATAAAGCAATTATGTTAAAGATTACTTGAGCAAGCAGCTTTCAATTTAATCTGCCCTGGCATGTCTTTCAAAGGGCATAGCTTATTCAGATTGTGTTAGAAAATCTGAGAAATCAGCTGGGCTTTTGTTGGCAAGCACACTTTCCAAAGTAATTAATACGTTAATAGCAACCAAGAATTAATATTTGGTTTGACTTCCTTATTTATTTTAAAGTATCACTCACTTTGCGTATTGTGAACTTGGGCAATGATTTAGCCGACACAGCAGCATGATCTACCTTCCTCAGACATGAAATTACAGTATTATATCCTTATCGCAACAACAGTAGAATTTCCAAATCAATTTCTCGGGTTTAACAGAGTGCAATAATAAATTACACTCTGTTAAACCCGATGTAGACCATTTGCTTGTGTTGTATGTCTATAGTGCAAACTTTAAGCTAATCCGTCTACGAATAGACAACTAGTCAAATTCTCATTTTGTGACGAAGCTAGGTTATCTGTTAATCGAGCTTAAGGCTTTAAATATTTTCTTCACTTTTGGCATGAATATGAGCAAGGTGGTTCTGAAGCATTCAAATAGGTTTTCCTTTTCTCAAGCATTCACGTAAACCTTGTTACGTAATAGAACCAGTTGAACCTCTTTCCTTGCTTCGGAGATCACCTTATTTATGAGGCAAACATATAAATATTCAAACCGAAACAGCTAAGATGCTCCTACCGGTCCATGTTGTGTATTGGCCATACTAGACTAACTCATCTTCATTTGTTATGTGGGAAACCTCCTCCCGAATAGAAATCTTGTATGGCTTTATTTATGATTCATCATATTTTAATCACTTTCACTGTAACAGATTTCGTTTCACTTTTTTTGGTTCTCGTTCAATCTTCGGTTCTTGCTCTTATCCACGGAAGATTTGTTGGGGGAGCCCGATCATAGTACTTTTTTCTCTTTTTTATGTGCTATTATTTTATATTGTATATAAAAAAATTTTATCCATTAATAATTTTATTTTATTTGTAAGTATATTCTTATCTTAACTAATATTAACTATTTCAAAGAATTTTATTGCATTATCACTTTTAGATGATTTTATTTTTATTAGCTTTGATTGTTACAGAACTATTTTATCAATGTTTAATGTATTTAATGTAATGTAATAAGTGTAGAATGCATTTTATCTTTTGATCTGCATGAAAGTTTATTTGGCGCAACGTGATCTCATTTGTTCCTTGTGCCATTAAGCCCTACATTCATTTAAATAAAAATATTTGAATAAAAATGTAGAATGATATTTCTCCCAATGTTTTAGGGTCACGATACAACAGCTATGACTATTTCCTTTGCATTGTGGCTAACCGGATTAGATGAAAATGTGCAACGACTCATTCATGAAGAATTGGACGATATATTTATGGGTGATAATGAGAGGGAAATTACACGGAATGATTTATCACGCATGAAATACTTAGAGTGCGTCATAAAGGTATTGAAACCATTTTAAATTACTGAAAATATATTTTTAACTTGGCATTTCTTACAAGAATAAAGCGCCGCACCTGAAGTTATATATAAAACTCTAATACGTTTTTCCAATTTGAAAACTTCTCTGCAGCCAATTCGAAGCAGGGTTTGGCCAATTTTTTCCCCTTTTGAGCTAAAAATTACTTTTCAATGTATTAACATAGTTCATCAATAGTACAATGGTTTATTTGGCATATCATATCCTTATTTTGAACTTTTGCCATTGGACCTTACTGTCAATAGAGATATCTAAGCTGACGTAATTCATTTACCAGTCGACTAAAAATCCATGAATGGCCAATTACAGATGCAACCAATAGGAATACGTTTTGATTGGGACAAGAGTATGAATCGCCCAATAGGAATCGTGCAAACGGAAATTGATTGAATGATAGTGGAACATTGATCTAGCTTTGCCTCTGACCTGGTCATCTTTATTCAATTTGTTAGTAATGATGGGTTTGCCTTCTTTAGGAAATTACTAGCACTTCGGACTTAAGTTATTCTTGTGATCTTAACCTATTTTTGAGGTTAAACCCTGTTTATAACACAAGTTGATGAGCTCACCTAAAGTTGTGTACGTTTGGCTATATATAGTCGATTTAGCATTTTTTTTTTTTTTTTTTTTTTTTTTTTTTTTTTTTTTTTTTTTTTTTTTNCTACGTTCAACTTCCTGTTCCATTACAATGTTCTAGTAGTTATTTGAACACGTTTCTTTTTATAAATAATATTACAATTAAGTAAGTTTAAGTATGTCTATAAAAGTTCATGTCTGTAAGAAATTATATTTTAATATGATTTCAAAATCTTTTCATTTAATGAGCCAACTCCCTCCTGTTCAAGGTGCACACAATCCTTGACATTGAAACATGTTCCGACTCAGTGAATGAAGCATAAACAACTCTTACAACGGTACGTGGTACTTCAACCATGGATATTTAACTTTACAGCAAATTTTATCCACTGTTGCTGCTTCGTTATGTACCGTTTTTTAAATGTGTTATACCTTACCTCCTCAATATGTTTTTAAAATCTTTCGTGCTTTGAATCCCGTATTCAATTCAACAACTTTACAGTATTTAATTGGACATACTTCAAGCCAAAATATTAGTTTTTTTTTACCTTTTTTAAGCACATAGTTTTATATTCGTGCATTTAATTCTATTTTTAAGTTTTAGTGTTTTGTTTACCAATACTTCACTCCAAAATACAATTTTTATCTTTTTTAAGCACATGTGGCGTAACTACCACTACGAATATTAAACATCAATTCACTGCTATATAAGACATGCTAACTTGATTCAATCACGAGGTACCTTTTGATAGATGAAGGTTGACTTGGTCGATAACTCCACCCCCCACATTGGTGACCCGGACGTGATTTGAACACGTAGTAACGCCCACTTCGTTGGATGGTCCACATTGAGTAGTTGACTTGCTACTTGTGACTGCAACAATATCAATCCTCCTCACGCTGTTGCTACTCAGTCTCGTCTCGATTAAACACAACGGCTGCCTGCATACACTCGACTGCTAATGGCAGCACAGGAACGAATACGATTGTGAAGTTAATACACCTCTCGCATTCAGCACTAAAAAAACCCGGTGACCTTAAAACCAGCTCTCCCGGTCTTTCACAAGTTCAGCGACTAGTGGGATCCGTTCATCGAATTCTATCCCTGATAAAATTCTGGTGGGGGTGTATTGTGGCGTAACTACCACTACGAATATTTAAACATGAGTTCACTGGTATAGAAGACATGCTAACTTGATTCAATCACGAGGTACCTCTTGATAGGTAAAGGATGCCGTGGTCGATAACTCCGCCCCCACACACAGTTATTAATTCATGTATTTAATTCTATTTTTAAATTTTGGCGTTAATTTCACCTATTATGAAGTGCAATATGGCTCTTGAACTAGAAATAAAACTAACTAAGCAAACTTGTGAATATGATTAATAGTCGTTTGCTTTACCCACATGTTTAAAAAATTATCTGAATAGAAACAGAAATAATATCAAACATATTTAATGATTCGAAATTTACAGGAAACTTTAAGATTGTATCCTCCAGCTCCTCTTTTTGGTAGAGAAGCCAATGAAGCCTTCAAGATAGGTAAGTAAAATTGTTCCAGATTTTTCTTGGTGTGTTGCTATTAGATTTGCCAAACCATATATACAGCACACATGGGCGTAGCTTCAAAGGGGACACTTGCCGCTTCTAATAATTTCCCAAAACTTCCTAGTTTTTTTTTAAAGTGGCTCTTAACAAGATGGGGGATATATGAGTAGTAAAAAGAGAAAGTGATACTTATTAAAAGTTACACATTACATAATTAAAGAGCGCCATCCAGTGACTAAAATAATAAACTTTGAATTGGAAAATTAATGATAAAATGTGTATTTTATTTTTCTCCTCGCACACATATTAACTGATTTGTGTGACTCATGGGAGGGAATTTTTCCTGATTGCGTTTTATTTCGAAAAGGAACATTATAGTATTATTTTTAAATAACCAGCTGTCTGCTTTAAAATTGTTATTTTTGTGAAAATATGTACCCATGTTATTTTTTTCTCTTTCCCTTATTATTTTTTAAATTTGCACTTTTATAAACCTTTGAGGAGGATAAATTGTCCGACGCCTCGATTCTTCGTTATCGTATATTGATAGTTGATAAATCAATGTCTTGGGGTTAGCTTCTATATTTTCAAAGTAATTCTTGAAGAAGTACTTTACAAAAATTTAACTCATTTCTTAAGGTTGTTTTGAGGTTTATTTAAAATTGACTTCAAAAACAACTTTAAAAAATTACATCGCAAGATTTATAATCAAGGTCATACACCTTCATTACAACAAAGATAATTTAAAGATATTTAGAAGTTGTTTTATTCACATCATCTAGGTTGTTTTGAAATTAAAAGAAATCTACCTTAAAAGGGTCCAGAATAGAGAGGTTGTTTTAGAGATGTGCATGTTATTTTTTTCTACCATTCAAGCAAATAGGTACATTTGAGATAGGAATATTTTCACCCGACTCTAACTAAAGGTATTGCTGTGCTATATATGAGATTGATTTTATGAGGTGTAATTGAGGTTGAAATCGAAGTTTATTGATGAGGTTATTTTTAGAGCAAAACATAACCTCATTTCCTACCTCAGATGTTTCTTTCCCTCCGGCAACTTCAAAACAGTCAACTTCAACCGCATTTTATCTACAGAACAGAGTAATTATTTTGATTGTTTTAGGTTGAAGGGATTAAAATTTTTTTATAAGGGTTTAACTTTATTTTAATTGTTTCAAAAGACCGAATTCGTTCAATGGTTGACATTAATAATTTAATTTTTAAAGCGATGCAAAAAATTATATATTTTGCAATTCAATTATTTTTGACTTTTACAAATAAATTAATAAAAAAATAATAAATAATTATCAAAAATTATTTTTTATATGGAATTATACTTAGATAAAATAAATAAATAATTCTGTGTAAATTTTTTCGATTCGCTTAAGAACTTCCCGGAATATAGCTAACTACACGAAAAGCGAAACATTAAAAAGTCCGTACTTCCAACTACTCTCTTACCTAAACTGTAGGACCATGTTTTATAAATTCAAGAATCCAAATTTGTCAAAAGAAAAATGCCGTTTTTTCAGAGATAATATGTTTATGTGTCTGATTTTGCAACTTAAAATATCGCCGGTTCTTATTAATTAGCATACTTATAGGAAGATCCTCTTACCATTAAGATTGATTCTTATTACGTAAAAATCCGATCATTAGATCAAAAAGTTATTCAGGGTGTTCTGGTTTTTATTTTTCGCACTGAATTATTTTACTATATATCATTTTATAAATTTCATGTATTTGATAAAGATGAATATGTATTTAACTTTTTGATCTGTATTAATATCTATAGTTTGATCAAGCATTGGTATCAGTGAACAGTTCATTCAAATCGTGCTCGATCGGATATTTATACTGCAGTCATCTGTTAATACATTTAAACTAAATGAATATACTTCAGATTATAAATGGAAAAGAATTTCTAAATATTTTTAAATTCGCATGAATTTTTTGATGATCAATACATTATGATGGATACAAATGCTTGAAAGAACTATGATAAAAGTTAATAAACAAACCATATTGCTTTCACCATTTATAGTTTTAAAAAAAAAGAAATAATGACTAACCTTAATACGATTTCAGGTGAATACACAATTGAGAAAGGAACGTTTTGCTTAGTAATACCCATGGAACTCCATCGAGATACCAAATCGTTTCCTAATCCTGAAAAATTTGATCCAGAAAGATTTTTCCCGGAGAATGTTGTTAACAGACACCCTTATGCGTTTGTTCCATTTTCGGCTGGACCAAGAAATTGCATAGGTAAACTTATACTAAGGTTACTACTGTTAGATTTTTAAAAAATGAAAACGAATTTCATTGGCAATCATCCAACTATTACGTAGTAACTACAACTGATTATTTATTCTATAATTTTTCTAATGAACGACGAGAGCCCATTTTTAAATTTACGAGAATATCTAACTTGGAACTTTAAAATTATGAAATTTGATTGATTATTATAATCGTCAAAATAATCGTAATCGTAATTCATAATAATAATCATATCGTCTAAATTGGAATGTTAATGCTCTTTCATCCAGGACAGGGCAGCTAAGTGAACATGTTACACATGGTGTAATAAAATGTAACCGAAGAGTGAGGGGGTTTAAACCCCCAGTTCTTACAAAATAACAACGTGCTTTAAAAATTAGAAGCAAAACCTTACAAATTAAAACGCATATAAGTAACTAATTAACCATTTTGTTTTAATGCGCAAAAACTATAAGACTTTTTTGAAATTACTAACATGTGTTGAAAAATGCGCAGGGAGAATAAGGGAATAAAATAATTTAAATTCAATAATTTGTTTGGGAATTACTAACAGTTAAACTTTCTTTAAAAAATACCATGCGGGCCGCCCTACAAACAGCAGGAATTCAACTACAGAGTTGAATTTTAGTATGCTGAGGGGGACTTATTTGTTTGCGAACTTAACACAAATTTAGTTTTTGAAATTCCAATTTGTTTAAAAGTTATTGAAATTTTAAGCACAATTTTTTCGCACTTTGCTTTTCAATTTGCTTTAATGATCAGAATCTGTAAGATTTAGAAAATTTCAATTGACAAGTTGTGAAAAAAAATGTACGAGGTGTTCGATGAAATAAAAAAAAATGACGATTCGATTGTTAGTTCGAGGATTATTAACTGTTAAAACTGTAAAAAAAGAAAAAAGCATATTGGCCGATCTACTACCCGCCGAAATGCAACTGCAGAGTTAAAATTTGACGTGCTGATAGGATCATTTTGAATTGAATGCTATATTGCAATTTGTTTCCCTCTTAATAACAGTTATTAGTCCATTGTTGTCGAAACTTTATCTCTCTCCTGATTTTTATTTTTTAATTCGATTTGATGTCAAAAGTAACAGCAACAAAAATTTATAAATAAAAAAATAAGACTGAGGTGAGATGTTGATAGATATAAATCTTTACATTTATATCGAAATTTTCAAAAAACATGAAGACTGAAGAAGGAAAACTGTGTCCAACGCGAACTGTGGTATGATATAAAGTTATTTAGAAACTTTTAACGAGAACAATTACTTCTCCTTTATTACTTCTTATTGTATCACACAATCTGTATTCTTAAGTTTAAACTTTTGTTTTCAAGTACAGTTGACTATTTTTCAAATCCAGGTATCTTTTCGTTTCGTAACGATTAAGAACATTCGTAACGATTAAGAGCGTTAGAAACGTTTCGTTTCGTAATGATGAAGAGAAATGAAAACTGTTTCCAACGCGAACTGTTGTATGATGTAAAGTTATTTAGAAACTGTTAGCAAGAAGAAAAAAAAATTGCTTCTCCTTTATTGCTTCTTTTTGTGTCACACATTCTGTACTCCTAAGTTTAAATTTTTGTTTTCTAGTACAGTTGATTATTGTTCTAATCAAAGTATCCTTTCGTTTCGTAACGATTAAGAGCTTTCGTAAAGTTTCATTTCGTAACGATTAAGAGCGTTAGTAACGTTTCGTTTCGTAACGATGAAGAGAGATGAAAACTGTTTCCAACGCGAACTGTTGTATGATGTAAAGTTATTTAGAAACTGTTCACGGGAAAAATTACTTCTCCTTTGTTACTTCTTATTCTGTCTCACTTTCTGTATTCCTAAGTTTAAACTTTTGTTTTCAAGTACAGTTGATTATTTTTCAAATCCTGTTATCCTTGCGTTTCGTAACCATTAACATATTAGCAAAAAGTGCTTCCAAAAAATTATATAAATTTTTTATTTTATAAACAAAATTATCATTTTTAATCGACTTTTAAGAAACAAAATCAATGACGTTTGCGAAACCAATCCGAGGGTTGGTAAGCGGAGCGTACAGGGCCTCGTACAGGGCCTCCTTTGTACAGTGCGCAAAGCAAAAAACGAACCACTATGAATAACTTTTGATCTTATGATCGGATCTTCACGTTCTAGGACTCAATCTTTAAGGTTCGAGTGGGTGACCTCAGATATGGTATTTAATAAGTGCAAACGATATTTTAAGCTACGAAATCAATCAAAAAACGCAATATCTCTGAAGTAACAAACCTTTTTATATTTTAAGCTACGAAATCAATCAAAAAACGCAATCTACAAAAACGCAATATCTCTGAAGTAACAAACCTTTTTTTCGACGGATTCGGATCTCTGACTCTAAGATTGAGTCATAGACTGTGAAGATACGGTCATTAGATCAAAAGTTATTTTAAGTGGTCTGTTTTTTTTTTTTTTTGTGCGCTGTTCATTATAAATTTCGAAAATTTACATAAAATATTGCGTAGAACATACGAACATGAGCGTGCAAATTGTCATGGGAAAGTGAATATCTCATATTAATGACTCGCACTACTGAATGACTGTCTAAAAACCAAGCAATCTTTCTTTCCTGTAAATAAACCTATAATAATAACTAAGCAGAATACATTTGTTCCAAATATATTTTTGGATGCTTTATTTACGGATATTGTTCTTTTTTTTAGGTCAAAGATATGCCATAATGGAATCAAAGACAGTGCTGGCAAACATTTTTCGGAATTTCACCGTCATCTCTAAAGATGCTAGAGATAAAGTCAGAGTGTTGCCTAATATCGTCATTAGTAACATAGATCCTTTGAGATTGTATTTCTCACCGCGCAACCAAAGGTGATTTCGAAATAAAAATGTAAATAAAGTAAATTACTGTTTTCATTTCAATTTTCAAAACGCTTATCTGTCATGAATTTTTTCTAAATAAACTTTTACAGTGATTGATATAAATGTAAAGGTTTCCAGTAATTTCACGGGCTTTGAAAAATTTTAATATTGGTAGTAAATTGTCCTCCGGGAAGGCAAGTTTCTCCCAATACTTGATCCATGCCATAAGGTGATAAATAACATTGATTTATTCTAAAAAAAAAGACTAAAACTTCACCACTTTAAAAATGCTAAAAGTGTCAATAAATTAGCGAAAGTAAAAATATTTTAGTTCGCTCGAAAACTATTTTTGCTTTAGCTAATTCATTATAAAGTTTTTAAGTTGTGAATTTCTAGTTTTATTTGAATTATTAATAAAAGATTTGATCTTAATCCAAATGCCAGTTACCGCGTTCTTTATAACTTCCATGAGTAACGTCACAAATTTACTGAGAGGCTTTGACTTTCGGTGGCTATGCTTCACTGCCAATTAGGTTGTATGACACGGAAATGGGGCTAAGGTCAATGAACAACTAGTAAAATTTTCCTTTCATAACGTAGCTAAGTTAACTGTTAACCAAGGTGAGTAAATAGCAGTAAATGGTGCACGTTAAATCTGTCTGATCACAAAGTCCTCCTTTTTCCCATAACAAATTATACCTCTGGGGGTACTGGATTGGAGATTGGTCGTTTCCTGGTTCAGTTCAAAATTACGATCTGTGGGTGAATGAATGGGTCCACCCTATAATTGGGTATGACGTATGGCTGTGGCAGAAGTCAAATTCTTAGCCATAGATGGCGTCACTGGAAAACAAGAGCAATTGCACTCCTAGTGTCTTAATGGTCTACAAGAACAACAATATTTGGTTCTTTGAACTGGTGGTAACAGAGTGCTTCCCCATAGAATCAAATCTATGTAATCACTTCAAATTTCAGCTGTGATCATTTCAAATTTTAGGTGTTCGGATAATAAATCTCGAATTAAGTGCTTTAAATCTTATGTCTCATCACTTAAAGATAGATTACCTTGAATGAATCATCACATCTTATAGGCTCATGCGAATCAATCTGGAATTCATGCTTTAAATCTTATCACTTAAAAGTAAAAGATTAAACTCATATATATTTTAAACTTGAAAATTTTAAATGCCTCCTGGGTTTAATATTTTGATCCGGTTCGTTTGTCATTAGTACAGATAGGTCATTTCAATTAAACAATGATCTTTCCTAAGAGGTTAAAATAAAATGGAGGTCATTTTCTATACCTAAAAATTTTGATGGTAGTTATGACCATTCTATGAATTCTCAAAGGGCAAAAACACTCACAGGATATGATCTTTTATATACTAAAAGAGATAAACATCCTTTACTGCATTAGCATAAATTATAACGAATTGACCTGTAAATATTTTATTTATCCCTCATTTGAAGATATTTACCAGTTATAGTCATTTATAATGACTTCTTAAAATTATACTCTGACATTATTACGTTTTTGATATTGATTATTATTTAAAGCTTAAAAGTAAACGTGTTGTTCATTTATCATTTTTATAGGTATATTCAAATAGTAGTACTTTATGATGCAACATTTTAAACATATTTAGTTGTCGTTTTACAATTAAAATGTAAATAAGTTATATTTCTGTTTTAATATTTACTATGATAGCAATTTTTATACAACATTCAGGCAATGTATAAAACACAAGTAATAAATATAAAATAGCTAACTGTTTAACATTTCACAAGCAATAACGCAAATTAAATTTTCACATTATTGTTAAGGGATCCTTTTGGCAAAAAAAATCTAGCAACAATTTAACAATTAAAGCAACAATTAAATAACATATACACAAGCAGCAATTAAATAATTACTACAAGCAACAATTAATAATTACTGGACAGCAATTAAATAATATGTATAAAAAAAATGTGGATGAAAACAGCAATTTCAACAAAATTATTAGGTTTAAATTGTATCCTTAAAATCGGAAACAAAACTTATGATAATACAATAAAAAATCAGATCCTTTAATGAAATATTCTTTAATTTTTTATGTAACAGTTTGTTTAACCCTTTCAAGACTGGCAGAATGAGAAAGAAGTGCATCTACAGGATTGCATACTCCGAGTTTATACGTACTAATACAGGATCTAATACGAGAGTACTAATACGAGAGTACCGGATTAAGATCAAGACTATGTAATCTTAAGTCGCTAAGAGTCAGATAGGCTTATTTTATATATGATACAGTGGACAGTGAGGGGAGAATCGTGTGTTCACATGTGATCCCGGGGTTTAAAGAAATAAAAATTCTTGCAAACCGATCTTGGAGATAGATGAGTGCGAGTGTAACAAGATGTGGACAGAAACACCTCGTAATAAAAAATAAATAAAAAACCTAAATTTTAAATGTTATGTTGATCTACTGTAATATAACAAGATCTCACAACTCGTATGGTCCAACCACTCATTTTGAAAATTTAGGGTTAGCGACGAACATTCCAAAAACTGAAACGAGCCCTAAGATTTGTCAATTATAGTCAGGAAGGAGAAAACACATCTGTTCAAAAACTTAAGTCTTTAGAAAAGTGAAACTTTGGCTTAATCTTAAGAAGCGGGTTGAAATCAATTTGAAATATTCACATTCAAAAAATAGGTTGCGTGCATAAAATTCTGCATTTTAGATAGGTCAATCGTCAAAGATAAAAAGGAGAAATGCGAACATAACTTTAATAATATTTTTACAACTAAATTAAAATCATCTAGGATTATAATCAAACACGTAGAACAAAAGAATCGATGTAAAGCAAAGTGCAAAAAAGAGAGAGAAAAATTTTTTTCGATGGTATATATACATTTCATTCAATCGAAATTCAGTTCAGTTCGTTATACAGGGTGTTTATAAAGTCCCGGACCCATTTTGATGTTTAATAACTCATAAACTTTCAATTCGATAGTCAATTATCGATAGTCGATTTCACGCCACTACCTGGCGTGAAATTGACTATCGACTTGATATTCTCCGTGCGAAGGAGGCACACGTGGAAGTTCATTGACAAGGGTCATGAAACTTTTTGAGTCTATCTAACCATTTATGTTATTAATTTTAATCTATCTTTATTATTTTATGAGTTATTAAACATCAAAATGGGTCCGGGACTTTATAAACACCCTGTACTTCAGGAAGACGATTACGGAGAATACATTGAATATACATAGAAGTTTACAGGTTTGCCAGATCACTAACTTTGGTACTTGAACCTATTATGTTGATTACACCACACATGAATTCAATGACACCAATAAATAAAATAATTCATAAAAAAAAAATTTTAAAAACGATATCATGGTGCAAAATTTTTGAATTAGTTTTTAAACAGTCTCTTAGAATATTAAAAAATTTTGCCAACGTCTATTTTATTCAAAACTAGACACTTGTAGAGTAAATGACTCAGTTCAAGAGCATAAACTGACTTTAGAAAGTGTTAGAACCTAAGCGTAACAAAAAAGGCCTAATTTATTACCTATCTAAACACGTATTAAAATAAAGAAATTTTGTGTGATACCCGATTTTCGATTTTGTAATTATATTTTTTATTCAGTGTCATTTAAAAAAAATGAAATTTTCTCATTGGTTTATCGGAATCCATTGCTTTAAAGTAAACTATAAANGATCACCGAAGTCAAGCATCACTGGCTACGGTCAGTGTGTGGGTGGATGACCATTTAGATCAGCCTGCGTAGGGACCGAGGGTGTGCTGTATTGGTCCTCGTTATACTGTTCTACCGTAAAGTGCTCGACTTCGCGTGCAGGTAGTCGGGCTACAGAAGCGAGGGTGCCATCCCCTCTGCAGAGGATCAAAATTCTGATGGCATGTCTTCGGATCATCTTCAGGGATGTTTCCCAATAGCCCATTGTGCAGCTCTAGTGCGACGTAAATGAACAACAGCAACAACAATCAAATTTTAGCTGTGATCACTTAAAATTTTAGGTGTTCGGATAATAAATCTCGAATTAAGTGCTTTAAATCTTATCTCATCACTTAAAGATAGATTACCTTGAATGAATCGTCACATCTTATGGGCTCATGCGAATCAATGTCGAATTCATGCTTTAAATCTTATGTTTCATCACTTAAAAGTAAAAGATTAAACTCGTATATATTTTAAACTTGAAAATTTTAACTACCTCTTGGGTTTAATATTTTGATCAGGTTTATTTGTCATTAGTACAGTTATGTCATTTCAATTAAACAATGATCTTTCCTAAGAGGTGAAAATAAAATGGAGGTCATTTTCTATACCTAAACATTTTGATGGTAGTTATTGACCATTCTATGCATTCTCAAAGAACAAAAAAACTCACACGTTACGATCTTTCTTATACCAAAAGAGATAAACATCCTTTACAGTTATTTGCATGAATTAAACGGATTGACCTGCAAATAATTCATTTATCCCTTATTTGAAGATATTTACCAGTAATAGTCATTTATAATGCCTTCTTAAAATTATACTCAGTCATTATTACGTTTTTGATATTGATTATTATTTAAAACTTAAAAGTAAAAGTGTTGTTCATTTATCATTTTTATAGGTATAATCAATTAGTAGTACTTTATGATGCAACATTTAAAAGATATTTAGTAGTCGTTTTAAAACTAAAATATAAATAAGTTATATTTCCGTCTTAATATTAACTATAATATAAATTTTTATACAATATCAAGGCAATGTATGACACTCAAGTAATATATAAATATAAAATAGCTAACTGTTTAACATTCTGTAGCAATAATGCAAATTAAATTTTCACATTATTGTTAAAGGATCCTTTTGGTAAAAAAAAATAAATAAAAAAATCTATAGTAACTTTTTAAACTATGCAACAATTAAATAATACTTCATTTCAACATCAGCAAAATTATTAGGTATAAAATTTAGCCTTATAAAATCGGAAACAAAACTTGAGATAATACAATAAAAAAAAAAATCAGATCCTTTAATGAAATAATCTCTAATTTTTTATGTAACAGTTTGTTTAACTCTTTCAAGACTGGCAGAATGAGTAAAAAGTTCATCAGCAGGAACTCATACTCCGAGTTTATACGTACTAATATGGGATGTTATCCAAGAGTACCAAAGATCACGACCATATGATCTTTGGCCGCTAAGAGTCAGCAAGGCTTATTTTATATATGATACCGTGGACCGGAATGGAAGAATTGTGTGATCACGGTACTGAAGGAGTTAAAGAAAAAATTATTGCAAACGGATATAGATGAGTGTGACTAGCTGTGGACGGAAACACCTCGTAATAAAAAAAAAAAATTGAAATTTTAAATGTAATGTTGATCTACTGTAATATATAACGAGATCTCGTAAACTAGACTGAAAGCGTTATGAATAAGTATAATCCCGTCACTCATTTTGAAAATTTAGTGTTAGCGACAAACATTCCAAAAACTAAAAAAAAGCCCTAAGATTTCTCAATTATAGTCTGGAAGGAGAAATCACATCGGTTTAAAAACGTAAGTATCATCTTTAGAAAAGTGAAACTTGGCGGGATTTTAAGAAGAGGATTGAAATCGATTTAAAATATTCAATTTCAAAAAGATATATTCTAATTAGCAAATTTGATTTGTCATTTAAAATGCTTTACAAAAATTTAAAGTCAAACATGAATTCTATGACACCAATTAACAGGATGAATTCATAAAAACTAAACGATATCATGGTGCAAAATTTTTTAGTTTTTAAACTGTCTCTTAGAATATTACAAAATTTTGCCGAGGTTTCTTTTATTTAAAACTGGACATTTGTAGAGTAAATGACTCAGTCTAAAAGCATAAACTGACTTGAGAAAGTGTTAGAACCTAGGCGTACAAAAAATGCCGAATTTATTACCTATCTAAACGCGTATTAAAATAAAGAAATTTTGTATGAAACCCGATTTTGTAATTATAATTTTTATACAGAGACATTAAAAAAACGAATTTTTCTCATTGGTTTATCGGAATCCATTGTCTTAAAGTAAACTATAAACGATTTAGTTTTGTTAAATATTTTAAAGATAATTTTAATGATGTTTTCTTTCTTTCAGCTTGAATCAAATAATTTGTTTATTGCAGGTTCTCTCTCTGTAATACTTAATTATTTTTTATTCTTTATGCCAGGTTATCTGAATGATCAACGTTATTGTTGTAGCATAGATGGACTACGTGACCAAATTAGTATTCCTAAGGTTAACTGAAACCAGGTGTTTATTTTGTTCATAGTTATGCTTTTAAAATGTAATACTATAAAAATAAATAATTTACATTAAAAAAAATTTAAAAATAAATAATTTAAATTAAAAAAATTTAAAAATAAATAATTTAAATTAAAAAAAATAAGTTTGCACTAAAAATCAAAATTAAAGGTACTAATTTGTTGAGGATAAATGTAAACATCATCGAGGATATAAGTACTGGAGAAGGTAGCTTGATTGTGGTAAATTTTAAATAACTTGAGTTGCCTAGAGCAATAGCATTATGCCAGATGTAGTTAATTCTTATTTTGAAAAAAGGAATGACTGAGTACGTGTTTTACTCAAGCTAATAATGCAAAGCCACCGAGAATGGTAACAAATAATAATAAATTAAAAAAAATATTGGGAGTATTTTAACTTTATTATCTGTGTTGGTATTTGTCGTACAGTTAAGTGCCTGATTTTGTAGTGTTGTTCTGTACTGATTTCTTGATTAGTTTTTTTCCCTGTACAAAGAATGGGTATTTAGCTAGTTACACAGTAATATGACAGAAGAAGACTACAATTCAAGAGCGTCTACTTCTTGTTTTTCAAGATGGCGTACAGACTATTTTGCTCCTTTTACTGTTATGTTGGGGGGGGGGGATTTTATATGCATATTAAAAACATGCTTATTTATGTAATTATCTCATCTTACAAAATATTTCATGTTAACTTTTGTTTTATATACAAGTATTGGTAAAGCAAATTTTTGTAAGTACAGGTTTAAAAATGATTTAGAATGGCATTACTCTTTTTAAATGAAAGAGCTAGCTACTTTAGCATATATCAAAACAGTTAGCCAATATCGTCTTACCTTTCTCGGTAAGTATGCTGGATTACATTCATAATCCTAATATATTTATGCAAGTGTTATTTTTAACTGCATATAAATGCTTCCTTGTATTTATTATTTTATTTACTTTTTTAAAAAATTTCACCATCTTCGTACTGTTGCATTTATTTTGTGTTTTTTATATAGCATTCACATATTTTAGTTAATTTTATTCACTTGTACCATTTTATCAATTTAATTTTATGGCAAATAAATTTTAATATGTACTTTAGCTTTTAATCTGTTTTGACATATTATCTGGTGCAGCATGTCTTTTTTTGGACTTGCCACTAGACCCTATGTTTAATTGAATTATATCAAAACAGCAAGCAACATAAAATGTGCATGTAAAAAAAATTTCAGCTTATACCTCCTGTAGTGCTTTACAAAGGAATAATTCTAAATGACAGACCAAACATAGCGCAGATCATACTAGTTTACAATTGCAAAACTAGTACTTTTTTGTACCTTTAAGAAAATTGAGTTATAAGACTTTTTATGATTCCTATGTTCTGAGAGACAGAATGCAGTAAAAAGTTTACAGATATGAATTTATTGAGCTATGTGTGAATGTTTTTTAATGATAATGTAATTCATTTTATAAAATTTCTCCTGTGCTTAATTATATTTATTTTTAGATAAATAGATTTCTTTTATACATTTAAGCATGTATATCAGTGTGTACATTTGAGAAGCAAAATTTATAAAAATAAATAATTAGATATACATTAACTAACATGTCGATAAACATAAAGTTTGATGACTAGATTGTTTTCTAAATTCTTAAATTATCTGTGCTTGTTATCACTGAAGAACAGTGCTATTTCTCTCTTAATCTTCATCTGTGGTATTTTCATAGCTGAAATAAATAATTTTGGTGTCAATCAGCAGTATTATACAAGGTATTTCATTATACTAGATAATACTGATGATGAATATACTTTATTATACTCATCATAAATGAACTAAAAAATAGACACATTAGGGGTAGCAAATTAAAGTTTAAGTTAGGGAAAAACAAGCATGCCATCGAAATCTAACAAAACACAATTAATAAAAATGAATTGTTTTACTGCTGGTGGAAGGAAGATAAAGCAGATGAAAGGTGCTAATTAGAAACACTCTAAAGTTTAATCAGGGAACCAAACTGGCTTTATTGTTTTCATCCCAACTTTTTCACTATTTATTTAGATAGTGTTTAAAAATATAAATTATTGGAACACTTTGTTTAATTTTTTTATGTTACTTCATGTTAGCTTTTCATAAAATTAAAAAAGATGTTAGCAAACAATATCCCCTTTCTATTATCATCATAATTAGGGTAGTTATAAAAACAAATAAAATTTTTAATGGTTATGCATGTACAATATTGCATGAAACGGTACAAAACACAAATGATTTATTGCAATAAGTTGGTGAAGAATAAGACAAAGTATTATTTTAAAGACCTTAATTGATTAAAGTTATATATATTTATATATATATTTACCTTGTTATCAATAACATATAGAATTCACAAAATAATGAAAAAATCTGTATATAATGAATTTGATGGCACATAGCAAATAAAAATAACACATTATTTAAAAGCGCCATTTTGAACTTAATCCATTAGTTAAATGGCACACAAATTATTTATAAACCTAATGCTTTGCACAGCATATCCTTTTCTCTTTGACTTTGTGTCATTTAATCCTAGATTCAATCAATCAATCAATCACAAGTTATAATTATCAAAAAGTCAATAAAAGTTATTACTAATGATAAAATAATTATAAAAATTATTGATTACAATAAATTCTATACTTATTAAGTTTCTGTCGCAAAGTTTTTATCTGTTCATTTTTAGTAGCTAGCATTTTTTTCATATTCTTGAATGCTCCAGTTTGGCTCAGTTTCACTTCCAGTTCCTGCAAAAAATATAAAGCAACATAATTTATTTTTATAATGATTAAATATCAAATATAAAATCAGGATAAAATTGAACCTCCTTCTGGAACCAAATATAGGTTTCACAGACTTTTTCCCAAGTACCACAAGGAAATAAAAACACTAACATATATTTTTTCAACATTCATAAGATGCAAAAAGTTATGTTAAAATACATTATTTAGCTTTATAAAAATTTAAAAAAAACAGTTAATTAATATTAATTGATATGTAAATAATTAACTGTTGGTGTTGTATGCTTATAATCATATTTTGCTCTGCACACTTTCTTCATAGCAAACTAATTTTTGCTGTATTTTTATGAAAGTATTTATGTATTTCATGCCCCGACTTATTGCTTCTCTCATCAGCCCCCCAATAGTATCAATTATTTTCATTTATCAACAATAAAGATTTATCACATTAAAATTAAAAAGTTTTCAATAAAAAAATCCAAAAATGTTTTATTGAATTAGCACAGATTTTTTTCACAGATTAAGTTTCAGATTCTATTGAAGTGCAATTTAAACATAGTTACTTTGCTTGCTCGCCATCGCCCCTTCATCTAAAAAATTGTTCTATAAATCTGTATTAAATTTTTAGTTGCCATAAATAATGATTAAGAGCCGAACGAGATTATTTAGCAAAAGGTCAAAATTATCCCTAATATTGCTTTTCAGTTTTGAATAGTTATTTCTAACTCATTGCATATGTTGATGGTACACAGTCTTACATAACATTAATTATAAAGCTGTAACTAAATACATTTTTCATAAAATTAATATGGTAATGTCAAAGGATTATTTTATATCAAAGAAAAACTAAGTTTTTAGCCTGGAATTTTGAATAAAGTTAAAATCAAAAATTTAATAATAGCAGAGAATAATATTAATAAGGAATAGCAAATAAATATTACAGGTAAATGCCATTAAAGGAGACTAAGCATGTAAAGGAAAGTTGGCAATTGTCTTCTTATGATACATAGAAACATTATGAGTACAGGAGAAATATTTGCATGTATTTATGGGAGTGCTAGATGGTTTATTAAAAAAAAAAAATTTTACATCCATAAAATAGTGAATTTATACTTCATTAAAATTATTAACATAAGTAACTTGAATAATTTAATTAGTTATTAAAATTAGACTAGGGATACACTAAAGGTAAAAATAAGAAAAATATAAACAAATTTAATTTTTAAATCTTTTTTTTAAAATCTAATAATTAATTTTACACACATTTTAGAAAAAAAAAATCACTTTAATCCCAATCATGAATGTAAAGTCGAGATAAATTTAGACATTATTACCTTTTCAGCTAGTTGAAGTTGTGATTGCACTTCTAAAAATCTTTGTTTTGTTTCCAGTAAATCACATTCAAGATTTTGTTGTGTATAGGCACTTGCACACATTGTCTAAAATGCAGAGAAAAAATATAATATTTTTCATCAATAAGTATTATACTTTTGCCGTTAAGTATTTTTTATAGCACTTTTTTAAACTAATGATCTAGACTAGAATGTTACTAATCTGAAAATCCCAGAAAACAAACCTTATAAATTAACAAAAAGATTTAAAATGAAATTTTTAAAAACTTGTTTTTATTAACATTTTTTTAAAAAAAGAATTAAATAATAAGTTTTTTTTCATAAATTAAATAAAAAATGAGGTAAAAAAAATAAATGTGCAATTTATAATTAAAATAAAATATAAATAATTTCTTGATACAGATAATTAAGAATTCATTAGTTTCTAGTTACTATCTTCAAGAACTTTAGAAATATTATACTATCAAATGTTTTTGATGTTTTAAAAATTAAAAGATTATTTAAAAAGATTGTTCAAAAGTAAATTCCAATATCTTGAAAAACTCTGTGTAGTATAATACTTGTTATTGAAGGATATTTAGAATAACAATATTAATGAAAAAAAAAATTAATTCACATGCATATTTCTCTTAAAATGTAAAATATGATTCAAAATTACAAAATTCATAATAATTTTTTTTTCACGACATGACAAAAAAAAAAACATAAATAATGTTCCATAAAGGCAAAAAAGTTTTTTTTTTAAAAAATGCATTTATTATCACCTTCTAGTCTAACTAATGTTTAATTTTAAAAATAAAGCAATAATAATCTGTATTAGCTAAGATATTCATTTCAAATTTAAAACATAAGAAAATAAGGAACTAGAATCGAACCATACTTTACATTTCAAATTCAAACAAAATGCTTGATAAAGAGTTTTGGAAATTTACTAAGCATAAAAAAAAATAAAAAAATTCTAATTTTGAATAATGCAGCATCAAACAATTTAAAATAAAGTTAAGAAAATGCAAATAATTTCAGATTACATTAAGATACATTAAGAATGCCAACACCAGATTGGAATAGAATTATCTTAATTTGGCTTCTAATTAGTAGCAATTGTTTAATTATTAGAAATAATTAAGAAACATTTGTATCTATTTCGGATTGGTAAAATCATAATACATTGTTACTTTTTTCAAACTAAAACTGGTGCCGAAGATGAAAAACAATTTTAAAATTTTTCTTATCATCAAATATATATGATTTTGGTGTTACATTTCGCTAATATATTATATGAGAAAAAGTAATTAATGCTCAACTGTTTCTAGTTCCTTTTTCACTTGATTCATTTCATCTTCCAAGTGTTTTAAATCTTTCTCAACATTTTCTGCCTGCAATAGAGTAACAAGATATACATAAGAAAATATGGAAATAGCAAATCTTTTATATAAATAGGTATATATGAAAGCTGATTAAAAATATTCAAATGCAAGTTAAAAATATATAAATAGTAAATTATAAAAGCAATAGAAATTTTTTGTTCATTTACTACTGTATTTACATAACATATTCATTAATAATTAGTCTCATTTCATGTTAACTAACGATAAAATTATTTAAGTAAGAAAAAAAAAACACAATATGATTTGATGCATATTTATGAATTTAGAAAGAAAAAAAAATTTTTTTCTTTAATAAGTAATACTTTAAGAAATTGATTAATCATGCAAACTTTGAAACAATCAGGAGTAGTTTTTATTTCTTAATTTGTTTTCACCCTTTTTTGTTTCTTATACGTAGAACGTATAATTAAGGTAATTGAAAATTTCAGCTCTTTGTGAAGGTTGCCGCCCTTTTGTAATGTGCTTGGCTAATCGAAAAACTCTCTAGTATTTTCTAACTATTCTGATGGTTTTCAGTCTTTTTACACAGCTCACATGCATTTAGACTAATGAAAAATTGAACCAAGAATCACTCAGGTTAAGTTTACTTAGGTTTATTGCAATGAGCTTTGCAATGCCAGCTTTTTGAGTAAAGAAGTATAGTGAACCTGATAGATTGAGTAATGAACAAAATATTCTTTAATTAGCCAATAATTGCTTGCATAGGCTCATTGCAAACAGCTTGAAAGAAATAATACTTATTAAGCAATAAATAATATATATTATAATTCGCCTAACAGTATTTGGTGATTGCTAAAACTAAACTACCAAACACAGTAGCGCGACAGACCATAGAGGGCCAAGGTCTACTGTGCCCATCTCAGTTTCTTGAGCTTGGGCTATGGGGTGCAGGAGCAGATGTTCCGGTTAGGTGGTCAGCAGAATGCAAAATCCCCAGCGCTTAGTTTCCAAGCATGCTTGGTACTCATTTATCGACCCACTGAAGGGATGAAAGACTGAATCAATCTTACCCAGTTCGAGGATCGAACCCTGGACCTATGGCACAGAAACGCGAAGCACTACCACTCAGCCACTGGACGTCATTTGGTGATTACACTAAGCATAAAAAGTGTTAGGTTGATTAAAAATACTTTGTTTTCCAACTAGCAAAATGACAATAGTTGCATAAAGGCGGGTTATCCAATTATCTTACAACAAACATACAGTATATTATATTTCAAATTAATCAAAAGTGTTCAATGCCTAACATTTATAGATTTTTGAACTTCATGCTTCAATAATATATACTTTAAGAATATTTAATTAACACCTTTCCTTCTTTCATTTCCTTTAGTTCTTGTTGTACTTCTACAAGATTTGCAGTCAAAGCAGCTTTACTCTCTAATATATCAACAGTCTGTAAAAGAAAATTAATACATTTTTAGATAACAATTCCACACAAATTAACAATAATTAAGGTTATGATAGAATAAAAATTTAATTTTTCACTTTAGGAAAAGATAGTAGTGTATGATTAGTTTTGGTAATGTATAAACATAAAATCTGATTTCATATTTTCTAAGTAAAGTTTTGTATAACCCACAATTATTGTAGTAAGAACAGCTGTAGTTCATTATAAATCTTATAACAAAGTAGTCATGAGTAATTTTACTGAAAACTTATTTTTAATCTTAAAATCGCAAAATAAATTGAATTTTAGATTTGAATTGAGTGAGAGATGTATGTTTTATCTCAATAATTACCTGCTTTTCTACACTCTTCAGTTTCTCAGACAGCCTTCTGTTTTCTTCATTGAGTCGATCAATTTCCTGATTTATTTTCAGCACAAAAGATTCATCAAATATACATAAAAAATGTAAATTTAATTGTATTAATTTAAATATAGTGATATAATATAGCAAAATAATATATATTGTATGAAAAATATAATAGTCTCTTTCATATTGATCTAAAGACCATAAAAATTAGAGATATTAAATTACTGTTTGCTAAAACACAATGATAAAAAACAGCTTTTAAATGATATTTTTATAAAAAAAAATTTTGAAATAGCAATCCTTTTTAATTAATTATTTTTGCTATTAACAAATAATATCAATAAAAGCTGAATTACTCTATAAACCAATGTTGTTTAATCTTCGTGTTCATTTTTATATTCTCTAAAGGAAATATTGGTGCATGGTCACAGTAAATTTTTTTAATTTTTAGATTCTAAATTTACTCAATTCTGAACATGAAACCAAAAATATATTAAATTCTTTTACTTTGAAAAGAATCAGGCAGTTTAAATTCAAAGTTCATATTTTGAATTAAATTATAAAAATGTAAATCTTATATTTATAATAAATTAAAATAAAGAAATTGAGAGAATGTATGAATTTCAGTTAGTAAAACAGCTTGAAAAATAGGTAGTCGACATTAAAAAAATTATGAAACCACACCAAATTAAGTAGCAATAAATTAATAAGCAACTATAATATTATATTTAAATTAACGAATTATAAGAAGGAATTGGTGCTTATTATTGAAAAAAATCTAAATTCTAGAATACATTTTCTCTCTGTATTCCAATTCAAACAATTATAATAATATATGGTTTTTGTTAAAGAGTAAAATTCCTTCCTTATTTATTTTTTTCTTTTTGCATGAAGAATTCTGTATTCCTAAATTTATACATTTTATTAACAATATTATCTTAGTGATATTTTGAAAAATATTGACTTTTGAGAATACAATAATGAATAAGAAGCAATCTATGGGGGTTTGTGAGTGGAGCTTTCCAATTATAAAGATTATCTTTTTAAAAGAAAATATGTACAGTATAAAAAAAAGAAAATAAATAAATAAAACGAATCACACTGAATAAACTTTGATCAAATAATAAGATTTTCAGGTGCTACGTCTCAATCTTAATGGTATGATGGGATAACACAAACATGCTAATTTAGTGCAGACGATGTTTTAAATTAAAAATTTATACACAAAAACTTACTTTCTCTGAATAAATGTACCCTTTTGTTGACGGAATTGGATTTCTGACTCTCAAAATGCAGGGGGTAGCTGCAATCTGGGAAATATGGCTTGGTCAAGAGAGTTTGGTCAAGAGAGTGGTTCAAAGTTCAGATCCCTCAAGAAATTTTTAAGTGAGTTAAAAACTTTTTGCACGAAATTATAAAATTCATTGATAAAGGATAATTCCACATGAAAAATAGTTCTGAATGATTATTATAATTAGTAATAATTAATAATAATAAAAATATAATTAGTAATAATATTATAATTAGTTATTTTATATTATTTTATTCAATAATAGTCGAAAATCTTGAATTGTAAGGCAGACAAATTTTTGCATAATTTTTAGAATGTAATTCTACAGAGCAAAATAGCAAATTTTAACAAATCCTGAGATAATAACAGAACCTGAGAAATCGAATTTTGAAAAAGTAATATATTTAAAATTCCAATTTTGTTTAAATGTTACATTTTTGCCACATAAAATTACATTCCTTATAATGATGCAAAATTTTTATGATTTACAATAAAATTTTTTCAACTTTTACGAAATACAGTGATAAAAATAATAAATAATAATTAAAAATTATTTTTCGCATAAAATTATCTTTAATTAAACAAATTTTATAAATGTGTGCAAAAATTTTTCAATTTGCTTAAAAATTTCCCGAGATATGACAAAACAAGCAAAAGTAACCTTAACATTAAAAAGTCCAAACTTTAGACCGCTCTCTTGATCAAATTATTGTGATTATACTTTCCATATCATGGCTACCCTCTACATTTTGATGGTCAGAAATTGAAAAGATGGAAAGAGAGATCTATCGAAAAGAGAGACGTGTTTATTCAGAGAAAGTATGTTTGTTTTTTGCTTGATTTAGTAACTTAAAATATGATCTGCACTAACTAATTAGCATATTTTATATCATCCTCTCTAACCATTAAGATTGAGACATAATATGAAAAAATCTAATCATTAGATTTTTTTAACAATGTACAGGAAAAGTACCATAAAAGAAAAATCACTAATAATCAGTGCCTCGATTCATTATGAAGCAAACTGAATTAAAAAGAGAGGAAACAGGACAAAACACAATGTAAAAAATGCATAAATATGCCCTAATCTTATTATTACGTCTTAAATATCCTGTATTAGATTTCACGATTCAATTAAATGCCATTTCATACTTGAACATTCGATTAAGCAAGTTATTTTCCATGTAACTTAATTTAATGTAATGCATAACAAATATTTTATAAAATTAATTTTATTTCTTATGAAAATCTAACCGAAATTTATCATCCTTCAAAGTTAAAGAAAGGTTCCTGATGATTAGTCACTAAATCCTGCAATATTATAAATAGAATGTTAGATTATGGCTACCATATCTCTTAAGCCTCAGTGTTAACAATTTTAACTCTTCAAACCAATGCCCTTTTTGTTTCTTAAGTTGGAAAATGTAACGGTTTACTCATATTTTATCTTTTTTTAATCATTTGCCTGTGTTTTAATCGTCATATCTTTACTTTTTTCCTAAGTTTTATTTTATCTTCGGAGGATATTTTAGATGACGCCAATCAAGTTTAAAATTTTTTATAATTATACACACTATTGGTACTTTAAATTATATTTAAATGTTTCCTTGTATTTATAATTTTATTCGCTTCAGTAAGCATTTATCGTCTCCATACCGTTTTACTTATTTTGTGTGTTAACATCATTTATTTTATCTGGTTTTATTCACTTACACCAATTTAAAATGTTTTTTTGTTTTTATGTTAATTTTGTATATCAGGTTTTTTTTTTTTGTCTTATGTAGCAATAATACAGTCCGTTTAATCTGTAATAAATTGTTTGGCACAGCATGTCCTTATTTGAACTTAGTGCCATTGAACCTTAGATTCAATCAATCAACATCTTTCAGAAATATGTCTATAAACACATGTTTACAATAACACACATACAAAAAAAACATTTTCTTACAAGTTGAAGCAATTGAGAAGCTCCTGCATTTTCTCCCAAAGGTTGTAACTTATTGACTCTTAAAGGAGAACCATTCAACCCTTTTTCAAGAGAGCTACTATTCAATCTCTCTTCAAATTTATTCACCTTCTCTAGAAGATCCCTGAAAAGATTAGATTTCAGTTTAAAAGAAAACACAAAAGAGAAAGAATAAGATTGTTATTTTACTTAATTAAAATCTTCATTCGCCTCGAAATATACAAATTGGAAATAAAAGTTGGCATGCTTCAAGTGCTCAAAAACAGGCACCCATTTTCAAGACTTGCCAGACGTGAATGAGAAGAAACAAAAGTGATTTGAATTATAAAAAATAAAGTTGCCAATGAAAAATAGAAAAATAAATGTTGGAAATAAAACTTCAGAAAGAATAGTAGTCGAAAGAGAAAAAAAGATAAGAAACAGCACAAGAAAAACCACAGTAGCCGAGAAAGGCAAATTAGGGTAAAATGCAGTTCCACACCTTATAAAGTGGAAGTGAGAAACTAATGTTGTTAACAAGGGTTTCCTTCTTAAACTGAGCTTCTAATTTAAGGGGAACATTCACAGTTTATGGCTGATAAAAAGCAATAATAAGATAAGAAATTTAATAAACTTTCATAATAACTCCTATTTAAAATATTTTGTATTAAAATAAACATCTAGTGTTAGTTTACAAATTGTTAAATAGAATATAGATTTGAAATTTAAGTATACTAGTACAAAACATCACAGTTAGTACAAGTTTTAAAAGTATAATAATTTCTATGATAGGAATGATTGAATTATAAAACTATTTAAGAACAGTAGTAATTGTTTAAATATTTTTACTGGGAAATTCTACCAACAATTTCCTTAATTTGGTCTTTTAAAATTGTTTGTCATTGGAATTCAAACATTCATTTAGAATATAGAAGGAAAAAAAAGGAAAAATAGTGTGAAGTGGAATACCAAAAAATAATGCTAAATATATCTGTTTTATATGAGTTGAAAAGATGTTGGCAAGTTTTACATTAATCATATAGCAATTTCTGGTTTTCATCAAAAATTTAGATACATACTGTAAGGAGTACTGTAAGGATTATAATAAGGGATGAAAAAATCTGTTTTGTTCTTTTAGCAATGTAATTTAAAAGATAAAAAATATATTCCATTTTCATTTTTTAACTCATTGTAAACAGATCAATTTTGTATGTTACGCACAATTTCAATAAGGATGCCTTTCAATTTATTCGTAATGACAAGAATCTTGCAATATGCTATACTCATTATTGCCAACAATGCCATTTACTGCATTATTAAAAAACTAAATAAATTAGACACTAAAATTTGTTATTCCCTTTTAAAAAATTTGTCACATTTATCTTGAAGTAAATTTTTTGCCTAATCTCTTAATATTATTAAGAAAAAACTAAATTGAACATGACGAACAATTTTTATTTATTTACTGTGATTAAAAACATGTAAACAGATTAAGGTTAATTAAAAAGAACTAACGAAATAAAATACAAATTCACAAAGAAATTAACTAGTTACGTATACCAATGAAATTATTTCACACAAACACAGTTAAATCAATTTAAAAATTTGTCTGATACTAAATGTCATTTTAACCCAACTATAATAAATATTTAATGAGCAATAGAATAGATGAAAAATCCTAACCATTGAAAGTACATTCTAATAAGACATTAAACATATAACCTATGACAGATACTTCAGTGGATTTTGATATTAAAAGAAAATACTATTTTTTACCACAAACCTGTTTTCTAATTCTGATATATCAGCACTGAGCTTTAAGTGCCATTGCTGAGCTTGACAACACATCTGACATAAAAGCAAAGCAGCAGTGTGTGCAGTGTTGATTAATTCTAGTTCAAGATCACCTTTCAATAATGCACACAGTTCATCTAATAAGTCACGTACTTCATCAACAGAATATGTATCTTCCAATAATCTGAAATAAAAAATAATTAATTTTAAATAACACAAATTCTATTAATACTTGTACTAAGAAAAATTAAAATGACAATTAAAGAACTCATAAAAGAGCCTATACTTAATTTCAGTAAATATAGTCGGTTTTATGAACCTTTTGCTATGCAGAAAACTAAATTCAAATACAGAACTTCAGTAATAAAATACAAAAACGAACGAGATTAAAATGTGTATTATAGTTCAAGATAGAAACAAAATAGGATATTTTGATTATACTAAGAAATATTAGGTATTTCATTTTATATAAAATTAGTTCAAGTCAGTTTCAAAAGTTAGCCTTTTTCCTCTTCTTTCATTTGTGTTTGAAGAGATAGGAGGTGCAATATAATTTGAGTTTATTAAAAAAAAATTAATGTTTGTGATGAATGCTTCAATAATATTGAGAAATTATATTTAATTTTACATTAAACTAGCTCAAGTTAGTTTCAAAAATTAGCATTTTTGTTCTTCTTCCAGATGATCTAGAAGAGATAAAAATGTATGTTTCTGCTGAGCGTTTAAATTTAAAACCCGGTCCAAGTCTTTTATGGAAAAGACTTCATGTTTAAGTAATTTAAATTTACGATTTAATCTTCAGAATCTACAACCTAAATAGCTATTTAAACCAAATTAAATAAAACTAATATTAAGTAAATATAATACAAAACACAAAATCAATTTAGGGACCATTTATTACGCATTATTAAATTTGTAAACTCAGAATTTTGGTTTTTTAACCTAGCTACTTTTCTGCATTACAAAATTTACAAACTAGTTTTTTAATAGTTATTCAATGAAAAAGTTGTACGTACAGTAGAAAACTCCATACAAACTAGATAAAGCTAGTAATACTGTGCTTGGAGGGTAAAATCTGTTTGCATTCTTACTATGCAAAAATATATTTTAAGTTGCAACATATTTAATTCTACCATACTACAATTTCTTGCAGTATAAGATAAATTATTAAGCTTAAATCTATACTTTAATATGTCAATAAATCAAAACTAATCTTTGATAAAAAGAAGAAACTGCAGAAATTCAAAAACTAAATTCAAGTTCAGCATTCACAAAATAATTTTGCTTGCAAATGAAACTTTTTTTTCCGTGTTTAAAGAATTTATTTTCGCTGACATAAAATGATTAAAATATATCAGAAGAAATTTTAAGAAGTAATTTAATTTTTGAATCACAAAATTTTGTTTAATAGATTACCTTGATAATTTCATATCATCAAAGGTCTGCTCAATGGTTCGCAAATGCTTACTTCTCCTAAACTTAGCAAACTTTAAGTAGCTACCTATCATTTCACTGTGGAGTTCAGATAATGCTAAATCTTCAGCCTAAAATAAATAAAAAATGAATAAATAATTTATTTATATTAAAAATTCAGATTTATAAAAAAATGCACATTAAAATGTGATACATACCCAATATTTACTTTTAAATAAAGGTCATGATAGATATGTGATATTTTCAGACAAAGTAACAAATTTTTTAGTCAAAAAAATTTGCCATTTAATAAAATATAATTAAGTCTAAAATATCCTTACTTATTCTATTATAGACTGCACTTAATCTCTGCAACCTTAACTCCTAAACAATATTGAAAATAGTATTGTTAAATATGATTTTCTGAACATTGAAGCCACAGTTTTGGTGAGAAATTTGAAGTTAGAATGTCTTTCGAAACAGAAAGCATCTCTTTTTCTAACTAGTGAATTACTTGCTGTTTCTATTGATGACTGCTGTACTAGGATGTATATCTATAGCTTTAGATTTGTTCACTCTTAACTTTGCAATCCATATGATATCAAAAAAACAGAAAAACCATCTTTCATGTTTAGATACTTTAATAAAAAGAAGTAAAGGGAGAATCCATGTTATGAATTTTTAATGTAAAAAAATTGTTGTGACTTAAGTTTTAGAATTCAATTAAGAAGTTTAGTCAAATTAAAAGTTAGCAAAATCTAATAATAACTTTGAATTTTAGTGACTACTAAATCAAAAATATATATATATTATATTTGAGAAACTTCTGTTCACTAACATTTTATTTAAAAAAAATATTGTTAAACACATTAGGAAATTTAAATTATATTATAAAAGTATATACCTATATAAAAGGCTTTTTTCATGTAATGTTTATACCAGACCTTAAATTATTTTACAACAATAAGGTTAACTTTTTAATCCAAAATATTGGATTGATACCTAAATATTCAATATTTTTAAATATAGCATGCCATTTATGTATTTTAAAATTACGTATTAGAAAATAAATCCAATAAGAATTGTATAAACTCTTATATAATATATGGATACATACATCATATAAGAGTATATACTATTCTTATAAGATGTATTTCCTAATAAATAATTTTAAATTATGTAAATGGTATGTTATTAATAAATACGTGAAATTATAAAAGTTTAATCTTAAAATAGCTTGTTTATACCTCAGTCCATCTATTTCCCTTAAAATAACCAATACAATAAATTATACTTTTTGTGAAGATTTGCTTTTAAAAATGTTAAAAGCTGTTTAAAAATTATTCGTTTAGTATCAATATGCTTTACAAACCACAAAACAACAAAAATATTTTTTTTAAATATTTTCACCTCAATACATGTTTCAAAAATTAATTCTTTGCATAATGAACTTTAAAAATGGTTTATTATAAATGCTTTATTGTAAGATCTTATATATTTTCGTTCACCTTTATAATGAAACGTCAAACAAAACAACAAATCTAAATTACAATTACTAATAACATCGAAATTACTTCACATAAGTGAGAAATGTATAAAGGAAAGGAGTTTTTTATTTAAAAATATTACAAACATAAACAGCTTAAAAAGAAGAAAAAAGAAATAAGCGAATTAATAATTATAATAGAAAAAATTTATGTTCCTATGTATTGACATTTGTTTATTCTAAAACCCCAATATTGAAAAAAAAATCTGAATATTAACTCACAAAAAATACTAAGCATATTTTTTAAACCCCCAAAAAGATCTTAGAAGCTTTCAAATGTAACCTAAATTTAAAGGCTTCTAGAAACTGATTGTATAATAAAACTTAATTTTGGAAATTTCATTTACATAAATGAAAGCCTTTTTTCATAATGAAATCAAGGGTTTTAGTAGAGCATGAAATGTTTTAAGCTTTTTTATTACAAAGAAGAATTTACAAAGCATTTGAGTACAGAAAATGATTAAAATAAAAATACAGTAAAATATTACAATTCAAGATAATTTTAGATATTCAGATTCTTTAAAATTGATCAGAAATTTAAAATTGAGCATATGATTTTAAAATGCTAGAATGTAAATATTTTAAAAGAAAAATCATTACAGCAGGCGTAATAAGCGATCAATAGTTTATGAACCAATATTTACGATCTACACCAAATGTTACCATAGTTTTTACTGTTTACCAATTCTTGAAAACAATTTAAATTACTTTTAGCAATAAAGAGTGTAGACAACAAAAGTAATTGTACATTTTGTAACTTGTAAAATATTTTACCATATTTCCCAATTTAGTATTTTTGCTCAATAACAGAACATTCGAGGGAAAGATAAATTTATCATTAAAACATACTGCATTCCAAGCGAATTTGAATTTAAAAGTAACATATGAATAGAAACAAAACAGTCTTGAGAGTTGTATCAGTTGTCATAGTAACGATAACGATTATTAAAATCTCTTAAAAAATCGTTTCGATTCTTAGTATTTATTTTGAAATAATCTTAAAAGATGGCAGCAGCAAGAATAAGTAAGCTTTAAATTGATTGATTGATGATTGTGCTTTTTGACAGGACAGGAAACCATTTGTAAACAAATTATAAGTTTTATCTAGCTGCATAATTTTTCTGCTCATATTTTGCTGCTTTTTGAAGTTGACTTTTTGATAAAAAAATATATATATTCTTTTGATACTATGGCTTCTATGGAAAGAGAATCCATACAAAAACAAATCCAACAAGACTGGGCCAACAGGGAATACGTGGAAATTATTACAGCTAGTATTAAGAAGATAGCAGATTTCCTAAATTCTTTTGGTGCGTAGAACACTGTATTAATCAGTGCAATTAGTTTAAAAAAATTACCAGATGTTCTTAGTGAAATTGTAATCCCATGAGTTGCCAATTTTTATCACACAATACCCCTTAAAAGCTAATATAACACTTTAATTTAAATAACTGTTTATATAGTTAGATTTGTTAATGATGCTACTGTTTCTACTATTTTATTGCTGGAAATATTTTATAAAACAATTTTTCATAATATAACAGTATAATTTTGAACAACCAATCATCTTTCGTGACTTATTTTTTTCATGACATAAACTTGTGTTTTTAGTATTATGATATATGAGGTGTTTGAGAATATCCTTAATTTTGAATCAATTTTACTATAAATTGTGATTTAAATTTAAAAAATATTTTACAAAAGTCACATTATTATTTTAATAATCTCTAAAAAATTTGTGGGATATTTTTAGAAAAAATTTTACTTTCTGTTTCCATCTAACTAAATCACTCATTACTAATGATGTTGTTTTCTTCTTCCCCCCGCCCTCTTTTTTTTAGAAAGTTATATTAGTTTTTATTATTTTTTAGATATGTCATGTAGAGCCAGGTTGGCCACCCTGAATGAAAAACTAACTTCTTTAGAGAGAAGGATAGAGTATCTTGAAGCGAGAGTAAGAATTTTCTTTCTAAATATAATTTATTATTATTATTTTTTTTAGTGTAGCATTTATTCATTGAGAGTTAAGAGGTGGTTTGTTAGGACTGGTCCGTGTAGGCAAGGGCGCCGGCAGGGGGGTGCAAGAGGGTGCACTTGCACCCCCCTGGCTTTTCTTCTTTAAAACAACTAAAGAGATACAGAAAAACAATTTTGTTATACAAAAAATTTTTACTAAAAATATTTTTATTCAAAAACAATCAATTAAGTAATTATTGATACATAACAATTAAAAAATTGTTCAATCAAACAAGAATTGTAATCGTCTTGTTTGCTGACCAAGTCAGTTTATAACATTTTCAATAAATTCTGAGTCATCTTTGATTCTTTTCTTATGCATAAACTTGGCAGATATCTAAGTTATACATTTTAATTTCATTTAATGAAATAAAAGTAATATTATATTTTCTATGAGTCATTTAGTTTAACAAAGGTGTGTAACACAAACTGACCTCTCACAACTGTAAAACTTCATCAACACAATAAATACCAATGTTAAGCGTGCACAAACACATTAGTATACGAAACTACTGTTTGTAGTTATTTGTGTTTCAAAGTCAGTAGCTATGCCAGTGTAATCAATACAGTTTCTAGTGGCAAGATTTGCAAGTACAAGAAATTCATACTTTTTTTTGAAAATATCTTGTTAACATTTAAGAAATGTATCTTGAAAAAAATTAACTGGTGTAAGTATATGTATTAGCAAAACAAAATGTAATAACAGAATATTTAAAAAAAAAAATTGGGGGGGGGGGANTGGGGGGGGGGGGGGTAGTTTGTAAGAAGGTTGCACCCCCTTTTGTTATTCTGCCAGCGCCCTTGCGTGTAGGTAAACACCATCAGCAACCCCTGATTAGCCTGTTGTATACATCATGAACTACCCTTGATTAGCCTGTTTGTGGAGTAGTGAACATACATCATTAGATCTTAAGTCTCTGCATCAACTGCCATTCGAATCTATTTCGCTTTGAATTCAATGTCAGTCAAGCTGACGTTAAAATGGCAAAATGTGCTTATAACTGTTGTAATGCTAAATTTAATAGGAAAAAAAATATTTATAATTAAAATAAACTTGTATATTTGCTCATTGAAGATATTTGCTCATAGGTATATTTGCTCATAGATGCTATTATATTAACATTAAACTAAATATGCAAATGTTTAATGTTAATATAATTTTAATGATAGAATTTGTAAAGAACAAATTTAGTTTCTCTTTTTTTAAAATATTTTTTAACTTTATCTGAACTGAAACTATGAAAAAAAAATTAATTGAATAAAAAGGACTGAAAATATTCATAATTTAACTTAATATTCATCTTTAATTATTAAAACTTTCGATAATTTATTAAAATAAATACTAACTGTGAATAAATAATGTTATATGACACAGTATTATATTGAAATAGTAATACTCTTTTTTCACATTTAAACAGAATCATATTTTTTTTAAAAATAAAATTAAGCAAATTATCTCTTAATATCAAATGAGAAAGTCTGCATAATTGCATGTATTTAGTAATTATTTACTTACTAGGAATGCTGGTTTAAGTTTTTAACTAATAATATTTGTAAACAAATATCGTAAATAAAATATTTATGAATTATAGTTTTATTCTCTAAAAATTATTTACTTAACTTTTATTTCTTTACTTATGAATGAGAAAGGAANTTTTTTTTTTTTTTTTTTTTTTTTTTTGAGAATACTGGGGATTATAAACTTTTGTACTATTTTAATTGTATTGTGTTTTTTACAGTAAAATAAGTTTAAGCATTATTCTATTAAATGTATATGATATTTGATATAAAACAATGTTTTTTTTTTCTTTTAATATTTGTAATTTGAAAAGAAACCTATAATTTTCTTTCAACTTTTTGTTCAAAAAAAATAAAAATAAATATGTACAAATGACTTATTGACTCATTTCTGTGTTTATTTATTTTTTATTGTGATAAAAAGCTTTTTTTTTTTATGTATAACTTGTTTAAAAAAAATTATCCAAGTTTTTTTTATACAAACACCATTCGCAAAAAAATTATTAATTAAAAAGAGACTGCTTAAGCGAAGAAAAGGATGTTTTATTAATTACACTTTCTAAATGGACAGTTGCTTTGAATGTGTTATTGGATACATTTGGCTGACTTTAACTTTTTTTCCCTTTTTAATATCAATTTTAAATTTAAGCTATTCTTATAACACTTATTTCTAAACAATTGTATTGGTTATTTTCATTTTCTCTCATTTTATCCAGTGTCTTGGAAAAAAAGGTTTAATCCCATCCCTGTATTCAATGTACTTGTCTGTCACTGGAGAACTGACTGATTTCAAGATTTAAAAAAACTTGGTAATAAAACACGTTAGAAGAACTAAACAAGCGATGTGTTTGTTGAGTGAACTAGAAAAAATTTACACAGAAAATTTGGGATTTAGTTAAAAGTTGCAGGACATCAACTACCATAGTGATCAGTTTTAGCATTAAAGTATGAATGGAGGCAGTATTACCAGATTAAACCATGCATTCAATTGAACAAAATATGTTACTGGTACAGGAATATAATAGGTGATTATCTGGTACAGGTTAGATTACTTTCTCTTGGCATTTGTATACTTTTCATGGACACTGCACAGCTTCATCCTTTAGTAACTTTTGCAACTAAATTCCAAAGTTTCTATATTTAAAGTTTTAAAATTTCGCAATAAATCTATCATTTGTTTCATTCATCTGTGAATTTTTGTTTTGTCAAATTTTGAAATCAGTCGGGCCCTCAATTGGACGCTCCGTAAATTACACGTTAATGTTTTGCTTCCTTTTGGGTATTCCAAAGAAGGGTTACAGAGGTTCTGAGAGTGTTTACTTTTTTTCTTTTTAACCTTTGTAATTCTATTTAGATTAAAATAATATTCCATTATTATGAAATTAGTCAAGCAAAATAGTGGTGAAAAAGGAGATAAGAAAATGAAAGAAATATATACTTGTTCTAATGACAATATATTAAAAAAAAAAAATTACGAAAAGAATGTACATTTATAAAAAATTGCAATAGTATTTCCCATCAAACCTTTCAAATCAAAAATTATACAACTAATTTCAACAGTAAAGATATGTTTCCCCAATCATCATTCTCTATGTTTATAAATTCTTTTTCATTTCTATTCCATCAGAAATATAATTCATCTTATTTTATTAATTTTTAATGTCTGTATATACTAAAAGATAAATGCCATTCTAGGTTTGAGAACTTAATTATCTGTCATGTAACTTGATATTAAGGTAGCAATTAATAAAAATGTTTACTTTTCACCTTAAATATTTTCAAAATTATTTATACCAAATCTTGTATTGCTTAATAGTGGTGAACTTTTTTATTTTTATAAAGTCAGAGTTTTGCCAAAAGAAGGTTGATAATTGAGAGTTCCACAGCTGAAAAAAAAATGAGTAATAGCTGTGCTAATGCATAAAATGATACTAATATCTATACTAACAAATAGAAGTGAAAAGTAATAATGTGCTATAACGATGTTTTTAAGTTACATTGTTTATTCAGCACATAAAAAATATTTATTTGACTAATTTTAAAAACAACCTAGATAAACATGAGAACATATTGAGGAATGAGTTCTGAATATAAGGAGAGAGAAAAATCAAAATAAGGAGAAAAAATGTGTCCTTATTTGTTTAGTATTTTTAAAAACATTTTAGTTTAAATCATGTAACCTTCATTAAAAATAAAATTGTTTACTACCAGTTAAAAAAAATTAATGCCCCTACTAAGAAGCTAGGTTGTTTGCTTCACATGTCTCTTTTTTGCATAGATTCAGGCATTTATTAAATTTGAAACTTTAATATATTTAGTTACAAACTAAATATAGTAATGAAAAAATAAAGTAGGCAAATTTTATTGGTAGCCATTAGTGCTGAATTGAATTTAAAAGTTTTTTTTTCTCAATGTAAAATTTGCTAATTTGTTATTTTAAAGTGCTTGTTATGTTTTTCATTTGTTTTTTTGCCAAATATTCCGTTAAATCGTTTAAGTGCCACACTTAGCAAACTACTGTCCTTAATCTTGCCAACTTTTCAATAGTATGAGGTTAGTAGAGTCTCCTTATTAAGTTAATTATTCTATGTTATTCCAGCTTTTTGTGTAAGAAAATTTTTCTGCTAAAAAATTTGCATTTATAATTTTTTTTAATATTATAATTATATTACCTTTCTAACTTTTATTAATATTTCTTTTCATTTTTCAGGTCACAAAAGGAGAAACTCTGACATAATTAAGAGTATCATTTGTTCCAAAAACATGTTTATGTGGTGATTGCTTACTTGCATTTTCAATGTTTCTTTTTTATCTATTTGTATTGTAATTATGTATACAAAAATTAAATGTTTAATGCATTAATACAAACATTTCTTTTGAATTAAACAAAAATAACCAAACATTTAGATTTATGGAATGCCGTTGTTGAGTCTTGTCCCAACACTGGTATACATGTTTTTTATTTAGTTTATTGAGCACAAGAATCATTGAATTTAACAAGAATAACATGCATTTTTTTCTCAATTTTTAAGACTCTCGGGTCTCAATCCCTTAATTGGATTTTCTATGACCCAAGATTCAATTTTGACAATGCCTAAATTATTTCCACCCCATTCAGATTAGCTCATCTTGATGCCCTGGAATCTTGTTTTATTCATATGAATGCTGATTCCCCTGCTAATGTGGAAATTCATTTCACCCTGATTTGCCCTTCTCGGTCGCTGTGGTTTTTTTTTTTTTGTTCTGTTTCTAATCTTTTCTCTTTTTTCTCGGCTACTGTGGTTTTCTAGTTTTGTTTCTCACTTTTCTTTTTCCATTGACGTTTTATGTTTCAAATCACTTTTGTTCCCTCTCATTCACATCTGGCAAGTCTTGAAAAATGGGAGTCTGTTTTTGAGATCTTGAAACATGTCAACTGTTATTTTCTATTTTTATATTTTTGAAGCGAATGAGGTTTTTAATATCTTACCACTTCAGTTTCTTGAGATTATTTAGCATTTAAAACCTCAATTGTTTCCTTAATAATTCACAAATTTAAATAAATGTTGAATTATACTAGAAAATATTTATTAGATAAATAAAAGTATACTACAGAATAGTTTTTTAAATGAGTTTTTGCATCAAATTCAAAAACAACTTTCTTGATATAACCAAGTTTCAAAAATTTTATCATTTAAAAGTTTTATTTTGGTTGATAGATGCAGCTTTAAATTCGACTTGTGATCATTTTGAAACAGTTAAGTTATTATTACACTTTATCAAGAGAATTAAAAAAATTTGATGATTCAAATGCTTTAAGTATTTTTGTTTTTTAAATATTATGTAACTTATAATTTAAAGCACTACTTGAAAATGATCTTTGTAAATTAGATTTGAAATAATCAACTCTATTCTCAAAATATAAAAGGGTGTGTCGTATCAACAGAAGCTCAAAAAACTAAAGCAGAAAATATACAACATTAAAAATCCACATATTTCGAGTGCTCATATAGTACACTTATTCTGCAGACAAGGTATTAATATTGAATAACAACATTTTTAAAAACTGTCTAAAGAAATAAAAATAATTAAAACTTTTTAAAAAAAATGACGTATATTGCTAAATAAAAGGACTTTATGAAAGATTTAAGAAAATTGTACTTTTTGATTAGCCAGGCTCAAGTGAAAGTCTCCATAAAATGTAGATCAGCAGCTTTTAATTTCTTAAAAACATATAAAATAAACAAAAAAAAGTTTTATTATTTTGTGCCTGGCTAACCAAAAAATACTAAAAAAAATAGTTTATTTTAAGTTAGTAATTATTACGAAAAAAATATGACACAAGAAGATAGGATAATTTTATTAAACTCATTTAGTGAATAAAAATTATGTTCTTATAAGAGGAAAAAGAAAATTTCTCAAAATCTTTTAAATGGTACTCGAATCAAGCTATAATTCAGTCTGTTAACAACATTTATTAACTATTTTGTGACCGATTACAATGTATGCACAGTTTTGAATTGCAGACATTGTGTAATTCAAGGAAATAAAATTTATGGGGTATTATTGTATGCTAATTATATGCTAATTAATATGCTAAATTATATGCTAATTAATAAAATGGCACAAATATTCTACTTATAAAAAGTAGCTATAAGTCTGAGCTTTAATGTCCCTTTTAAAATGAATTAACATTATTTGTCAAGCCAATATTTTACGTAATGTTAAAAATTTTTATTTCATATGTTTTAAAAGCTACTATGGTAATAAATTTTGAATTTCATAAGAAAACATTTTTATTTATTTATGTTAAAAATAACTTAAAGTAAAATTCTGAACACTCATTTCAATTAATAACCGATTGAAAATACTGCTGAAATATTAAGAATATTGTTAACTATTGAAACTTGATTTCTATTATTTTACTATTGTTAACTGATTGAAAATATTCGGAAAGTACTTAACTCAGTAAAGCATAAGTTGAACATTTTCAATTTTGTACATCAATATTAAATATCATGACTTCAACAAGAAAATAAATTTAAAAAAGCCTACTAGCAAAAGTTTCTGTTTAACTTCTTATATTTGAAAAAAAAAAAAAAAAATCCAATATTTGGATGCAATACTAAAGTATTCCAGATTTTTTAGCATCAAAATTTTTTTTTAACTCTTATGATTTTATTTTACAAAGTTTCAACTAAAAAAACTTTGATACATTTAAAATTTACAAGACCATTAAAAGCAATATCATAGAATTAATAAAAATTCAGTTATAATTAACATGCTTTATGTTATAAAAAAATTTTGTTTTTACAATACCAAAGCTAACTTTTAACATTTTAGTTTAATTCATAAATTTGAACATATTTTGTAGTTGAAATGTTGGCATAAGATTTCTCCATTTCCAAAAATTCAAAGTACTATTGGGACAAATCTTCTTGGTTCTTCAAATCTTCTTCAAAAAAAGTTTCTTGGACAAATTAAAACATTATCTTTTTACAGTAGAATACAAAATATACTTTTATTGCTTGATTTAAATAAAAGATAGTCACACTATAAACAAGCAAAATTTTTATGAATTTCGCAAACTTATTTTTTTTTAAACCGGTATTTTTTTGAGCTGAAGCTTGGACAATGACAAAACTGGAGGAAAATTGTATCACAATATTTGAGAGAAAGATTTTGCGAAGTATACTTGGTGGTGTAAATAAAAACAGTAACTGGAGAAGATTTAACTTTGAACTGTACAAGATTTATAAACAACCCGATATTATTAAATGCATAAAAATTAATAGAATGAATTGGATGGCCCACGTGATTCGAATGAGTGATGACAATACAATAAAAAAGATACTGCTTTTTAAAACCACTGGAAAAAGAAAGCGGGGAAGGCCGCGGTTGAGATGGGCTGACTCAGTGGAGTCTAATTTTCTTGCAATTAATGAAAAGAATTGGAGATCAAAGATAAATCGGAAGTCGTTATGGAGAAATCTTCAGAGGAAGACATTGGGTCAATGTCAGTCTAAAAATATTAATTTACCCGGAAAATGACTTTTAAATATTTTGAAATTCTGTTTCATTAATGTTTTTAAAAATTGTGAGGTATGAAACATTAGCCCACGTTATTTAGCATTTACTAAAATATATTATAAGTTAATATTAGCATGTGCTGCTGTTTTACCACAGTATTGAAGAATATTTTTAATCTTATATAAGTATTCAAAGTTGTTGCATAACGTTTTTTTAAATAAACAATAAAATTTAACTGAAAAAAGTAAACTATAGATCCAAAATAAAAGTTTTATATAAAAAAAACTGCTGCAGTATGAGCATTTTAAAAATAAAATTGCACATGAAACTAGCTTTTTTAAAAACTGAACGTGATGAATATTTTTACGAAGAGGTGTAGTGAATTTTGAGAAAAACTTCTAATTTCTCATTATTATCATCAAGATACTTTTTACACCAGTCTGGTGTTCAAAGTTTTAAGTCTCGTTCTCCAGGGCTTGCATCCTAAGCAGACTCCTTAACTAAGCCATCCAAGCGCATCTTTTTCACCCTCTATCACTCTTCCCTATGTTAGTTTTGGTCCTCCTCGCTTCTTTCCTCTGGTGTCCAGATGAGAGCTACACGAGGATGAGACCAGATGAGAGCTGGCGGGTATTCACAGAATGCATCCCATCCACGTTCATCTTCGATTTTTTCTTCTCAGTAATGGGCCTCGTTTTGGCCCCTTGATATAGTTGCTCATTTGAAATTACGTAAGGCCAAGAGATTTTGAAAATCCTGTGTAGATCTTTAGTTTAAAAAGAGTTCAAGGAGTTTTTTTCAGAATAAGTAAGTTACTAAGCTTCGCACCCATAAAATAAGACGTCTTTAACTGATGCATTGGAGATGGGTAGTTTCAATTTGATTGTTAATGCTGAAGAGGTCCATATTTTACTTAATGTTCTAAAAATACCACATGCTTTAATCATTCTGGATGTAACATCTTCGTCAGTTTCACTTGTGGTAGACACTATTGAACCAAGATAACTAAAAGTATCAGTATCTTTCATATAAGCTTTGCACATTGAATTTAGTTACTATGTTACTGTTTAATTTCATTGCTTTAGTTTTTTCAGTATTTAGCTTTAGTTCTACAATTTCTATCACAAGTTGTGTTTTCCGTTACATATTTTCAAATGTGGACGACTGCAGAACAATATTGTCTGCATAATCGAGGTCCTCTAAAAGGTATGTAAAGTTCCACCGAATTTCTGTTCTTTTATTAATGGTGGTTTTCATCATAATCCAGTCTATAACAATAATAAACAGATCAGACAAAGCACAGCCTTGTCTTTCACCGGTTCCAATCCTAAAACTTTCAATTGCTGTGCCATTTGTGTAAAAGTCTTTGATAGCCTATGTTAATAATCTTCTCAGGTATTCCATAGGCTTTAAGAATGCACCACAAACACTCGCGTTTGATGCAGTCAAAGACTTAGGAAAAATCAATGAAGTTTAAATATAGGGTAAATATAACAATGGAAAATATGGATTTTCCAGAATGGATTCTCACGCCACTTTCTGCTTATGTTTAACTTGCAGGATGAAGTCAATGAATTATTAGTAGACCTTGAAGCAAAGATGCTTATTAATAATTTAGCTGAAAGTAAATTTTGGAAACATTGCCGAATATCCAAAAGTTAGTGGTTGGCATTTCCAATTTCAATTGCTTTCCCAAGCCATAAGTAGAATGATACATATTTTAATCATGTAATTCTATTTTAACAAAGAAGAGAAATAAATTGAATGTGGAGCTCAGAGACTATGCAAGACTGAAAATAACCAATTTCAAACTAACATTGCTAATCTAATCAAGCACATCCTTCTCATTGATTTATGTCAAAATAAAATATATAAGAAACAAAATATTTCTTTTTAATCATTTTTTGTTGATAAGAGAATTATAAAATTTTTGATGATCATAAAAGTTTGACGGCTAGAATATTTAATCTAATACTGCTTTTGAAGTAAACTAACAATGTGTTATACACAAAGATTTTAAAAATACATAAATTTTCTTTTTGGGGGAGAATTAAAATTTGAGCAATAAAAGTTTTGTTTGACTGCAGGCTGAAATTTTATGCAGGTTTTTTAGGCATCTTTCCTACTTTTAAAAAAAGTCTGTTTTCTGAAATTTAATGTTGTTAAGAAGAAAAAAAAGTAAATTATAAATAGAAGCAAAAATCAAGGTTTTATTTTTAACAATGTGCATAGAAAATTTAAAAGGAATTTTTTTAAGAGCATTCACACACACACAACTCTCTTAATGTTTTATTAAATCCAGGGCTCGAAAAACCGCCCGTCCGCGGGGGTCAAAAATTCCCTGAGGACAACGAATTTCTCTAATCTGACGCCCGCGCTGACGGCAATTTTCCCGTCTTGACCTTTGTCATTTAAATTATTTCATAAAAGAAATACTAGGTTACTATTAGTAACCTAGTATTTCTTTTATTACTGTATAATGCAATCCTAGTATTTGTAATCGTAGTAACTACTAATTCATTGTGCAATTTAAATAAATGTTTGTAATAAATAAGAGAAAATTATATTTTTATTTATTTAGAAGCTACGGGTTAGTTTCAAAGGAGGACAGGTGCATTGTTGGACATGCCGTCCTCGGGGACGGGTAAAATTTCTGAGTTTTTCGAGCCCTGATTAAATAACTAAAACATACATCAATTTGCAAAATTGCACTGCTATAAAAACTCTATGTTTTTAAAGAAATGACACGTTAACTACATTTCAATAATTTATTGGAAACCAAATAAAACTACAGATAATATACAGATGAATCAATGAAATGTTTATATTTACAACCGCTAACGCTAACAATCTTACGTTCATTTTCTTCTGGAGCCACCGCCAGCCAAAAGCATTGCAATTCGAATGAATATATTTAATGTATCTAAGTAAATTGAGATAGACCTAAAACAGAAATAAAAACAAAATATAATAAAGGCTTTGACTAAAGGGAAAGAAACATAAGGTTTTAATTATGTTTCCAATGCTGAAAAAAGACATGGTTTCAATGTTTTATTCTATTCAATATATAGTTCTCTCATTATTACTATACACAAATGTGTATCTGTGAGCTCTAAAAAAAAATTTTCTGACAATATGACAGATTTAGAGACACTTTTTGCTCTTCATCCAAGATGTTTGCAAAGAAGATTAATCACAGAATACATATTTATCCCTAAATAAGTACACTTAATTAATAAATACATGGTATTTTATACATTCTGCTATTTTTTATGCCCTCACAGCCCTTTTAGTATGGGGCATATGTAGGTAGGTTTTTCTTTTTTGTATTACAAAAAACTGAAACAAGTTAATATTTCAGCAATTCTTAACTTTTGATATTGAAATATTCATGACATAACTTTAGGTAACAATTTTGAGGGTGGATTCAACATCAAATCAACCAATGGTCAAAATTCTTGGCCTTCATTTAGTTTATTTTGACATGGTTCCCACTTATTTTTTTTAAAAACAAAATCCAGCATCTAACATCAAATTTTTTTAGGACCTATTCAGTAATATAGTGAGTACGCTAAAATACATGTCAACTAAATTTTATAATTATGTAGATGCAGAAATAGTATATTTTTAAAGCACAATGCTTAGTTTACAAAAAAATGTATTTAATAATTACATCAAATGTAATAAACACTTGTTTTGTAATTCCAATTTAATAAATACATTTTCTTTCTTTAAATTTAAAAAAAGTAAAAGACTGAACAGTAAAGCATTAAAAATAACAATATTAACTCATCGTAAGAATGAAATTAACGAAATGTGTATATTTCAAATTCGATGAAACACTGCATATCGAGCGGAAACTACGACAACAAAAACGAAAATTATTAGCTACAAATTTCAGTTTTTGAAACATCAGAGAGGTGAATGATAACCTGGCACAAAAAAACTAGAGACAGATTTTACACCTTGCCTTTTCTTTTTCACTTTCAAGCATTAAAAATCTGTGTGCTACAAAATTAATGCATACTACCAGTGGTTAAAAGTGATTAATACTAACCATGATTTGTTACAATATTTTTTTTTTTCACAATTGATTTCCCTTGAACATATTTTGTCATCCAATCACAGAAGTGGCAAATAAGGATAAGGGTCTTTAATTTTCAGATTGCTGACTTCAACTATCCTTCAGTAAAGAAGGAAGCGTAATGATTTGAACTTGTATCAATTCTTCTTGAATTTTTTAGTAAGTAAGAGTATTATTTTAATGTAGAGAAAATAAAATGATATTTCGATGGAATCATAAAGAAAAGAAAATCTATTTTCTATCTTATCCTTGAAATAAATCATGTAGTTACATGAATATTTCACATTTTACAGGAACTACTTTTAAATTAGTAATAACTTTACTACATGATTTGTCACTGTTAAACTGGAAAATTTTCTTTATGATCTTGTAGGATTACCATCTTGAAATTTGGCACACACAATGCTAAAATGGAGTTAAATAAAACAATTTCTCAGAAAATTTAAAAATCTTGATTTTTTTGTAAAGAAATTTAAATTTTTTTACCAATAAAATTATCCTCTAAAATAACTTAGACTTGTTACATAACTTATGAAATGCTATTACAAACTAAACAAAATGATAACAAACAATTCATAAGTTACAGCTGTTCAAAAACTATCAAATACATTCACTTCTTAAGGATGTTTTAGTAAATTTTCTTTATAAGTAAACTTTAAAATCTATTAATCAAGAAGATAGAAACTATCACTGACAAGTCTTAAGAAGTCATATTTTCTTTATTAAGAAGTCTTTAAATCTTATTTTCAAAACTATGCTAGTTTTTTAAAATAAAATAAAATTCATGTCATTCTTCCCATTTTTCATTCAATTGCAAGATCTTAGAAGAAAATGAAAGAATTTTCAAATGTTAGCTTTAAAAATTTTTTTAAAGTGAACCTCGAGCAAATTTCTTAGCAAATTACTGTTATGTATCAGTATTAATTTTAATACACCTTGACTCAATAAAAGAGTAAAGGACTGTCATTTTAACTTACAAAGAACATTTTATTTCGCCCAAAAATATAATATAAGAATAAAATAAATTAAGAAAAGATTGAAGATTAAAAATTAAGAAAATTAATTCAGAAATGATTGAAGATTAAAAAAAATCTCAACTTACGCATTAATGGGATCATAAGGTTTGTAAGCATACAAGGGATAACTTTCAGCCATACGCACAATACGTTGGGTATCATATAATAAAAATCCTCCAAATAAAACTAGACCACCATACATGCTTATGCTATATAAACCTGCACCTAGAGCAGTGGTTGCTGGCAGAAACATAGATCCTAAAAGTATCAACTGAACATTAATTTACAATGCAGAGTAGTTTTGCAACATACCAAAAAAAATAATAATAATAATAAACAGTTAAATTGATAAATAATTTTAATTTCTGGTTCTTTAGAAGAATTAAAACATCTTCATTCAGAAAAAGTCCGTTTTCTTTTCATAGAACACAAAATAATTTAAGAAAATCAACCCGTTGCTAGATAAAGATCTTACGCAAACTTTTAATCTTAAAATTAAAGTGTATCAGTAACAAAGCCAAAGAGTTGGTTGAGAGAGATTCATCAGTTTTTATCTGTCTCATACCAAATAGTTTTAAAGTAGGACTTTCAGTTGATTCTATGTCCTATTTAGACAAATGAACAGTCTTCTTGTTAACAAGTAATCCAAATAATTAACCTTATATAGTTTAAGACTACCCTTTAACACTTTCTGTCATAGATAATTTCATATAAAGATTTTAATCAAACATTAGAAACTGTGACCATAGATATTGCAATTACTTAGGTTCTATATTGTTTAATAAATAGTAGATTAACAAAATTGGTGGACATTTAGAAGCTTAAATTCTTCAGACAGTTTTTTTTTTTTTACATTGAAGTCCTGCACTAGTTCATTAAAAGACCAAGATAAAAATCTTGTTCATTTATTTAGTTAACAAAATACAGTGGAGAGTTTGGCATCTAGTATTGCTTAAACTTGGATATTTTTCTGTATAATAGGTCATTCAGATAAACATGGAACCAAAACATGTGTTATGCATTAGAGTTCATATTCAGAAAAGAAAGAAATTTTTCCCCTTACTTTTCCAGGTAACATAAAATTTCAAGAAAAAACATAAAGCTAAAAATTAAAACTGTAAACTATTTTTAACACAAAAGTAAAATGAAAAAAAAAAAATGTATTTTCAACATATTTGAGGCAATGATTTAAATTAAATGGTTAAAATAAACAATTTTAATAATCTGATTTTTTTAAAAATAAAATTATCTATTTTGAACATTTACGTGAAATTCAATGATTAAAATAATTTGTTGTATTTGTAGATTTTAAGGAATGAGAGCAAAAAATATAATCTTTCCAAAATAAAATTTCAAGTTTTTAAACTAATTTATAGGTGTAGAGGAGAGTGGAGTAAGACAGGGTGCCTCAACTGAGTTGAAATTAGTTCTGTTTGCTAGCATGCAAAGTTTGAATTACACTTTATTAGACAAGAAATATATACCATATTGATGTGCTGTTGTTAATTAATCCACGGCATCATTCTTTGTTTTACAATGCCAACTTTCTAATGTTCTTTTGTTTTTAAGCTAGCCTTATTTATTGGTCATTACAATAATAAAAATTATTTTTAGTTCAGCTTATTACACATTTACTAAAGATGTATACCTTAACAAACAAACTTTGTGTTTTTTGTTTCAATGCTGAGCTTATTTAAGCTGTAGTGCAACGAAGGAAGAAGATAACTACACCAAAGGCAGAAGAAAGGTTTTTTTTCAAGACAAAAGTTATTGCAGGTTTCTTCCTCATTTTCATAGTTTGCCTAATTTTTGAAGACACTTTATACAAAATTGTAGTTTTTATATTTCTAAAAGAAATTCCCAGCAATTTTCTAATTAAAAAAAACTAATTAATAAGCACTATAGATTTTACAAGAAATTTTGGTCTAACCCTTAGCAGGCCTCAGGCAATTGTCTAGGGATGTCAACTGCTCTGGATTTCATAAAATATTTTCAAAAATAATAGATTTCAGTTACAAACAATAAATTAGCAGATTTTCAGTTAATTTTGCTAATTTTTTAAAAGGCTCTACATGGTATAACTGCAACAAAGTGGTGTTTCATCTGAGTCTTTGAAATATTGACCCTCTCCTCTACTTTTGAGTGTGGTCTTTACTACATTGCATGCTTAATTTTCTTAAAGTGTCGTATGAAACAGTAATCTCTGCTACTTTTTATTACTGAAATTCTATACTTCTAAATTTCCCATAGAGTCAGCATGTGTACCCAGTCTTATCCTACAGTGCGATAAGATAAGGGGATTTGACTTGTTCTAGAAAAAATCATTGAAAAAAGTAAATTTTTTTAGGAATGATAATTGTACACAACTAAACAATAAATATTTTGATCGAATTTGACAGGTTGAACAGTTTAGCTTCAATAAGTCTTTGAATCTAACCTACCTGGTGCTAACTCCAATTTCCCCTACCTAGTGTTTTTATTCTACCTTATTTTCTGTATTTAGTACTATGCCTTAAAAAATATAAGAGTCTATCATTATTGACACCCGTAAAGTAATTATAAAAATAAAAGAATGCAAAAATCTAAGTTCACACTTAAATTTAGAAGAAGAAAAAAATTTAAGTGTTAAGACAGGGTTCCCACTCAATTTCAGAAAAAAAATTCCCTGACTTTTCCAAGTATATCAGGTAAATTTTAATGAAAATCAATACCATATTTTATCTATACTACGAAATTTTTCGTCAGAAAATTTTGATTCTTTTATTTGTAATGCCAAGTATTAGATTTTTCATGTAAAATAAATATCATTATATGAGGTAGGAAGCATTTCAGTTTGTCTAAAATGTGAAATTTTTACAATAAATAATTGTATTTAACTTGAATCTCAACAACTGAGTACTGTTACTGACAATTTTAAGACTGGTTTTTTTTTTCAGGTATAATAAAGGAATTTTCCAGGTTCTTTTTAAAAAATTGCAACTTTCCCTGATTTTTGGAGTTGAAATAAAATTCCCTGACGATTCCAGGTTTTCCCTGTTCTCCCTGACCCGAGGGAACCCTGTAAGATAATATGGTAAAACCTCAGTTTACCATTTTACCTTAACACTTGCTTATGATAAAGATGTGTGGTGAATTAAGCGAAAAAATGCACATACATAAAATCACATTACATATCTGAATTAATGAATGGTCCCAGTTAAATTTTTATTAATTATTGAACTGCTAATTTGACACTATCCTCATAGTCTTAAATAAGTAAAGATTGCAAAGCTGGGAAATTTATAATGTACACGAAAAAGGTCCCTCAACTTTTAAAATTCAATGTTTCATTAAAATTTGTAATTGGGTTCAAATAAATTTTAGAAAATCACAAATCCATTAAGATGGATAAGCAGCCTCAAATACTTTGTTCAGTTAACTTATGATCCCTCAGATCAATTGGATCAATTGTCTCAGATGAAACTTTGCAAATTTAGAATTTCAATAAAATTTCGTTTTAATGAAATCAAAAATGGAGAGGAACTTTGTGAATAGATAAAGCCCTGTTGTTGACTGAACTCTGATGAAAAACTTAGTTAGTGGATGATCTCCAAGTCCTAGCATTGCGGCACACAACAACAAATAAAACATTGCATTATATTTTCCATTTGACCCTCTAATCACAGAAATTCGGGAAACAATCAGTTTGATTCTTTAAGGCAGGAGATGAAACCAAAAATCACATGTCAATCATAAAATGTGGGAGGATTCTTGAAATGTGAAGATCTAAAATTTTGAGTTTTCAATATCATGCATTTCCACTTGCATTCTCTCATCTTCTGAAATGCTAGAATTGTTGGTACTTCGGCAAGTCTGTAAAATATATTCTTCCAGGTGATAGGTCCAAGAGGTCGTGGGTTCGATCCCCGCCGGCCGAAGACTCCCCGTGTTGCAAATGGTGACTGATACACATTAAATCTCTCTAGTCTCAAAGTCCTCCATGCTCCCATAACAAATCATACTGATCCAGGTGTCAGTGGCGTAGCGAGGGGAGGGCAAGGACGGGCATCATGCCCCGGGCGCTACTCACAAAGGGGCGCCAAATGGTCCGCAAAACAAAAAATTGCTGGATACTTTTTATTTTGTTATAATTGATTTTTGGAAAATATATTTTAAATTTAATGCCAGTCTAATATAATATATCTTAATTCGTAAATAAAAAGGAACACTAATAGTCTAAATCAAACTGTAATAAATATATTCATAATAGAAATGGTACGTCTTTTCTACTGGCAGGGCTGACTCGACCTGTGTCTGTCTGTACTTTCTTATGGCATCTACGCTGTGTGGTTGCATAAATTATCTCCTTTCTTGATTTGTCTGATAAATTACGTATATTTCACTGTGTTTCTACCTCTCAAATTCAAGGCATTCTTGGTAAGTAATAAAACAAATAAGATTACTTACTACATCTACTCGACGATTCTATTACTCAGTGAATAGGGTATGAAAAAATTTATTAACAGTGTTCAATAAAACAATTGAAGAAATTGACAATACTCAATTCTTATTACTATTTATAGTAATAAAAATTAAGAATTTTTAATTTACCGTAAATATTATGGACATTTGTTTGATTCAACTCCTGATATCTCTCATCGAGAACAAATGTCCCAAGTCATTAGGTTTGTAGATGTTGATTTTATCAATAAAAAAGTTTCCATTAAAGAATCTTTTTTGGGTTTTATTGAAATACATGCCAAAGATGCAGCCTCGATAGAAAATACAATTTTAGAGAAATTAAATTCCGATGAAATTTCATTAACAAACTGCAGATCACAACGTTACGATAATGCTGCCGTGATGGCAGGTCACACATCTGGCGTTCAACAAAGAATAATGGAAAAAAATCATAAAACATTTTTGTAAATTGTGATAACCATTCATTGAATTTAGTAGGAGTTACTGCAGCTAAACAAGATTTTTTTCTTCTTTCCTCCAAGCCCTTAGCATCTACCTAGGTTATGAAAAACCCTTAATCGTGTGCAGCTCAGATTTACAAGATCCTAGAACGAATTTTAGAGAAGCGTTCCATGATCTTGAATCATTAGCGACTGAACTAGCCGAAATTCGAGACAAGTTCTGTGAAGAGGCAATAGAAAAAGCCAAGTCTCTTTGTGAAAAATGGGATATCGATACAACAATACATGTAAGAAGACGCAGCAAAACGTCCGGAGAATTGGCTAGAGATGTTGGTCTTTCCGCTGAAAGTGAAATTTCTTCCATTATGAAACGCATTCTTGATCATCTCCAACAAGAAATATGTACACGATTTGCACGATTAAGTGACCTTAATTTCAAATTTGGATTTTTACTAGACGTTGAAAATTTATTAAACAAGGATAATGTTGATAATGACCCTGAAAATTTTTTAAAAATTTGGGTGACTTTTATAATACAGATATCAATGGAGTAGAACTCTTTATCGAAATATGTGATTGCAAAATATTACCCCTCAGTAAAAAAGAAATTGAGCCTAAAACTCCATTAGAATTTCTATACTATACTTCTTTTATAATCTCTTATGTAGAACTTGTTTTTCCAAACCTGAGAGTGGCACTTCAAATACTCCTGACTATCTCAGTATCAATTGCTAGCTGCAAACGTTCATTCAGCAAATTAAAATTAATTTTGACTATCAACGATGGGACAAGATCGCCTATGTGACCCAGCATTTTTAAGTGTGGAAAACGAAAAATTTGAAATGATCAACTTTGATGATCAGTGTTTTCATTACAGAAAAAAATTGGGTGAGAATTTCTCACCCTTTCTCAAAAACTGGGTGAGATTTCAAAAAGTTAGGTGAGATTTCTAAAAATGAAAAAAACACGAATAGACTTGGAAAAGAAATATTTCATTTTTAACATCTTCTAATTTTTAAAGCATTGAATATTTTTGCTGCATTATCACATGGAAAATGTTCTATATCTACTTTTTCATCAGCTATTCTCATTAGGTTGCTCAAATGCTTATCAGTCAATCTGTTAGTATATTTTGTCTTAATTCGGTTTTGGGTGCAACACATGCTGAACTATTTGGAACCACTAAGTAAATTTGTAGCATTGTGCACACACTTTCCTATTCTCTTCATCTGCCAGCATAGGTTTTTCAATTATTTCTGCTATAGAATAGTGAAGTTATTTTCATGTTCTTACTTCATGCTAGTATTTGATCCGTATCCATTGAATATCCGTATTTGTTTCGTTTTGACCGTTCCTACCCACATTTGTTTCATTTTCATTTGTCCGTTACGGACTAGAAAATGTTGCCTTAACAAGGTATTTGTCCATCTTACATTCAAGCTCAAANTTTAAATTTTTTATAAATAATAAATAAACAGTTAAATTGATAAATAATTTTAATTTCTGGTTCTTTAGAAGAATTAAAACATCACCATTCAGAAAAAGTTCGTTTTCTTTTCATAGAATAAAAAATAATTTAAGAAAATCAACCCGTTGCTAGATAAAGGTCTTACATAAACTTTTAATCTTAAAATTAAAGTGTATCAGTAACAAAGTCAAAGAGTTGGTTGAGAGAGATTCATCAGTTTTTATCAGTCTCACACCAAATAGTTTTAAAATAGGACTTTTAGTTGATTCTGTGTCCTATTTAGGTAATTGAACAGTCTTCTTGTTAACAAGTAAGCCAAACAGATAACCTTACATAGATTAAGACTACCCTTTAACTCTTTCTGACATAAATAATTTCATATAAAGGTTTTGATCAAACATTAGAAACTGTGACCATAGATATTGCAATTACTTAGGTTATATATTGTTAAATAAATAGATTAAAAAAATTGGTGGACATTAAGAAGCTTAAATTCTTTAGCCAGTTTTTTTTTTTTTCCTTACAATAAGAGGTCCTGCACTAGTTCATTAAAAGACCAAGATAAAAATCTTGTTCACTTATTTAGTTAACAGAATACAGTGGGGAGTTTGGCATCTCGTATTGCTTAGACTTGGATATTTTTCTGGATAATAGGTCATTCAGATAAACATGGAACCAAAACATGCATTATGCATTAGAGTTCATATTTAGAAAAAAAAGACAAATCCAGGTAACATAAAATTTCAAGTTAAAGGGAAAAAACATAAAGTTAAAAATTAAAACTGTAAACTATCTTTAATACAAAAGTAAAATGAAAAAAAAATGTATATTCAACATATTTGAGGCAATGATTTAAATTAAATGGTTTAAATAAACAATTTAAATAATCTGATTTTTAAAAAAAATTAAATTATCTATTTTGAACATTTACGTGAAATTCAATGATTAAAATAATTTGCTGTATATGTATATTTTAAGGAATGAGAGTAAAAAATATAATCTTTCTAAAATAAAATTTCAAGTTTTTAAACAAATTTATACGTGTAGAGGAGAGTGGAATAAGACTGAATTGAAATTAGTTCTGTTTGCTAGCAGACAAAGTCTGAATGACACTTTATTAGACAAGAAACATATACCATATTGATGTGCTGTTGCTAATTAATCCAGGGCATCTTTGTAGTAATGTTTATTTTACAATGCCAACTTTCTAATGTTCTTTTGTTTTTAAGCTAGCCTTATTTATTGGTCATTACAATTATAAAAATTATTTTTAGTTCAGCTTATTACACATTTTCAAAAGATTTGTACCTTAACAAACAAACTTAGTGCCAATGCTGAGCTCATTCAAGTTGTAGTGTGACAAAGGAAGAAGATAACTACACCAAAGGCTGAACAAAGATTTTTCTGGCCTCAGGACATAAGTTACTGCAGGCTTTTTCCTCTAAGTATAAAAATCCTAACTTTCATAGTTTGTCGAATTTTTGAAGATCTTTTATACAAAATTGTAGTTTTTACATTTCTAAAGAAATTCTCAACAATTTTCTAATTAATAAACACTATATATTTTACAAGAAATTTTGCTCTGACCCTTAACAGTCTCAGGCAACCGTCTAGGTGTGCAAACTGCTCCAGATTCTATAAAATAGTTTCAAAAATAATAGAAGTTAAAATTTATAAACTTTCAGTTAATCTTGCCAATTTTTTAAAAGGCTCTACATGGTATAACTGCAACAAAGTGGTGTTTCATGTAAGTCTGAAATATTGTCCCTCTCCCCTACTTTTGAGTGCAGTCTTCACTACATCGCATGTAATTGCATGCAATTTATGTGTCATAAAAAACAGTAATCCGTGCTACTTTTTATTACTAAAATTCGATACTTCTAAATTTCCCATAGAGTTACCATGTGTACCCAGTCTTACTATACTGTGGGGTAAGATAAAGTGAGTTGAATTGTTCTAGAAAGAAAATAATCGAAAAAAGTACATTTTTTTAAGAATGATATAATATACACAACTAAACAATTAATATGTTGATCAAATTTGACAGGCCAAACAGTTTAGCTCCAATAGGCTTTTGAATCTAACCTACCCGGAACTAACTCCAATTTTGCCTACCTCATGTTTTTATTCTACTTTATTTTCTGTATTGAGTACTATACCTTCAGTACTAAGGCTATCAGTATTGAATAAGTCTATCAGCATTGACAAGATTAAAATAATTATAAAAATAAAAGAGTGTAAAATACTAAGCGTACACTTTTAAGAAGAAGAAAAATGCAGAGGGTGAAAAATTGCAAGAGTAACTTGGGAAAAAAATTAAGATAATATGGAATTATAGCAGAGCTATTGGCTGAAAAAAAACTTGATTACTAAATCAGAAAGAGAAAACAAATATGCAAAACTAATGGACTAATTTTAGAGAATTAAAATTTTCAAATAAGTTAATTAGAAATAAATTAAAATTTAAAATATTTTCAGCAAACAGATAGTTTAAGGATGAGAAATCTTATTTAAACACACAATTCAATAAATGGAGAATGGCTCACGCTTACACTTAATACTAATAATTAATACTAATAATACTTAATACTAATAATTCCTTCAAACAATTATTAAATTCCTATTTTATATAGTTTGTATAAATAAAAAAAAATTCAATATAGTAATTAAACAAAAAAAGAGGAAATGTTTTCTAAAAAAGAACGAGTGAAAAAATAGATATAGACGCATACAAAGAAGAAAATGTTTTATTTATACTGACCTAAGGAAGCGGCAAATACAACTCCAAGTCCACAAGCTAATGGACCACCCATATGTAGAAACTTTTCACTGGGAGCACATGCTGCCACACTTGATAATCCTAAAATAATTAAATGTTTAAGAGAATTAAAAAAACATTCTGAAAAAGAAAAAAAAAAGTCAAAATTTTTTCCTTGCAGTCAATATGCATTTTTGTAAAGGCATGTAGATGGGTAATTTTTTCCCCTTTGGTTTCACTATTTTTATATAGTAGGGTTTTTTATAGTTTATTTTTAATCTTAATTGTAAATTCCCAGTTTATTTTTAATCTTAATTATAAGTTCCCAATTATTTTAGATTTTAAGTTTCTGAGAATCGATAATATCGCCTAAAGTACCTATATAATATGTGCTGCGAGGTTGAAAAAGTCGTACTGCCCTTAAATCCAGCCTANAAAAAAAAAAAAAAATCATCATGTAGATGGGCAGTTTTTTCAATTTTTTCTCTCTTTTGTTTCACTATTTTAATATAGTAGGGTGTTTTATAGTTTATTTTTAACCTTAATTATAAGTTCCCAATTATTTTAGATTTTAAGTTTTTGAGAATCGATAATATCACCTAACATACCGACATAAATGTGCTGTGACATTGAGCTGCCATGCTGCCCTTAAATCCAGCCTATATTTTTAAATCTGTCCAATTATCAATTGTGCACTCCTTGAATTTGGAAAATTGTTTTAAAAATATCAATAAATTAAAATTCAACCTGCACTTTCCTGTAACTACTATTACTTCTGTTGTATAGTCAATATTTTTCTATTAATACTTGGTTGCTTTCATTAATTTAATTTAATTTTTTAATTACTATTATATTTTGAACTTGCTCATCTTCTTCAAACCTGAACGCTACTAAGAGTTACTGAAATAGTTAATTATTTAAATAGAATGTCGAGAATAATATTTCTCTTAGTCTCCTGTCAAATTTGTGGCAGACCCACGTCAATTAAAATGGGACAATTGGTACAGGCATATTTTGCATTGGTAAGTTTTGTATTAGGTGATACATGATAAAATTATATTTAAATTATTTTCAATAGCTAGTATAAATTATAATAGCCTAAATATTAATTTTAAAAAGTTACACACAATGCAATTTTATTAATTTTAAAACTTTTAATCACTAAGCAAGATTTTGAGTAATCTAAATAGATTTACTTTCCGATAAAATGGTAAAGGAAAAATTAAATCATTACCAAATTAAATCATTATCAAATGAAACCATTGAATTAAAAATCTAGTAAAATAGTAACCAAAAATAACACATACTTTTCAAATATAAGAAATTCAAATGGAAGCTGTTTATGACTTAAGAAAAGCTACATAATGTCTATCACCATGAAGAATATTACACCTTTATATGAACTAATTTCAGAAAAAACTTAGCCTTTACAAGAATCATGTAAATATGAATTGCGATACATGATTTTTAAATCACGAGAATAAGAGTCCTAACAAGTAGTATTTAAATCAGATAAATTTGAAAATCTATGTTTGATACTAAAATTGACTGAATATGAATCGTAATATTAGTGAATTCCAACATAGTTTCAAATATCAAAAACAGTAAAAATAAAAAACAACAAAAGAAAATTAAATTGGCAGAAGAATCACGTGAATCTAAACTCCTTGATAATGGCTTCAAAACTTAAATTTTCGATTGCAGAACTCTTAATTCTTACTTTAAATTTTAGATTACGGTAAAATTTTTATTGGATTGTTAAGTTTTGATTTGCAGAATTTCGTGAATCAATGGTCTTGATATACGTGAATTTTGAAACAAAAAAAAGTCCCACACCTTGATACGAAAAACCTTGAATTTTGGGGTACACCCAGAATCCTCTGTTTATTATTGATAACAAATAATCACCTCTGCTGTTTATTATTGATATATAAAAGGAAGTTCTAAATAAAAATTAACTAAAAAAATTTTAACATAAAAAAGTTTTAAATTAATTCTTAGAAATGAAGCATACTTCATTATGTACTAGAAATACTTATTTAAATATTAATGTAAGCAATAAATTGTCCAAAAATTCTATTATAATAAGGATTTTTTTCTTCTTAGGGACCTTTCTCAATTTAAAGGAATTTTCTAATATGTATAAAAACCAGAAGAATTTTTAATAAACCAGTAGATCAGAAACTGGCAAAATCCAGTAGTGTTAGCAGTTATATTCTTACCTAATTTTTAGATTACTTTTTAAAATTTATTTAGATTAACTGTGTTAACAGTTGTTTTTATTGAAATAAAATGGCATGATCAATAATAGTAACAAGGTTGCTCCTAAATTTTAAAATTCGCTTTGGAAGTAATTATTTAAAGCTTTATAAAATTCATATATTAATTATCACACATGTAAAAATTGTCTAATAATGTAATTGTCTCTATAATATATATTTGATATATATATATTTGACAACTAGTATATTTAATTTGTGGGGTAAAAGAATTTTATCCACAACTTTATAGTCCCTATAATTCAAAATTTAAATATTTTTGCATACCAGCAACAACTCCTGCAGTGTACCAGGCAGCTCTTATTAAAATTGGTCCGCCGAGAAAGCAAAGTGGTGCAACAACAGCTCCCATGATACTGCTGTGTAATAGCCAAGCTAAATGTTTTCCATTAATACCCTCGGAATAAGGCATAGATCTTACAAGCATGCCACTTCCAATCATTACTGCAAAAGTTGCACCAATGGCCTATAAATAAATATATAAAAAATGCGTAGTAAATAGAAATCACAAATCTGTAAATAAATAAAAGACAAAGCAAATTTATGTGGAAATATGCTGTCCAGCACTATTATGGCACTTCAAAACTGCTTAACATTTAAGTAGATACAGAGTATCTGGTAAATCTAAAGTTTTTAAATCCATGACTTCTACCAAACACTTTTCCTGACTTACAAGAGTAAATATATTATTACTCTATAAAGTCAAATGAAGATCTAAATGAGCATAACTTTCTTTCGTTAAAAACAATATTTTAACTGTGCAATGCTTTGCACACTTTTTAAATGATCCAATTTTAAACAAAAGCAATGAAAAAGGTCTAAACTTTAAAACTCAGCAATTAGCGGGGTAACAAACATATAAATTGGAACATGAATTTAAAAAAGGTCAATTCCAAGGGATTATGAACATCATTTCATGCACTATCAAATTTATATATATATATATATATATATACATTAAAAAAAACATTTCAAAGATTAAACAAAAATTTTAATTTCAAAATTTATTTATCATACTCAAACATTTAATTTTAGTTANCAAAAATATTAATCTCAAAATTTTATTTATCAGACTCAATTCAATGTAACAAATATAATTTTAATATCATTAAATATGAAACCAGGTGGCCCCCGGCTTAGAGCCCTAAATGTGAATACAAATTGCGATGCAGGACTTTCAAATCAAGCAACATTTTGAAGGGCTCCTATAGCCAAAAATACATGATAAACAGGGAGGTTTTTTTGATTTTTCAAAAGTTATCACTGAAAATCATGACTTTCCATGATAAATTTTGATCTAAGTCAAAATCCATGACTTTCTAAGATTTTCAATGACTTTCCAGGTGTGCAGATACCCTACAGATCGAAACATGTAATTTTAGTACATTTTAATGACAATATCTAATAAAATATATCAAATTTAATTTAGAAAAATCACCACAAAAAGAAATCAACATAAATAAAAAATATAAAAATTTTAATCAGGCTTGTGTAATAAAAAAAAGCGCTGCAAAAATTGCATATTTAAAATATGGTTTAGAAACTGAGCTGAAAATATTTAATACAAAATGTCCTGTTGAAAGAGCTTTTAGTTGAAATCTAATTTTAAAAATATCCATTCCTCATATCCAATTTTAAATATAAATTTTCTTTTGAACCAAAAAAATATAAAAATATCAAATTTATTTTATTTTTAAAATTTGTTATACTTTTAAAAATGTACCTTCCTTGTACTTCAAGTAGGTCAATTATAGCCTTGTGCACTTTTTAAGCAGATATAAATTTAAAAAGAAAATCTTAATAAAAAAACATCTTTAGTTCAAAAAAATTGGGGCAATAATACTATAGAAATATGGCAGAAAGTTTTTACTTACAATCCAAGAGCTTCTCATCATAAGGTTTAGTAATTTAGGAGACTGGCTAATAGCATAAGCTGATATAGCAGTAACTACAATGCTGCCTCCAAAGTAGGAATATGTAGCCCTTATTCTATCTTTGACGTATTGAGGCCATACCCTTAAATAAAATACTTCAAAATTAATTATGCGAGGAAAATAAATTGAGAACAAAAAAATATTTAATAAAATAAGATTATAGATGTAAAATTATATCTAAAGCAACTTACATGGATTTTTCGACAGCTCCTGGCTCACTAGATAAACCCAATCCATAATAACAAAGTGAACCGATTCCAAATGCTGAAGCTCCAAGTAATAAACCTTTTCCTAAATTAAAAGCTGAAAAAATGTTGCTAATTTTAGAAAAATAAAAGAACTATGAGTAGCATACACTTCAAAAATAATAATTTTGGCTCTTGCATAAGCAAAAATTTTATCAGATATACCATAAGAAATTGCTGTAAAACATTGACAATACTTGCTAACCTTTTCAGATAGCTTTCCTAAATACTTTAATATTTATTGATTAAAAATGCAATGGCAGGCTTGGCATGTTTTTGTTGGATAAAGCCATCATGTAATACAAAAACTGTAAAAAAGAAAGAGAATTCACATTTTTAAATAGCACATTGAATGTGTTTAAGGTTGAATATTAAATGTTTTTTTCTTTCTTATACAATTTAAGAAATGTTAAAAGAAAAAAATTTCTTGAGAGTAAAAACTATTACAGGACCAAGTCTAATATCCAGACGTCTGTTTACCGGAAGGGTCTATTTTCCAGACACTTTTTTACAATCAAAATAAACAAACTTCTCTTCCTTTTTCAAAATTTTTTTTCTTCTTTCTTTTTTAAAAAAAAAAAGCGTTTGCAATCTGTTAAAAAAAAGTTTGAAGGGATGAAAATCAAATTTTCGTTTGATTTTAATCAGATTTCTGCTAAAATTTGGAAATAATGGAAATGAAATCCGGAGTTTTGCGACTTTAAAGGCCCTTTCATTGCAGTGTGGAAAAAAAAAATCACATACTTTTTTCTTCTTTTTTTGTATAAAAAGATAACCACTGCCAAGAATCATGCACTTGATTATAGAATGCGCAAAACTCGTGTGGTTTGATAATATCGTGGATTTGAGACGATATTGTTACGACGAGAATGCGTCATAAAGTGATTATTTCAAAGAGCAATTAGAAATATGCAGATCGGAATAATATATCTAAAAAGAAATTTAAATACAATAATGAAAACTATGTGGAAGTCCTAAACTGTTGAAAATGCAATCGAAAAAATCACACAGACAAAATCGTCACAAATCCAGTGCATCAAAAAGTGATTTCTTCAAATGCAAGATTCAAATATTTCAGTACTAAGTAATGTAGCAATGAAAAATCAAGATTTTAAAAAACTGTGGCAATGATGATAATGTGATTGAGAAAACCACATGATTTTATGGGAGAATTGTCAATAATGCAGTGCATAAAAAGTGATTCTACAAATGCATGATTCAAAATTTCCTGAGTGTGATAATGTAGCATTAAAAAATTCATTTATAAACTACGAAAATCGATGCAATAACTAAAGAAAAAAAATCATAAATCCTCATGTGATTACGGTGAATTGCATATAATTGAGTGCGTGAAAAAAGTGATTCTTCAACTATGTGATTCAAAGTTCGCCGAACAAAACAATATAACATTGAGATTTTAAAATCCATGTGAAAATCCAAAAAAATTGCAGAGAAAACCATGCGAATTTACAGCTGAATCATCGCTAATCAACTGGATCATGAAATAATTATATGAAATGTTTGATTCAGAATTTGCAGCATGTTTTAATGACTTATTAAAATAGTAAGATTTTAAAAACCAGGAAGAAATCTGCAGCAATAGCGATTGGCACACCACGTGGATATATACAATGTTGAATGATTATAGTCTATTTTTAATTCTTTTGACGTTGATTATAGTCTATTTGTAATTCTTTATTGAATAAGTATATTCTGATGTTTGTTTACCTTGTTATCTGGAAATATCTATTTTCCAGATTTGACAAAATCCTGTCGATTATGGATATGGGAGTTTCAGCTGTAGATAAATATGCTTGAAATATAAACTATTGCAAATCAAACATCAGATGGAAACAATAATGAAAGTTAGTGTGTAGAGTTGCTTTGATTAGGCAAGACATTTTGGTATTAGAAAAAGAACTTTAAACAGTCAAATACTTTTCTATATTATCAATCTCTTAAAAGATAAGACAAAGTAATATGAAACTTTCATTTTTACTAGATGAAATATATTTAGTCTTCTATTATTTTACATCGTAACATACTCATTTTGCGTAAATATAATTTATTAATAATTTTTTAAGAACTAAATTGATTGCCACAAATACAAAATTGGATGATGAAAAAAAGAAAACAAGTCATTATAAGCAAATACACATATTTAATGCTAAATGTTATTGTTTTTCCTTAGTACTGTATTCTTTTCTATACTACATTTCAACTAGCATTAAATCTATAAGTTAACTAACAACAAAAAGTTTTTGCAATATGCGAGGAAACAAGGAAATGAAGTTCAATGGCTTCACTGATAACACTAAATGTTAATCCCAATAGTTAGCTATAAGGTGGAAAATAGATGGCATGATAGATAGTGATCAACAAAAATAAAGATGCATTATTTTAAAGTATGCAGCAGAATATCCAAGTTTTTTTTTTGTGGGGGGGGGAGAGAGAGAGGATTAAGACAACATAATTGGTGGACACCTACATGTTTGCAACATAAACAATTCAGTTTAGGATTGTAAGTGAAAACAAAGCGAAATGATGTTTGTTTTTAACTTTTCAATAATGATACAAGAAATGAAAAAAAGTCTTATTTATCTCTATTTCGCATATGCATTGCTCACTGAAACATAACAAGTACACATTGCTCACATAGAATTTATTGTTCACCTAAACATACAAAAAAAGAAATAGTTGTAAAAGTGGAAGGCTAGTATTATTTAACTTGATACAAACTCATCTTTTTTATACATTTATAATAGCATTTTGTACATTATCTCATAATATGCCATACTTGTTATATTGAGTAGTATAAAAGAGTAATAATAGTGCTCCATAATAGGAAGAAAAAAAGATTAAAATGGACAAAATATGCTTTATTAGGAATATCAAGAATATTTCGATCCTTGCAAAAATTTTAAGAACTAACTATGCTCTGAATTCTTGTTTCAATACTGCTTTAATGTACGCTTTTAAGATAATCACGGAAATTGCAAAAAACAGTAAGATATTTTTCTGAGTATGGGAAAAATGTTTCTTTTTACAAAACAAGGGGGGGGGGATTTTTATAGATGGAAAAGAAAACCTTAGGAAGAACAGGTTTCCCCCCAGACAGTAAAAAAACCATGCCAACTCTGAATTAAATACCATTTTCAGCAAATTGATACAATGTCTGTACTCTTATTAATTTGAAGGTTCAACGAAAAGAAATAGAAGTAGATATTTCAAATGCTTTATGTTTAGTTGATGAATCCTTTTAGCTGTTTCAGTATGTCATGTTTGTTACCATAATAAGTTTCATACAAATATTTATTAATTCTTACTTAGCTTATTAAGTGCTTAGTCTAAATAAAATTGAATTTTAATACTTTTTAGAATTAAGTTTTATGAATTTTTGTATTTTGAAATGTCAAGTTATTTTATAACAGACATGAAAAATTCGCAGCAGATATAACATGAATTATAAGATTTTCTTTCACAAGTTTTGATTTAGATGCTATTAATAAAATTATAATTATGTCTGAAGTATTGCTGTCTAGCATATATAAAAATAGGAATTATTGTAACAAACATCACAATTTGCATCATATCAGACCAAAAAATTATCAACTAAATATAACTTTAAAAGAAAAGAGCAAAAAAACATTTAAAAAAGTAAACACGCTTATTTATTTTTGAAAATTACACATTCTCAATATTTTTTTTTAGAATTTTAAATAACATCAAATTATGAAAATGATCCATATTTTAAATTTGTTATCTGCTTTAAACTTGAACAACTTTTGAACTTGAAAAATAAGGCATTATATAATATTTATTACTATGATGCTGAAGCTTTTCAGAATATTCCGTCTAATTTTATAATAAATCTGTAGTAACAACAATCAAGGTAGATATAAACAAAACTGTTAGAAGCCGCTTGCTAGAATATTTTATATAGAGTGACGTCACAGACAATGATTGTAAGCAACCGGCAGCTTTTGATGGGGATTTAAAAGGCGTTTTGAAAATAATTAAATTGTTTAAATGCAACTTAATTGACATTTTCCAGTGTAGTTTTTAAGCTGTTTCATATTGTCCAGTAATAGAATCTAAGAACATCATACCTATCATGTTGCATGAAAAAAATAAAATCTTGTTGCCTAACTGTTACCCCAAAAAAATTCAACAAATTTAAACTCAATTTTTTCAAAATAGTAAGTTTAATGATATATTATATGGAAGTTAAACACTTAAATTTATTTACTAAATATTCTGAAATGCACAGTTGAAAAAACATTAAAAGTGTCGAATGACTTTCATAGTTGTGTGTATCTGTATGCNACGGTGGAATTCCTGGTTTAAATCAGTGCAATATCATGCTGAATATTGTAATGTTTACATAGAATTTTTCAGCAGTGAAATAAACCTTACTCCTGACACTGCTTGTCTCAATCAGTGCAAAGTTTTGTTGGAAAGCAAGTACGTTTGCAAAGACTTTCAGTTCATTGCAGAACACGCTCAGATATTAATGGATACTCTTCTCTTTTTCGAAACATGTGGTGTATCTATTCACAAAGCTTACAATAAGATTTTTGATCCGCGGTCTAAACTTCGATGTAATTCTCAGGCATCATACTCACGAAAAGATTCACGCAACATATTTCTTCAAGAAATGTTTCACAAAACAATTGCAAAGTTTAATACTTACTACTCTCCAGAACTAGACGTATTTAAAAAATGCGGGCCCAAGTTTAGTCAACCTGCATTAAACTTCATGAAAGCTTCTCGAGTTTTCGATCCAGAACAAATAGTCAACCTCAATATTGAAGACGACGATGTATTCAAGAATATTCCAGAAATGAGTGGTCAAGATATAAAACTCGAGTATGCTGCTTACAAAGAATATGTAAAAGAATGTGCAAACCAGGACTTAAATTAGATTCTGGAATTCAGAGGTAGTCTCAGGGAGATTTCCAGAACTTACAAAAAAAGCAAGACAAGTGCTCTCAGTGCTTCCTAATTCAGTAGATTGTGAAAGAGCTGTATTTTGCTACGGCCAAATTTTTACAAAACAAAGACAGAGTTTGAAAGAAAACGCAGCTTCTGGACTAACTTCTGCATGCATAATTTTTAAAAGACACCGCATCCTTGCCGCATAATTTTTAAAAAATTTCTGCATAATTTATAGGGCCCTACTCATAACTATGATGCTGAAGCTTTTCAGAATTTTCAGTCTCTAATTTTATAATAAATCTGTAGTAACAACAATCAAGGTAGATATAAACAAAACTGTAGATATAAACAAAACTAGAAGCCGCTTGCTAGAATATTTTATATAGAGTGTCGTAACAGGCAATGATTGTTAGCAACCGGCAGTTTTTGATGGGGATTTAAAAGGCGTTTTGAAAATAATTAAATTGCTTAAATGCAACTTAATTGACATTTTCCAGTGTAGTTTTTAAGCTCTTTCATATTGTCCAGTGATAGAATCTAAGAACATCATACCTATTATGTTGCATGAAAAAAATAAAATCTTGTTGCCTAACTGTTACCCCCAAAAAATTCAACAAAATTAAACTGATTTTTTTTAAAATAGTAAGTTTAATGATATATTATATGGAAGTTAAACACTTAAATTTATTTACTAAATATTCTGAAATGCACAATTGAAAAAACATTAAAAGTGTCGAATGACTTTCATAGTTGTGTATATCTGCATGCATAATATGAATTTTGTTAAACAAAATAAATAATAATAATTTTAAGCAGATTTATTACCAGTTCCTTGCTCAGGAGCAAACAACCTTTCTTTGAGTGTGGGACTTCTAGTCGATATGGTAGTTCTCCGAAAACCAGAGCGACTTGCGTAACCTTTTACTTGATTGACATTTTGTGATCTCACAACTAGTAAATTTGAATTTAGTGACATACTTTTGCCAATATTCGGCACACACAATCTTGCAGCAACAAACATGGCTGCCATCTTTGTAGAAACAGATCTGTAAAAATATTTGAAAAACTTTAAAAAATGTATGTTACTATAATAAAAATAAGCAAATCCATTTTAAAAAATTAATAAATCATATGTTTTAATCTCCAATAGCACAAGCCTGCGATGAAAAAAATAGAAGAGGCCTGATAGCTGAACTTTATGTATTGTTTGATGCTGAAATGGAAAACGATAATGAAAATTTTCCATCACGTCAAATTTTTTTGAAAAATTCAATTTTACTGGAATTTTTAAGAACATTTACCATGTTTTTTTTCTTCTCATATTTGAATTACTTCCCTTCTTGAGTGGGCAGCATTCTACTTGGGTAAAATTTACAAAAGTACCCCTCTATGACATCTTCCTGTCACCGTCCCTCTCTCTGTCACAATATCTTTCGACCAATAGTGTAACGAAAATGGTTCAACGACCTCACAGGAACACCAGCAAGGGCATTCGGGAGAAATTTTTAAAAAAAGTATTTTTAACGTCCGCTTTTCTCTGTACGTTTCGTGAAGCATGGCTTCGAGTTTTAGATGTTGTGAAAATTTCCCATTTGACTTTTGTTACATATGCGGCGAACATAGTGTTATTAAAAATCGCACGAGGAGTATTACAGACTATGTAAGACAACATTATCTTGCGTATTGTTGCATGAAACTCAGAGATCAGGCCAAATCGTGGGCTCCTCTTAATGTCTGTGTATAGTGTCTAAACGATATACGCTTATGGCTTCGAGGAAAGAAGACTGCCTTACGATTTGGAATTCCTATGACCTGGAGGGAGCCTAAGAACCACTTTGATGATTGTTATTTTCATTCCTGCCGTGTTTGTGGTCATAACCGGAAAATTCAAAGGCTTATCTTATCTTGATAACTTTCCATCAGCCATACGCCACATTTCTCATGGACCTGATGTTTTTGCGCCTCCAACTGAATTGCCAGTCATCTGTTCAGACTCGGAATATCCAGAAGTTCAAGGCTCCGATATCGAATATATGCCATCTGTAACCGGTTTCCTTTTACCTTCTCTCTGGTTAAACTTAATGATCTGACTAGAGATCTCGGCCTTTCGAAAGAGGCAGTTGAATAATTATTAGACTTCAGACTGAAAGAAAAAACTTATTGGAAAAAGGAACATCTTTTTATTGGTACCGGAATTCAGAAAAAGAATTTATTAAGTATTTTGACAAAGAGGAAAACTTGGTCAATTGTTCTGTATTGATGAGCAAATTTAATGTTATCTACGATGAAGATGAGTGGAGGCTGGTTATAGATTCATCTAAAAGAAGTCTCAAAGTTGTCCTTTTTCATCATGTGAGCCAATATACACCTATACCAGTTAGACACTCGGTTATTTAAAATAATACTATGATAACCTGGCTCTTGTCCAGGACAAAATAAAATATATTGATCACAGTTGAACCATTTGCGATGATTTGAAAGTTATCTCCATGTTTCTTGTTGAACAAGGTGGATTTCTCATGTTTAGGTGGAGGTTCACAAGGTGGAAGTTCTCATGTTTAGGTGGAGGTTCACAAGGTGGAAGTTCTCATGTTTAATTTGAGATTGTCAGTGAAACAGCCATGACAAGACTCACCATTGATTCAAAAAAGAAAAACTGAAAAGATAAAATCTTGACCCAAGCATCAAGAACATTATTTGACGCAGCTTAGTTGATCGAAAAGAGTATTGTTACCCCCTCTAAACATAAAATTAGGTGTAATGAAGCAGTTTGTCAAGGCTGTTCCAAAAGAGGACGATTGTTTCAAATACCTGTGCAATAAGTTTCCAGGTTTATCCCATGCAGAAAGAGGGAATCTTTGTTGGTCCAGATATCCGCAAACTCATAAAGGATAAAGTTTCTGAGACTAACATGGTCACAACGGAAAAAGAAGCTTGGGTTGCCTTCATAGATGTTCTCAGTAAATTTCTGGGTAACTACAAGGATCCTGACTGTAACTCATTTGTAATGAAAGTGCTGAACAAATTAAAAACTTTGGATCGTTCCACGAGTGTCAAAATGCATTTCCTTCACTCGCATGTGGGCTTTTTTCTCGAAAATGTAGGAGCAGTCAACGAAGAACAAAGTGAAAGGTTCCATCAGGAAATGAAAGATAGGGAGCTTAAATATCAAGAAAGATGGGACAAGAACATGCTCGACGACTACTGTTAGTTGTTAACTCGAGATCGGCATAAGGTTAAGCATAAAAGAAGATCATCAAAAATAAGTTATAGAGAAAAATGTGCATGTACTTACATAAAAAGTTTTTGTTTTGTTTTGCTATTTGTTTCAAACTTTCATGTACACATACACAATATTTGCTATTCTTGGTCAATCGTCAATTTTACGTAAGTTTACCTTAATGAAAATAAATTAAAATTATATGTTGGTGATTTTCTTCTAGAAACTTATGCAAAAAGTTTAAATTCAAGGAATGTATTGTTTTTTCTCTTGACCAGAGGTTACTTGTACGATCTGGCATATTTTTCTTTCATTTTAACTTACAAAAAATTTGCCTTTCGCTCAAAAATTAATTTACCTTCACAAGATTCAATTTAAATAGATTGAAATGAATAAAGAAGAAAGTTTACCAGACAGTACATGCACAATTGTTTAAGTGAATTCCTTTCCAAATGTGATTTTAGTAAAAACATTAATATCGATTTTACAAAAAATCCTGATGTGATGGTGGAAAATGAAGGTCATTTTCGGAATCAGCACATCAAATAACATATAAATCAACAATAACTTCTCTTGTATTTCCCCAAAACTTCAATTTCGCAGGTTTGTGTAGTTAATTGATCAAAATAATAATAAAAATTTTAAAACATACAATGATTTTTTAAAACTTTTGAAAAAATAATGAAACCAGAACACACTAAATTTTAAGTAAATTGCACTACCATATATATTAGTGTACAAGTCCACTTTTCAAATTGCCAAAATTTTACAAAAATGTGGGGGTCGACTAATGAGTATGGTAATAAAGATGGAGATATGATGATTATGAAATATTGAAGCATTTTTACCAATGAAATATGAGCAACTCTGTATCAATTTAGCTATTTCAAAAATTCTTTTTAATATGTTATATACAATTTTGCATTTTCTCTCAAATATTCTTTATATAGAAAGTTTTTTCAGAAACAATACTTTATATTATGTTCAGAAAAATATCAAGAATAAGAAAGTTAAGATTATTAGCTCAAGAGTAATACAAAAAATATAACAGATCACCACAGATATTTAAAAAAAATATATATACAGATAATAAAACAGATCACCACAGACATTTAAAAAAAAAAAAAAAAAAAAAAAACCAAAANAAAAAAAAAGAAAAAAAAAGGGTGATAAGGGAATAATAGAACATCAATTCAACAAAATAGAATTTTCAATTTTTGGTAAAAAGCAAACAAAAAAATATATAATTAAATAAGTAACCCATACCAAAGTTTAAGGTTTAAAATCAAATGCTGAGCCATATCTCTGTGCAATTACCGTAATTTTCACAAACAATTCAATATAAGATATTTTTTTTAATAAAAATTTGACAATTTAAACCATTTTTTTCAAAATTTTTGTTTTAATTCTAATTTAGTCTGAAATATTTATAAAAAATTTCAGACACGAAACAAATATAATCCTTAAAATTGTTATAATAATAGAAATCAAGACATACTGTTTAACCAATATCTTAAATTATTATAGGGTGAGTACGGATATGATTAAACATAACTTTAAATAAACTTGATTTTAAAAAAAATTTTCACTACATTTATGAATGCAACAGGCATCACTAACATACTAAAGATGTCATGCATAAAAATTTAGCAAAATACCAAATATTTGGCAGAACACTTTTGAAAAAATAATTAATTTATATGAACAAATAAATTTAGTCACCATAGAAATATAATTATAACTTAGCTATATTATTGACATGATAAAAGATGTAATATTCTTGTTATATTATTTCTAACACAGTACAATATCCCGGGACTTTAACAGGTTTGAAGAAATAGATCGGAAATCAAAGATCAAAACTTTCTTCATACAATAAAAA
>NC_092213.1:19780501-19818779 GCF_043381705.1 Parasteatoda tepidariorum
TCCACGAGTGTCAAAATGCATTTCCTTCATTTGCATGTGGGCTTTTTTCTAGAAAATGCGAGAGCAGTCAACGAAGAACAAAGTGAAAGGTTCCATCAGAAAATGAAAGATAGGGAGCTTAAATATCAAGGAAGATGGGACAAGAACATGCTCGACGACTCCTGTTAGATGCTAACTCGAGATCGGCATAAGGTTAAGCATAAAAGAAGACAGTGGCCCCCACCCTCCACCCCACGCTCTTCGACGCATTCTTGGGCAATTCTAAATTCCCCCCCCCAAACTATTCGTTTTATTTAGCATAAAAATCCCCCCCATGCTGTAAGTGGGTGCATCATGCGCCCACCTTCCCCCCTGGTGGGGGCCCCTGAAAGAAGATCATCAAAAATAAATTATAAAGAAAAATGTGCATGTACTTACATAGAAAGTTTTCCTTTTGTTTTGTTTTTTGTTTCAAACTTTCATGTACACACACAATATTTGCTATTCTTGGTCAATCGTTAATTTTACGTAAGCTTACCTTAATGAAAATTAATTAAAATGATATGTTGGTGATTTTCTTCTAGAAACTTATGTAAAAAGTTTAAATTCAAGGAACGTATTGTTTTTTCTCTTGACCAGAGGTAACTTGTACGATCTGGCATATTTTTCTTTCATTTTAACTTACAAAAAATTTGCCTTTCGCTCAAAAATTAATTTACCTTCACAAGATTCAATTTAAATAGATTGAAATGAATAAAGAAGAACGGTTACCAGACAGTACATGCACAATTGTTTAAGTGAATTCCTTTCCAAATGCGATTTTAGTAAAAACATTAATATTGATTTTACAAAAAATCCTGACGTGATGGTGGAAAATGAAGGTCATTTTCGGAATCAGCACATCAAATAACATATAAATCAACAATAACTTCTCTTGTATTTTTCCAAAACTTCAATTTCGCAGGTTTGTGTAGTTAATTGATCAAAATAATAATATAAATTTTAAAACATACAATGATTTTTTAAAACTTTTGGAAAAATAATGAATGAAATTAGAACACATTAAATTTTAAGTAAATTGCACTACCATACATACCAAAATTTTACAAAAATGTGGGGGTCGACTAATGAGTATGGTAATAAAGATGGAGATATGATTATGAAATATTGAAGCATTTTTACTAATGAAATATGAGCAACTCTGTATCAATTTAACTATTTCAAAAATTCTTTTTAATATGTTATATACAATTTTGCATTTTCTCTCAAATTTTCTTTATATAGTAAGTTTTTTCAGAAACAATACTTTATATTATGTTCAGAAAAATATCAAGAATAAGAAAGTTAAGATTATTAGTTCAAGAGTAATACAAAAAATATAACACTATAAAAACAGATCACCACAGATATTTAAAAAAAAAAAAAAAAGTAATAAGGGAATAATAGAACATCAATTCAACAAAATAGAATTTTCAATTTTTGGCAAAAAGCAGACAAAAAAATATGTAATTAGATAAGTAACCCATACCAAAGTTTAAGGTTTAAAATCAAATGCTGAGCCATATCTCAGGCGCAATTACCGTAATTTTCACAAACAATTCAATATATGATATTTTTTCTAATAAAAATTTGTCAATTTAAACCATTTTTTTCACAATTCTTGTTTTAATTCTAATTTACTCTGAAATATTTATAAAAAATTTCAGACACGAAATAAATATATTCCTTAAAATTGTTATAATAATAGAAATCAAGACATACTGTTTAACCAATATCTTAAATTATTATAGGGTAAGTACGGATATGATTAAACGTAACTTTAAATAAACTTGATTTTTAAAAAAATTTTCACTACATTTATGAATGTAACAGGCATCACTAACTTACTAAAGATGTCATGCATAATAATTTAGCAAAATACCAAGTATTTGGCAGAACACTTTTGAAAAAATAATTAATAATTTATATGAACAAATAAATTTAATCACCATAGAAATATAATTATAACTTAGCTAAATTATTGACATGATAAAAGATGTAATATTCTTGCTATATTATTTCTAATACAGTACCTACAATATCCCGGGACTTTAACAGGTTTGAAGAAATAGATCGTAAATCAAAGATCAAAACTTTCCTCATACAATAAAAACAAAATGTTAATATTATATTCAGTACTGTTTTATATTCATATAATCAACTTAAAAGTATTCATTCTCATTAGAGTGGGAAAACTAAAGATCACCCATCAAAGGTAGTATCCAGGAAATAAACAGACCATAAGAAAAAACTACTTGCCCTCTCTCATATCTCTTTAGATTATGAAATTTAACTGATAAAAAATTTAAATTTGAATATAATCTGTCGTGTAATGTAAAAAGAGTACTAAAAAAATTTTCAAAATGTCAGCTTTCAGATAAAAAATAAAGATGAAAGGGAAAAAAATTATAAAAGTTAATAAATGGAAAAAAGCATCTACATAAAACGTTTTTTAAAATACCGCGCAATCATAAAAGATGGTATACAGAAGCGAAACAGAAAAAATAAAAATCGCTGCCTAATTTAGAAATGAAAATTTTTAGTTAAACATTTCAGTTTTCCAATTACCATATTTTATTATGTAACGTCTTGTACAAACAAAGAAAAATAAAATTGCTACTATAGGAATTTCAAAATTTATAATAAAAGAGAAACAATAAAAAAATAAATAAAAACATTTTAAGTGTTGTTAGTATGAATATCTTACAATGAACACCTCATCAAATCATATGGTATGTATTTTTTTAATTTCAAAACAATAACGGGAAATTTGATCAAAACTTTGACATTACAAATAGTGAAATTACATAAACATAAATAAAGTATAAAAACAATAAGTAACAATACTAAGATATATCACTTATTTGCTTAGTTCATTATTAAAAATGATATGTAAACATTTTAAAAAATTACTATGAACAAATAAGCATGGAACAATGATACTGAAAATGTAATGGAGTTACCTTAATTTTGAGTAAATTTAATAATCAACTTTCTTACAAACGACACACGCAAAATAAAGTATGAGAAAAAGCTAACTGCGATCAGTGCGACTCTGCACAGTATGATGAAAATATCAAATTAATATAAAAACAAGAGAAGAATGATGCAATTTTGACATGTAAATAAATTATTCCAGAAAATTCCATTCAACTTCTTACACAGATTAAATTCAGACTGTTTTCACGCGTTTTCCGCAAGTGCGTGAATACTCAGATTCGAATTTGACCATGAGACACATATAAAAATGTAAATGGATCAAAATTAAAACTTTTCGGTGAATCTCATGCTAAAGAAGTTGTGAGAAATGGTATTTGCTTATTTTAAAGATTTTTGTAAATTGTTTTTATAAATTTATGCGATTTCTTTTACAAAAGGGAAATTTTCAACCTTGGAGTTAGGGTTAACCACCCGAAAAAATAATGAAATAATTTTTTTTCTCAATAATTGTTTCTTTAAAGAAACATGGCAACAACCTTAAGAATGCAAATGAAGAATAGCTGTGAGTATTTACGCGCTTTAGGATAATTCTTAAATAAATTATTAACATATATTTTGCTTGTGTGTAAGTATTCATTTTACTTTATGTATCTTTGTTAATGAATTTTCAATACTATAATTTATGTATACAACTTGTACTCCTCATTCGGCTTATCAGTCACGCACTCTTATTAACCTTTTTTCATTGTAAGAAAGTTGCTCAAATTGTAAAGAAATCGTTACGAAATTACTTTAATTTGATTAATAGAACATTTTATATCTTTATATTAGTGGTAATCGATTTCAATGTGGTTTCTAACTTTCACTATTTCCTTGAAGAGTTGATCGTGACAAGTGCTTGGCCATCTTACAGGTATGGCGTCCCTAACGCCTGCAAGTGGCTCGGGCGGTGTAATGGTTTAGTGTTCCAAGTCTTTTTCTACTGTTGTTGTAAATTTGGAATTTCTCTTATTGTTAACTTGAAATTTTTGTGAATGAATTATTATCGCGACGTAAAATGGTTAACTATGTTGCCATTTATTAAAGTAAATTCTTTATATAAGTTTCATTAAAGCGCGTCTTGCGAAACATCGCAGCGTATGTAATCCCTTTATTTGTTGTTTTATGTTACTGCCATTCTCCTTTTATGTTTGTTTCATTTAATGCAACCTCAATGCTGTTTTAATCGAGCAACTTTATCAGTTTATGATTTATGTTTGTTGATATCAAGATACTGAAAATATGCGACTTGAATTCGGCACTGTTAACGAAAGCGGGAAAATAAAGCGTTGCGCTACTACTTTTTGATATGTATCTATACCTATCGTTATGTATTATACATTAAGTGGACATGGATTAAAGTGCCAATTCTGTCGATTTAAATGATAGAATTATTTTTCATTTTTAAAGTATGTCATATTGCCAGTCTGTTTGAAAAACAATATTTTTGAACTTCTAGTTATTAAAATTTTATATATGATTTGTAAATTGATTACAATAAGTAGTATGACTAGAATATTATAATGTGCACTAGTTATTTCATGTTCAAGGTATTTAATGTATCAAGGTATGAACTGGATAATAACTCGAACTACTTATTTTGTGACCATTATAACTAGATTCTTAAACAATGAAATGCAGAAGTTTTTGGTTTTATAGTCAATGTAACGTTAATTGTTTCCTAACTTTTGAGGATGATTCTGTAATTAATCTCTCTGTTTGACTATAGGTTAATTTTGTTATTCTAATAGTAATTTCTTAGTAAATTTAAGCATATTTCTTTTAAAGATGTTTTTTTTTTCTTTTAAAGATGTCTCTTCAAATGCTCTAGATTTCTATCAATGGGGTTAGAGCTATCTGTTGACTTGAAAATTAAAGAGTGAGAACTGAAACAATTTAAGAGTGAAAAGTATTTCTATTTTAATAATTATAATAAATACAGCACAATAATGTGGGTTTTTTTTAATGCGGCTTTCCCTGATAGCAGAATTTAAGAAGTAAATTTGCATCATTTTCTTCAGAAATTCAAATTTTTGCAGAGATTACTGTATTGTAAATTTTCAGCTTAATCTATATGGTGCATAGCGTTTTTAAAAAGAGCTTGAAGGTGCTTTTTTCATTTTTTAAAAATCCTTAAAGGTGCTTTTTTTATGAGGTGTTTTTAAAGAGTGCCTAATTTTTTAATATGAGATTTTTCTTCTTCTTTACCATGTTGATTTTCACAAATTAGCCAAATTGTGATTTTGCATATTATGCGAAAGCATGGTTATTATATTGTTCTATTCAACTATTTTACGATTCATTCAACCACAATCTATTTTGGCATCTTGGTGGTTCATAGCGTGTGAAACCGCCGATCATTTTGCATGTTTGGTGAAATACTTGTGAGCCCATATATGTCTACTGAGCTGGGTTTGGTGAGATTCTTGCACTCTCATGTACAACTATGCTGCATTTTGCAAGGTATTCTAAATTCCAGGCTTCATTTTCCAGCTTCTGAAATCGAACCAAAAAATCTGTCATTCTTTTTATGTGGCTAATATAATCAAGAAAAGAGTTCTTTGTCAGAGACTGATTATTTTATCATGATCATATAAAGTCTTTGAAAATTATTTTGCATTTTTTCAATGTAAATAGTGTTTAAAAATATTTTTTGAGAGCTAGAAAAGTACTTGAAAGATTTGGCTATGCACTCTGATCTAACTACAAGTAGTAAAATATGCTAACTTAAGGTCCTTATACATAAAAACTTAGTTTAAATTTAATGGGATGATTCGCAGAAAATATAATAAATTTCCATATAGTTAAACCTGTCATCTAGTAACTGAAAACACTACTTTTATTCTTTACATTTTTCTCTCGATTCATCTTTTTAATTTTAAACCAGTAAAGCCATTATAAAAATGTGCCTCAGCAATTTTACCCAATTTATTGTTTGCATTTTAAAAGTAACCAAGAAATTATGTGAAGTGCATGCTGCCTTGCTGGAAGGTTTTTAATAGCTTGCTATGATCAATAAGATTAAAAAGAGGACAGATTTAAGTAATGGATTTTGTGCAAAAATTATTCTTAATATTTGTATGTAGTAGAGTTGGCAGGGTTTAGTACTGAATGGATTAATCTACGGTTTAATCAGTCCTGTCCAAAACCCTTTTATTCAAATTGTCACAATTTAAAAAAAAATATTGTAAACGATAAAAGGTAAATTTTTTAAGAGGAAAAATAAAAACAAGTTTTTGTTTTATTAAAAAGGTTTATTGTTATTTTTTATATTCCAATATTTATTTTTATGCAAAAACATAATTTATCAGTATTAAAAGCATATTTGTTCGTATTTAATAATGAGGTAATCACTATTGTTCATTCAAGCTTCAAAAACTATAAATCTTTTCCTATTATATTATATTATTTTCCTTTAATAAGTTAAAGCAAATTGTATATAAAGTATCAAATATTATTAATGTATGTAATTAATGTGTACAATTGTTACACATATAGAAGGGTCTGTCCAGACATTTTGTAAAAAGTCCGTTTTTGTGAAATTGGGAAAAAATTACTCATAATTTGTCAATATAAAATAAACGTTAAGTCACGTTCTTTCAACCAGGGTCCGGTTTTTGTGAATTTGTACAAATAGGGTCCGTTATTGCAAAAAAAAAAAAAAACTTTTTCAAGGAGTTCTTAAATTTTAAAGAAATAACAAGATTATGCTCAACACTGTAAAATTATAAATAAAAAAATTAAATTTTAGAAAATTAGCAGCAATTGCAGCTACTAAATTAGAGATGAAATATACAAATATTTGGTATTTAGCCTATACTGCTGAATGCAGAATATTCATTTCGGGTGAATAAAGGAAGAAGCGTCTGCGGAAGACAAAATTTAGTTCGTTTACATCTGTTTTTCTTTCCCCTCCCCTTCCTGGGAAGGGTTTATTTGATTAACGAAACAATAATGAAGATAAACAAATTTGTGAAGGGTCCGTTTTTATGAAAAGATATTTTGAGAAAGGTCCGTTAACGAACCCAAATTTCTTCTAAACAGACCCCTGTTAAGTAATTATAAATTTTCTTTAGATGAAGATTTATATACATATTATTTGCTTCGTTAAATTTAAGTTCTTATATTATTTCAATTTTTTTTTCTTCTGTTTACATAATTATGCATGATGTATCAAAACTTCTCATAGCCTAAATAATTTTGCTAGTGAAATCTCCGTTATTTTATTTCTCCTATGTTCGCATGTATGTTGTTGTATTTTTGTGCTGTGATAATGTTAAAAATCAACTATTACTGTTCAATACTGTTGTGTACAAATTATACTCAGCAAATAAGTCATAAAAAGAAAGGTTATGTTCCTTGAAATAGTTATCAATCAATATATTGTTAATATTTTGCTATTTTTATACCTTTCAATTAGCATAATCACATTAGTGCTTGTTGTGTAATATATTAACGCCTTTGGATTTTTCAGGATGTAGGTTAAGACCTAAGTAAAGTTTTTTAATGCGCTTATCTAATAGTAAAAATTAGAAAATGATGGCAAGGAAAATTCTACTAATTCGTGACTTAAAGATGCAGTCTTTGTAATAAAATTTTATTATAATATTACAAATACATTTCTGAACTAATACAATTTTAAACGATAATTAATATGACATTTTGTCACAAGATAACAATCTTTTTCATAATTGTGACTTAGCATTCTCTGTATTGTTATTTTAATTTAGATAAATTTAATTAACTATTTTTTAAAAAAAATGATTTCTTCCATTGTCTACCTTGTATTCGAAATAATTTGTAGTCTGCTGGTCCTAGGCCACAAACCCCTTTCTGACCACCTAGTATGCCTGTTTGTTGTTAATCAACTTTAGGACAAGGACAAACTCCATGTCCATAAATAAAATAATTAAACATTGAATAAAAAATGACATGTATGAGAGCAATAAGCAAACTCATGCATTTCTGAATCGGACTGGGGGGTTTGATGACATATACACGGGTATGTCCACGCCGAATTTACTACCGTTTAGCGGTACGTTTACAAATTCAATTTTAGAAAGTACGGTAGTTTCACAATTTCAACTTTAGGAAAAACGGTAGTTACACAAAATACTTTTTCTTAAAATTTTATTTTTGTATCCCATAAGAAACGATAAATCCATATNGGTACGTTTACAAATTCAATTTTAGGAAGAACGGTAGTTTCACAATTTCAACTTTAGGAAAAACGGTAGTTACACAAAATACTTTTTCTTAAAATTTTATTTTTGTATCCCTTAAGAAACGATAAATCCATATTTTTGTGTTGGATTTTCACAAAATAGGTACTTCTCAGAAAAACCTAGACAGACCCCTGATACATACATATATGTAATATATATGTGGGGTTCACGCCAGTAATGAAAATTTAGTTGTCCTTTAGGACCACTTAGGTATTCAGGGGTCTGTCTAGGTTTTTCGAGAGGTACGTATTTTGTGAAAATTAAAAATTATTATAAAAAAAACACAAAAATATGGATTTATCGTTTCTTACGGGATACAAAAATAAAATTTTTAAGAAGTATTCTGTGAAACTACCGTTTTTGCTAAAGTTGAATTTGTGAAAGTACCGCTAAATTGTAGTAAAGTTGTCCTGGACAGCCCCCTGGTATTCATTAACTAGTTAGAAAACCAAGAGGGAAAAAGATATAACTTTACAATTCCATAATTCATGTTATATTACACATCAGTTATTAATCACCGTATATAACACTGAAACTAATTAGGTTCATCAGCCCAAATGTAATGCTTAAAATATTAATCGATTCAACGTGATAAGAATGTTGTCTACCGTTACCCTTCAAACTTTGGCAAGGCTGTGATCTTTTAATTGAATTTTGGTAACAGTTACCCAGGCTCAAAAATAGACAAATAACTAATGAATTACATGAAACATTTAACAATAAAAATTAAATTTTATTATAACTATAAATTTTCAACAAACATAACCTCAATCATTTCCAGATGCCTTCATGTGCACTCAAATTTCCAAATGGTTATACTCAAGATAAAACTTTTCGTTAACAATAAAAATTCAATTAATTCACACTAAAAGAGACATTTACGAAATAAAAATACTAGCTTATTCTAAATTTACAAAAACATTTAAACTTTAGGTCATTATATTCCTACAACAGATAATTAAAATTAAATATACAAGGCTCACCTTAAAATAGGTATCTTAACACCTGATAGAAATAATTTAAAATACGGAATAAAATGCTCTTCTAAAAAGTTACTAAAAAGGTAAGAAATTAGAGTTTATAAATACACAAGAAACGTGCAGATCACCTTCTGGAACGCCCACCGGGCCTGCAGCTAGACTTGTGGACTAGGAGAACTTCGACTTTCTGACCGCCATTCAGTTCTTTAGAAACATTCGATTTTCTNGTTAATTTATTAATAAAAATTAGTAATTAATACAATTGCTTTGCTACTTTTTGTAAAGTAAAAAAAAAATTCTTTTACTAATTGATAATGTTTTTTAATAGAACAAGTAAAGCCTATAGGAAGAAATTATTGCCATTTTGGAATAATAATGCCCTTTTTTTTAAACTTTTGCACCCTGCCCTTTTTTTGTGCCTAGAATGAGTTCTGCTTAGCGACATTCAGTCTATCACTTCCCGTCAACTATTCTGAGGCTTCAGATCAACTTTCTTCCAGACAACAGCTCATCCGACCAATGTTGCATACTTAGTCGCGGCATCCAGAGACTCTTTCCAAATACCAACCTTTCAGCCTAGATCAACTCACTCCGAGGCTCCAGCTATATCTAAACTCATTCTCGATGATACCGGCTCAGAACACACCTCTAGCAGCCATGATAGATCCTGTCAGCGGTGATGTTTCAACCCAACATTCCATCGGGCACGATCCGCACTTCCGTCGTACTGCTTTTTCAGCCACTCTTCACGCCTCTTATGCTTTTTTCATCAAGGCGAAATAATCCATACTGACCTGTTTACTCGCTCAAAAGTTTCCCCGCATCCAGCGGACGTCAGAACAAAAAAAAAAGATCCATAAGAAAAACCAGCTACAAACCCACTAATACGCCATAAAAGTGATAATCCAATCCTCCTTAAATGTTAATACAATTTATATCCACAATCTACCCCAAAAATCCCATTTTAAAAGGATCACTAAAAATTTCTCATGAAATATCATAATTTTGATTGCATTTAAATTTTATCATAGTGGTGCCATCTATTGAAATATAACCCTTTAAAAAGTATTGATACAAAAAAAACTCCAATAAATTCCTATTTATTACAGTTGAGACCAAATAAATAAATGAAAAAAACAGAGGAGATACTAACAAACAAAATATTACTTTATAAAATTTCAATAAAATCAATTCCAAATGAGCCAGAAATATTTTATTATCAACAATTATGTCAGTACATTAATCTAAAATAAAGCACAATATCTAATTTTGAAATTTCACCGTTTAATCGTAAATTTTTTTTTTATGTGCATTCTGTTATTCCATCTGAATTCCATACCAAGAGTCTGTCTAGGTTTTTGAGAGGTGCCTATTTTATGAAAATTTAGACATAATTTGTGAAAATGTATGCATAATTTATGAAATTTAAATATTATATTGAAAAATCAACACAAAAATATGGATTTATCATTTCTTACAGGATGCAAAAATAAAATTTTAAGAAAAAGTATTTTGTGAAACTAGTGTTTTTCCTAAAGTTGAATTCGTGAAGGTACCGCTAAACGGTAGTAAATTCTGCCTAGACAGACCCCTGGTACCATGTGTTTAAATGAATGGAATTTGATGCAAAAAAAATATTTTTTGTTAATTAAAAGTCTATTTCAAAACAAATTTATCGCCTAAATAAGTGATTTTAGTGACATTTGTGAAACGTTTGGTGATAATTGGCACTATACTGCCATGACCCGGGTTTGCCACAGGCAACTATTTTCAACCTGAGGAGACTATGGCTACTATTTTTAGGAAAAGGAGACTTTTCTGTGCTCCTTGTGAAGTTTTTTTTTTGCATGCATTGGGTTGGCAACCTTAGGCCTGCGGTAGCTTTTAAACACAATGAATTTTTTTTAAAATAAAAATGTTGAATTGTAAATTTGGGTCGTCACTTTTTAATGTGCTCAATTTGCACAGATTCCATTGTAAATCTATTTTGTTTTTCGGACGCCTTTTCAACGAAAGTTTTTTTTTAATGAATATTTTTTCCTAGTAATTTATAAGTTTAATTTTCTATAAATATGTTAATTCTTTTGATATATAAAAATTTAGTGCTAGGACACTAATGTTTATATGACAATTAAGTCATTTAATAAGATTATAGTCATATTTTGTTTTTATTTAGGCAACTATTTTTTGCTCTAGGCTACTAAAAGCAGTCATACTGTTCATTTTTTTCAGTGGCAACCCGGTGAACCCTTTGATGTAAAAATGACAAAAAAATTGTAATAAATCATCATGAGCAAATATATTTTACAATTTAATTTGGATTTTTAATTTTTTTTTATCTTTAGACCAATTTAGTGTTTTATTTAATACTATGGAAATCATGATTCCAAGATTACATAGTGTTAAATTTATCTTAAAGTAGTGCTTGTGTCAAACAATCTTATAACTTTTCATTTTTATATTTCAGATTATCTTGTAAAGTCTATGCATTTTATGGTAACTGTCTTTAATGCTAAAGTTGAGCAACATATGCAGGTTATGATCTAAGAAGCTACTAATTTTATGGTGAACTTTGAGGTATAGAGGTATACGAAAAACTTTATTTAAGGTAAATAATTTTATTTGGTCAAAGTGCTGCCTTCTTATCCACAAAAGAGAACAATGCATCCTCGACCTTTAGTAGCACTTTTAGATGGCAGAGACTGTTCTGTTGAAATGCCAATTTTAAAAGATGTTGCTACTGTAGCATTTTGTGATGCACAATCTACTCAAGAAATTCATGAAAAAGTCTTAAATGAAGCAGTTGGTGCCCTTATGTGGCACACTATAACACTTACAAAGGAAGATTTAGATAAATTTAAAGCATTAAGAATCATTGTGCGCATTGGTTCTGGTGTTGATAATATTGACATAAAAGCTGCTGGAGAGTTAGGTATTGCAGTTTGTAATGTTCCTGGTTATGGAGTTGAAGAAGTTGCTGACACTACATTATGCCTCATTCTAAATTTGTACCGTCGTACATATTGGCTAGCCAATATGGTGAGAGAAGGAAAGAAATTTCAAGGCCCAGAACAAGTCCGAGAAGCAGCTCAGGGGTGTGCAAGAATTCGTGGAGACACACTTGGCATCGTAGGATTGGGTAGAGTTGGAACCGCTGTGGCATTACGTGCTAAAGCATTTGGCTTCAATGTGATATTCTACGATCCATATCTTCCTGATGGCATTGAAAAATCTCTAGGTCTTACTAGAGTTTACACATTGCAAGATTTGCTTTTCCAGAGTGATTGCGTTTCTTTGCATTGTACCTTAAATGAGCATAATCACCATGTTTTCAATGATTTTACCATCAAGCAAATGCGCCCTGGTGCATTTCTAGTGAACACAGCTCGTGGTGGCTTGGTGGATGAGAGTGCTCTTGCTTCAGCTTTAAAAGATGGTCGAATTCGAGCAGCTGCCTTAGATGTCCACGAGAATGAGCCATACAACGCCTTAGCAGGTCCACTGAAGGATGCACCAAACCTCATTTGTACACCACATGCTGCATGGTACAGTGATGCTAGCTCTACTGAATTACGAGAAATGGCTGCGAGTGAAATAAGAAGAGCGATTGTTGGGCGTATACCAGACTCACTGCGTAATTGTGTCAATAAGGAATTTTTTGTTAATAGTGGATATGGTGAAAGCATTAATGGAGCTAGAGGATATAATTACAACCCTAAAGGTGTACCTCATTCCACCACTTTGGAACCTCTATCAACTCCTCCAGCCATCCCAGCACCTCATTCTCAACCCCATTCTACTCTTCAAGATGCTCCCAATCATATGGCCCCCAAACCCGAGAGCTCTGAAGTTCATTAAATGACTCTGCCTCCTTTTTTGCCGTGCCACGAAGTTACATCCCACCTGTATCTGTGCAGCAATCAGGGCTATTAAGTATCTAGACTTTTGCAGCAGTCCTCAGGAGAGATTGATCCATTCATGTAGTCTGAACTGGAGAAGTTTACCTTTGGCATCCAGAAATTGTGATTTTTTGACAAATAATAATTATTGAAGAGTGGATACCTTCTCAGTGTGTCACCAGATGGATTTTAAATATATATTTGTTATAAAAAGATAGAACAAAAAAAATACATTTAAAAAAAAATTAAAATTCATTGAATATGGTGTTATTTGTTCTCTTCTCCTCACTATTTCCCTTCTACCCTATTTGAATATAATTCCACAGTAAAAATGGAAGTTATGCACTGTATTCCGGCCACATCTCTATCCAGTCATCTACAACAGTCTAATGAAATCTGTTCAAAGATTGTATTGATGTGCAAAAAGTATGTTATACTGTGTCAAGCAGTTACAATCCAGTTTTAAGTAGCTTCATCAGGCAAGCTAGTGAACTTTTATTTCTCATGTGACGCTAAATCTACGATTCTTAGTGCACGAAAAGATATAACAAAATATAAAAAAATGTATGGCTTAAGTAAACTGCTGAATAACTATTCTGCCCATCACTACAGCCTTATTATATCAGGGAAAGTAAACTTTAGAAAGTTTCTTCTTTCATCTAGCTTCACAACAATATTATAAAAAGTTCAGATCCATATGTGTTGTAAATTGTGTAATGAAAATTCATATTTCTCAGGCAGTGGTCTGTTTTTATGAGCAGGTTAATAGCTGTGTATGTTCTGAAGTAAATGTCTCAAAATTTGTGTTATATTTTGTAGAAACTGTGGTTAGACAAGCTACCAATCAAAAAGTTTCGTCCCAGCCAAAGTGTTTTTAAATATTATTTGATCTTCTTTCATTGGCTCTGAACATATCACCATAAAATCATTATCATATGCAGGTTTGTGAATTTAAATGAAACAAAAATCCTGGTGTACTTTTAGGTTAAAATAGAATTGTGCATCGTTTGTGCCATGCTTTAAAAGGGATGTGGGATAATTAAAATCTAGAGGAAGAGCAAGTACTGCTGTAGTTTTTTTAGGTGTGAATATTTTCATAAAATTTTGCTTTTTAGCTTCAAAAAAATATTTCATCCAACGAGTTTGTATATGTCTGCTTGATATAGTTTTTGCTTCTTTTTTTTTCAACGTGTCCATAACATTGTTTATGTAAAAAATGCAAGATTTTATGATCAAAATAATTCTTTTTGTAACATAGAAGAGGAAAAAATGGCTCGATGTTCACAATATCCAATTTTATGGGGCAAAAATGCTTTTTGACCTTTTTTCTCCCCTAGATGCTTTAATCCTTATGGATTGTCATTGTGGTATGTAATGCTAATGGCTGTTGGAAAGATTTTCGCCAGTTTTTTTATTTGCGAAAAAAGGATGCAGATGTATTATGAATTCTTGAGTTCTTACTTTGCCCATGTGTGTTATGAATGACTTTAAGCATGAAAATTGTTCATTTCTTACTACATTTGCAATATCTTTGAAGGGAGTATTTCTTTTTGTATATTTTTTTAATTCTGTAATTGAATTATAACTTGAAGGGTATGGGTCAATCTCGATGATCCGAGAAATTGAAAAAAATTAAGAAGTAAGAAATGAAAGAATTCTGCTTGCAATATGTAGAAAATGTTATTTTCTTAAAATTACAGTGTTGTTCTTTTGTTGTGGAGTTTTTCTTAATATTTTAAGGTAAAACATTGATTTTTTAGTATGTTTTGTGTAATGATATCAAAAAAATTGTTTAATCAAAATCTTATTGTTTAAGTTTTTGTAAACACATCGAAAACAAGCTCCCTATTTATGTTTTGCAATTGGAATATTAGTATAGCAAGGTTGCTGTAATATTGTTGGGTTGGATATCATAAAAAGTCTTGGTCTTTTATTGCAAGTAACAACAGTGATGCTTAAAGTTTGCAAAGATACTAGGCAGTATGCTGTTTTTAACGACTGTAGATAATTTGAAATTGATATATTTTACTGTGTATGGTAGCTTTTATTTGCGGTAGAAGGACGCAGTATAATTGTAAAAAGATACAATTAAGTGAATGATAAAATTTTAAATCTTTATATCTTTGCTTATGTTATTTGTGTGAGTTTTAATATTTCTTTTCTCTCTTTCTCTTAATTCAGATCAAGACTGTACTTATTAATGATTGAGTGAGTTCTGTAACATAGAGCAAGTGACTCTTGCTCTGAATTGTTAAAGCTGTGAAATTTTTGCAGTAAATAAGGACTTCTAGTTCAATAGGTTTTAAATTAAGATAAGTGTTTATTTTTTGTGTAAGCAATTCTTTCTTTTTTATATTCAATTAAATTAAAAATTTATATAAAATATTCATTTGGAAATGGATAATCTGGTGAAGTTTTAAACAGACTGGTAAAAACTAGTATGAGAAGTTCTGTACCTTTCTTAATATTCTTTGAGTATTATTATTTATTAAAATTTTAAATTGTTCTTATAAATATTATTTTTCTTATAGAATTATTTGAAATATTGGTGACGAATTATGGAATGAAGAAATGTGTGGAAACAAAACTAGATTGATTAAAAAACTGCTAAATATTTAAAACTTGAAAGCACACTATTGGCTCAGTGTCACAGAACTCATCCTTTCTTAACTTTTGCGCATTTTTTTTAAAAAAGAAAATTTCATTTGGTATATTGTTCCTCAAATTTAATTTTGCTTTCTTTTATTTAGTTAAACACCATCATATGAATTCTTATTTTCTTTGAAGTTGAATATATGTTTAATGAAGCTGTACAAATTTATTTGCTTTTGAGTTACTGTTTTATTATGAGCAGTTTATGTACTATTGTATCAAAAATTGTAGTAGCATAAATTGCAGTACATAACATGAGCTTCATTGTATCCATTACCTTTGTTGTATTATGTCATTGTGTCAGTGTTAATAAAGATCAGCATTTCTCTGACAGAAAAAGATATGCAATGCTGACCTTTTTATAGTTATGTGAATTATTTCAAGAGATTTCTCGAGTATAATAAAATTATAGGTTAAAATAATATCGTGGATTAGTATTTAACGTATAAAAAAAAAAGGTTTTTTTTTTTAAAGTCTTCATTGTTGCTCCAGAATTAAAAATATTTCAAAAACTTTTTTTAGTGTGTATGCAGCTCAAATGGTTTTTAATAGATCAAATGTGTAGCAAAGTTTGAAGCGTATGTAACTTTAACATTAAGAAGTAGTTATAAATTATGTGTTTTTATTCCATTTTTTTTGTTTTGCTCTTAATTTTGGGTTTAAAAAATTTATTAGCATTTTTTCCTATGTAAAATTGTTAAGTGGATGTTTATTGTTAAACAAATTTCATCTTGAAAATCGGGTCAGAATCACTAATAAAAGATTTTTCTTTGCCTAAATGCATTTTTTGTTAAGAAAATAATGAAATCTTATTTGAGACTGGTAAACATATCTTTACAGTGATGCTTTTCTTATCATCTGAAAAATTCTCAGCAGTAAATGAGGAGCTCAAAGTGACAGTTTTTAAGTTATGGTACTTGTGTGTTATAGAAGCTCCTACTAACATTTCCTTCCAGGTTGCATGACACATTCTGAATCTGCATCTTTTAAAAAAAATTCCTATTGAAGTTACAATTATTTAATCCATTGAGAATATGCATGAAATGTAGGTTGTTTCTTATTCTCTATATTTAGTTAATTGTTGATAATCTAAATCAAGTCTGAACATGACTTCAGGTCAGGGATCCACCAGGCATTTTGTGAAAGGTCCTGTTTTTGTAAAATTGTGAGAAAAAAAACTTCATAATTTGGGAATATAAAATAAGTGTTAAGTCACATTCTTTCAAACAGGGTCCTGCTATTGTGAATTTGTGCAAGTAGGGTTCTGTTATTTTAAAAATTGCTAAAAACCCTTTTCAAGAAGTTTTGAAATTGTAAATAGATACAAGATTTTGCTCAACAATTGCTGCTACTAAATTAGAGATGCAACGTACAAATATTTAGTATTTAGCCAAGGCTGCTCAACACAGATTATTCATTTCAGGCAAATAATGGAGACAAAATCACTCACATTTTTAATAATTTCAATCGACATATTTTAAATACCAAAACTTAGTAATGTATCACTTTTAATGTGTTACGCATTAAGTAAACTTAAGACAATTCTTAAATTTATAATATTTTGCTTAAAAACTTGCCTGAAATTAATTTTTATTTACATAATATTCTATTAATTAATTTTATGAATAAATATAAATTGATCAATTTATTTTAAAAAAAATAAATTATGATTTAATAATAATGCGCACACAATGCTTGAAAAATTGGAAATATTTTCTTAGAATACTACATATGAAATTCAAACTTAGTTTGTCTTGAACAGCCTCCCCCCGAAAGGGTTTATTCGATTAGCGAAACAATAATGAACGTAAACAAATTTGTGAAGGGTCCGTTAAATGATTAAAATTACAATTTGAATACATGCCTTTTTTTTCCACTGAAAAAGCAATGCTTTATTTGCCTGAAATAAATTTTGCACAATTATCTGCTATGTGCACAGCTTGAGAAAAATATGGAAATTTTAGCTCACTATTGTGTGAACTTGATTGCTAAATTTCCAGATTGTCCTAACTTTTGGAAACCTTTTACATATTTGACACTATTTTGAAATTGTTGAAGAAAAACATTAAGCAGACTAATAACTAAAAAAAATTAATATATTGCAATGTTCAGAGTGAATAATCTTAAAAAATTACCAAGCTAAGTTCTGTACAGATGAAAATCCTTACTTGTCAATCAAAATTTTATTAGTATCAATCCTCAGTTATATTTTTTGGGCAGTCTATTTCAAGTTTAATTTTATTTTAACCTAAATATTTATTACTTTTAGAATGTAATTAAGGGTAACAAATATTTTAAATGTATTTGATTGTGCAAAGCAATGTCTGATAGTAGTCTGAAAACTATTAGAGATAATCTTTTAATACCTAGTTGTAATTTTTTTTTCTTGTATTTATCTCAGAGCAATCCATGACAGTTTATAGATGTTTCCAATATTTTAAAAGTGGGATAGTTAGCTTATTGCAATCCTAACCGCATTGTATACATTACGTCTCTACATTGTATAAAAATGAACATAGTATTACATATATATATATTTTTTAATTTACCATGTCTGTACACTAAATTAAAAATCAAGCTGCCAGTTGATTTGTGAAATTAATTGGAAGTTTTTATTTGTAGTAAACATATTACTTTTGATAAAATAATACTGGGGCGAACTATTTACTTTTTTTTATAGTAATTGTAACTGACTGCTCAAATATCTTACATTTCCAATTGTTAAATTTCATACACTAATTGCTTTACTCAAGTATTATGTTGCTACTGAGAAAATCTCTCGAAATTTTTTCCAAATCTTGTAAGCAATTGCTTGCGGATGTATGCAGCAATATATTCCTGGCAAAAGAAAGCTAAGCAAAACAGAAACTGTATTAAAGATATTTTTACCATTTTCAAGGTACACAAGTGATTTTGAAATATAAAGCATTGGAAAATTTGATAGTTAAAAGCTCCTAAATTTTATTATCTAAATTACTATATCTAATTTTTAACTTCTACATTACAGCTGTTCAAACAAATCTAATGTTAAAAATGTAGAGCACCTTAGAAAAATAATTGCCTTGAAATTTGTATTAATAATGAAAACAGAGTAAGTAATATATTTTTTTTTTAACCTCATTCAGCTAATTTAAAATAGAAAAAAGAATGTGATGTTTAGGCTATATGTTACTTCTCATACAAAATTTCTTGAATTGTGCAACAGAAATCCCATCTACATACAAAGAGAAATTACATTAATATTGAACTGACATTTAATAAAATTTTTTATATGCCTTTAGCTCTTCAATGCAGTGATCAGAGATATGCAGTCTCCTGAGATAGTAATCTTAAACTTTAAAGAGTTAACAGTAAATTTCCTAAGTTAGTCTGGTTAAAGAATTCAACATAATAAAGAAAATGGACACGATTGTGGGAAGTTTGAGTATTTAGCACAATATAAAACAGGGTTCCCCATATTTTAATAAAGAAAAAATTATGGACTTATTTTTTATTAGTTCTCAGTGTAACATATAAATAAAAGGGTCTAAAACGATTTTTCAAAGGTATCGACGCATTCCTATGGCCTTAATTAACATTGGCCTGATTGAACTCCGGAAAAAATCCGGCTTTTTCGCTAACAGTTATTAGGAAGTTTCCGGAGATCGAAGGTCCAGACGTTTAAAAAAATCATTGATCGCAGAAGTTTCCGGAAATCAAATTTTCAAAGGTGGAACTTAAAAACACAGTTTATTTTGTTTGTAAGGGAGGGCAAGATACATTTTTTATCAGTAAGTAGCTATAATCATAAGCTCAAGAAAGAAAGATTTTAATTGGGTATACTATAGCCTACGTCGCAGGTTGTGTTATTCCTACTAAATTTAACCCATGAACGGCATTTTTTGCGAGCCTAACTTCAAGCCACAAATAGACAAACGATTTTATTTTATTGAAATTACATACATTTGTTGACTTGTGTGCTCAATATAGGCTTATAAGTCATTGTTAAGTAGTGNGGCATTTTCTGCGAGCCTAACTTCAAGCCACAAATAAACAAACGAAGTGTTTATTGCATTATAAAGAAAAGTAAGTGATATTCGATTTTTGATTTATGGGGATAGTGGCATAGAATTTAGCATTGCACCATGGTAAATGTTATTCCTACTAAGTGGAAGTAGTTATGTTTTTTTTATATTATACTCAATTACCTCTCCAGGTCATCATAGGTATGTGTAAAATTTTAAATATATTTTAAAACTCAAGAAATTTTTCGTAATTTTGACTTGGGCTAACAATAACCCCTGCAGATACTGATAAATTATATTGTTCATACATATTTAGTTTTAATATTTCTTTATCATCCTATATTATTCTCCACCATTAATATGCTTTTATTTTTATCACGAATAACTGTTTAAAACTGAAAGTGGTATTCTTTTATTATGAAGTAATTAGCGATCGAAATTGGCTGCAGGTGGCGTAGAGCAGAATTCTCTACCTATGGCAACACTTCACATGCTTTCCCCATTAACGTGTGGAAAGTCATAGAGGAAGAAAGTACGTTAATTTCTTTCTTGATTTTCATATAGATTAAAATCTTTTAAGTTGGAAAACTACATTAAACATAGTTCTAAAGAAAAGCATCACGGAAATGTTAAAAAATATTTTTGTTAAATAAAAAGGAAAATCATTAAGAAAAGTGAAAATATCGTAGTACATTCCTATACAACTGAAAAGAGGAGGAGAGCTAAAGGCATGAAACAGGTCTCTCAACAGATGGCGTATTTGAGTGTTGCGATAGCCAATATCACCTTAGGTAACGTTTTGTAAAAAAAAATTATGAAAATAGTATGTAGCTTAACCGTTTTGAAATAATTACTGAACAACCAATGTGTCATATTAACTTTGCATAATATTACTAAACAAACTGGCGAAAAACGTGAATTGATTTTGAAGCAACCAAAAGTTAAATAAAAATTTAAAAAGAAGGAAAAAAAACATATTTCAAATTACAATTTTAACGGAATAAAATAATTATTAAAATCTAAGTTTGAATTTTTTATTCTAATAGACATTAATAACAAAAAGTTTGGGAACTCATGAGTTGATTTTTAAATTTTTATGTAACAATCTGAAAATTTAAAAAAAAAATTACATTTCAACAAAACAAGTTATAAATAGTTGCCAAATATTTAACTTTCTTGTTAGAAGCAAATTGTACATTCTTATTTAGTGCTCAGGAATAATAGTTTAAAATATTTTTGAAAAAACTTGAGGTTTTGTCATATTACTGGTTTCTATAATTTTACAGTTATTTATACAAATTTATTTAATTCTTCAAGATTTTTGGAGATAGTTTCGTTATATATTCTAGTTCAAAAAAATTTTTCTGATAATTATATTCTTAGGGTTCTACTTTGTTCCTATAAGCAGATGCCTTATCAGTAGAACTGAATTTCTAGAATTTTGTTGATTTTGAAAGTCAATGTGGTTCTCCTATAAAAAGCTCAACCTTCGATGCATGGTCCAATTTGAGGTGGTAAAACAACAACTTTTTAGTTTAAGAAATTGAACTGAAAATTTTCTCCTATCAATTATAGTGATACTGAAAAATTTAAGACTTAAAAACCTTGCACCAAAATTAAGTGCTTTTGAGGGCCCTTATTTTCCAAAATAAAAGCTATTAGCAGCTTTTAAGGACCGTGGGAACCCTCTAAAGTGTATGCCACCTATCCTTTTTTAGTTTTAACAAAATATAAAGATAATCAATATTAGAATCACTTGATTTCATTCTCTCTTGACTGAAACATTTTATTCAGAAAATCACGTTAACCATGGTACTTCGATATGATGGTCTTTGTTTAACCTTAGCATAGAAAATAAAACTCGTCAATTTTACTATGAACTTACATAATCTTCTTATGCTACTTCAATTAAGCCCCCGTAACGGCTGGAGTTTTTCCCGATCACGACTAGAAAATTCTGCACATTTCATGCTGTGCTTCTCTTTTCGGCGGCAGAAGTTAAAACAACTGATATCGAGTGTAAGAAACTTTAAAATTTCTTTATTTGATTCGATCTGGGAAACATCCTTAAGGATGATCCGGAGACAACATACATGCGCCATATCCCGTTTCACAAGGAGAACCCGTTTACATAGCATCCATCCCCAGATTGTAATTTTGATATGAATCTGGGAGCGATCAATCTTCGATCCAGCACCACCAGGGTATTGATTTGTTGTAGGGCTTAGTGACTTGGACAGATTTAGCGTACACCGGTCACAATTTTGTAGACGGGGAGTCTTCAGCCTGTGGGGATCGAACTCTCTGTCATAGGCCCAACGTCCTACCAGCTAGGCTATTCCGGCCCCTTTCGCATATGCTTGAGATCGTGTTCATGTGCGCGAATTTTTTTATATGCAGTGTGAATGGTCCCTTACATTCATCATCTAATGGCCATTTTCCCTGCCTGCTATTTTTCGCATGTGAATGAGGACCAGATTAGTGGAAAATATTGGCGGGTGGCGTAGAGCAGAACTCTCTACCTATGGCAACACTTTACATTTCCCCATTAGCGTGTGGAGAATCATCTATGGAACTGAAAACTACATTAAACATAGTTCTAAAGAAAAGTATCACGGAAATTTTAAAAAATATTTTTATTAAGTAAAAAGGAAGAATATTAAGAAAAAGGAAAACGGCATGAAACCGGTCTCTCCCCAGATGGCGTATTCGAGCGTTGCGATAGCGAAAAACTGCATTCGATAGCAAAAGTATGGATTTTCTGCTTATTGAGCTATACTCACTGAATCAGTTCACGCACTTCTGATCACCGCAGAGAAAAACGGAGAACCCGATTATCCTTCGACGATGAACGGATGTGCGTTTTTTTCATTCAGTGAGAATCGCCCTTAACTTGTCAGTAGTGAAAACCGCGTAAACGTAAAGGCGTTGTAAAAGCAATTTGCCTTCATTTAATTTTAATTTATTCTCATTTGAATTTTTGCACCAAGTATTTTAATTTAAAACTTATTTATATGGAAATTTCGGAGTTTATTTTTCGAAATTACTCACAAATGCCTTGAAAGAAAATTTTCAGATTATCTTATTTAGTTTTTGACGTGCAAAACCCAGAGTGTATGAATGTAAACATACAGATGAACATTTCACTATTTTTTTAAAATATGTTTTAGTCATGTGAGATTTATTTAATAATTGAATTGTATTATAATGTGCTTGAGTTTATGAATTTGTACACAAAAGACCAATAATTTTCTTACTAATTCTTTTACTTTTTCTTATTTATTGAATCTTATAATAATTTTATGCGTACAAATTTGCTTTTCTTCTACATGAGCGCACCGTTGAAGCTGTTTGATGACCATTAGGTACTGTATCAATTTTAGTTGTTCTAAGTGGGAAAATTTTGTACCATATCCAAGACATTACGAACACTGCGATTTCTATCACTGTCACTATACTTGCTCCCAAGTACCAACCAAGAGTTCCTCCTATTTGACCTGTTTATACAAAAATGTCATTAATCAGAAAAAAAAGATGTCAGTAATCAGATTTTATTAGATACTTACTCACTAAACTGGAGAATGTCGAAACTCGATATTGATGATAAACGAAACTCTCTGAATTGAATACAATTTCCACTCGGCTAAACGAAGAAAAGATTAGAATGGGAAAAATTGTCACTTCAATAGTAATAGAATTTACACAATAAATATAAAATTAGATCTTCTTGAGCTATGCTTCAAATGGCTTTAATTAAAAATACTCAAGAACCTCGGAATGCTCATTAGTACAAAAAAGATGACACAAAAATTGACAAAACTCGGTTATCAGAAAATTCAGAAATTCGTTAAGCTCTCAAAGGGCTATTTTCATTGAATGTGGCTCTACGCATTTTCGATCGCCTTAGAGAAAAATGGAGTACTTGAATGGCGAATTTTTGCTGAAAAATATTTTTCACCCATCAATCAGGTTCTAATTCTCCCTCGAAGGAAGTGGGGGATGCCATCCCCTCTGCAGAGGATCGAAATTGAGATGGCACGTCTTCGGATCATCCTCAGGGATGTTTCCCAGACCGTCGCCAATAGACTATTGTGCAGCTCTAGTGCGACGTGAATCAATTACAACAACAACAACATATTTACATATCGCCATTTTTTATACTTAGTCGCACTGTGGTCGGTAGCAACCGTTGATTTTGTCCTATGTTTAGTAACCGTCCATTTAGACTTCGACTCTTATTTTTATTTGCAAACACCTTGGCTCTATTTATTGTTATTATTTATCTTGGTGAATTATTTAGTTTGGTTATATTTTGGTGTTACTTTGACTCGGTTAACGTAATGAGCATTTTTGTTGAAAAAAAAATGTTTTTAAAGGCATTTATAGAAATTTTTGGAAAAATTTATGTGTATTCTAGCCACTCGATATAAACATAAATTTATTTTAAAATTTTAATGGCGAATTAATTTCAAACTTAATTGTTGCCTGTGCTTTAAGTTTAAATCTGTATTAGTACTAACCACTTTTTGAGACTTGCTAAAGAATTATTATTATTCTTTTAAGTCGAAAACAGGAATTTTGAATTCAAAGAATGTAAAAATGACAAACAACGTTAAATAAAGTATACGATATTTTTTTTTCATATTTCATTAATTTCAAAAGTAAAAATTAAAATAGAAGTTGATTCTAAAATCATGGGACATGAAGAGATGGTAGGGGTACATCATAAAAATAAAGAATTGCATAGGTTACCCATGACCGGAAATATCATGGTGCGCTGTTAAGGGCGCTTCCCTTTTATGAACTATTTCTATGTGGTTTTTTGAAAAAGTACTTTTATTTATCTAAATTATATTAATTTAATCTTAATTTTATGATTTTTAATAATAATTGTTAAAACTCTCCTTTAAATTGGTTCAGTGTTAGATTTTTAATCATAATTTAATAATTTGGCTACCAATTTGATAAGCTCGCTTAATAATTAAATTACAATAAATTCATTATTTTTGCGTTTATTGCCATGCAATTTTTGTCAATAATTATTAGGAAACATAACGTTATGATGTTTTTAAAATAATTAGGATTAATAAAAGTACTTTTTTAAAGTTACACGTTGAAATAGTTTATTACAGAATATGATATCTGACAATGATATTTTTATGCAAGTCTTAATCCTTATAATGGGCCTTACTTTCCCTCCAAGTTTGCCCCGCGATTTATAATCACCCTGTATAAAATCAGCCTGAAATTAACTTGACAAACTATTCGTATGTTGATATGGTGTAGTCTAACAATAAAAGGAAAATTACAACTATGGTGAGTTAGATAGGTGTAGTTTTAAACCAAAAGGGAATCTATCAACTTTCCAAAATCCTTATTAATAAGTAACAACTACACGGAAAATAGTCATTGCTATAAGTGTAATTTCTATTTATTATTAACGTCTTACATGTAATTTGTTACTGTAAATCCTATGAAGCCCTTCGGTCTTGTGTCCCGCAGTGGACTGATCGTTAAGACACTGTTCCCAGCAGATTACCGAAGTCAAGCATCACTGGCTACGATCAATGTGCGGGTGGATGACCACTTGGATCAGTCTGCGTAGGGACCGAGGGTGTGCGGTATCGGTCCTCGTTAAACTGTTCTACCGTAAAGTGCTCGACTTCACGTGCGAGTCGTCGGGTTACCGAAGCGGGGGTGCCATCCCCTCTGCAGAGGATCAAAATTGTGATGGCATGTCTTCGGATCATCCTCAGGGTTGTTTCCCAGACCGTCACCAATAGCCCATTGTGCAGCTCTAGTGCTACGTAAATGAACTACAACAACAAGCTTCGGTCTTGTATCAAACAGAAAAAAATAATCTAAACGTGCCATGGTAAGCGACTGGTATGTCGATACAGGGTATATTTCGTGTATAGAAATAACTCCTGACGTCGTCTGTTGCTATGGAAGCAAGAAATAGCACATTTCAAATAGGGGAGCCTCTCTCTCACCTGATTCCCTTTCTCTCGCCGACCCTAGCTAATACTTGACTTATATATTGATCCAACACCCCCACTTGAAATACACTGCAGGACAATTGCTAAGGAACAAGTGCTTTGTGCTGAGTAGTGTGCCTGGTAGCAAACCAATAACAGACAAATCAAGTGCAGATTGCGAGCAGGTGTTGTTATCTGTATGAAAGGGAGTGCACACGAGCTCTTCATTCATTCGAAAATTCATGCTTTCAGGTGTTTGGCCGAAATAGAACCGTGGGTTGTTGAACTTAGCTTTTTGAAATTCAGAGTGGTGTTGCAATAATTAAATGCAGAATATCAGCAAAACATAATTTGAGTGCTTACAATCGTGGAAGAGCAGTTCGATGATTGAAAGTAGTTCAAAGTGTCACCACTGTGGTCACAGTAGTGGAAGTATCAAAAAATGTAATCTTGCGATTAAAAAATGCAACTATGGAAATGCTATGCGAAAGTATGCCGTTGGTTGTAGTAGAAACAACATACCTCCGGTTGGTTGATATGTATTCCTAGTGGGGAAAACATAGACAGATAGCTTTAGACCTTGCAACCACTACCGGTACGTATGTTTCTGCTAGAACTATCTCATGACGCTTAATCAAGTTGTTTTGCATGGAAAGAAGCTTGTTCGATGCATCCGGCTTCCGCAAGACACAATATTACGTTGTTCTAAGAAACGTAGTGATTGCACTGTAAAGAGTGGATATCCAAATTTTACAAAAATTTCTTCGTTTTTGACGAAACCATTTCCTGGTATATGCTCTGAGCAAAAATTTCGTTTTAGTGAAGAAATAACTATCGTCACTTCCTCGAGGAAACAAATTTCGTCAAAATTAAATAAATATTTCGTCATTCTATATTTTTTAATGGAAAACTCGTAGTACTTAAAGTATCAAACTTTTCCAATTTTCACTTTATCGTGGGCACCTTATAAGTAAATAAATGCCAATCAAACAAAGCAAGAAGGACAGATAGTCCAGAAAAGATACAATAAACCCGTGCCTCAACGAGATTCGATTCCGGGATCTTCTTGAAATGAGGCCAACCAACTCTTTCACCACCTCTCAGGCAGTTGGTTTACTTCGTCACTTCATTCTAGTTTCGTTATTCTAGGTAACAATCACTCACAATGCATTACAATGAGGTTTCGAGTTGAGGAAACATTTCCGTCGTATATTTGAGAGTTCACGCTTCATCGCAAATTACGTGATTTCGTAATGATATTATTCTAAAAAAATAACGAAATATAGCTCAAGTATTTCCAAATCGTCAAAAATGAGAGTTTTATTGCTGAGAGTGTAGGGTTACCAATAGTGGTCAAGTGTGATGTTCTCTGACGAATCCCGTTTAACTCATTCTGGCAACCAATTAGTGTGGGGAGAGATAGGAGAACGCGTGTGCACATCAGTATGTTCATGAACGTGATCAGTATGGCCTAAGTGTGCTGATATGAGCAGGCATCATGCACAATGGCAGAACAAATCACAGCTTCACATCTTTGAGTGAGTCGCGTAGCATGGCAGCGGTTTTGCAGAGAGATTATTCTGTATACTGTTCGTATTTTTAGGAGTATGGTAGGTCCAGACTTTTCATTTATGGACGACGATGCGCGGATGAGCAAAAGCGTTGACAGTCTAAAAAGTGAAGATATTATCCGTATGACATAGCTTGCTTTCTCCCCAGACCTAAATCCCATAGAGTTTGCGTGGGATGTTCTAAGCAGACGTGTTTCACAAATAATATGCGCTCCCTGATCTGTGCAAGAGCTAAAAATCGCCTTGACAGAGGCGTGAGTTAATATCCCCCAAGGACTCTTCGAGAGTTTAGTGGCAGCAGGAATAACACATGCAAAAAACGTACTAGGTAATCACACATCTCACTGAGGAAGAAAAGCGTTGACAGGCTAGAAAGTGAAGATATCATCCGTGTGGCATAACTTGCGTTCTCCCCGGATCTAAATCCCATAGAGTGTGCCTGGGATGCTCTTGGCAGACGTGTTTCACAAATAATATGCCTTCCCTGAACTGTGTAAGAGTCAATATTCCCCAAAGACTCTTTCAGAGTTTAGTGGCAGCAGGACTAACAGATCCAAAATGTGTATTAGTGTACGAGGTAATCACACATCTCACTGAGGAAATCATATCTGTTTTATTCAGGCAATAAGACCCATTTTTCGTGGATACTTGAAAATCGCCCAAAGAGCAGCTTTTTTATTTTTAATTTTCTTATCTTTCAATGTGGTGATAACTGTACCATTCTTCGTAATAATGAATGCCCATTGTCTCCACTAATTTTCGTTTCGTAAAATTGTTCTTTAAATTTTATTTATTAATTTCTTTTCTTCAAGCAATGTCTGTTATTAACAATTTCGAAAAATGTAGCTGTTCCTCCGCAATTGTCAAGCAGTGTAGTTAAACCTCGTAAAAATAGTCACCACCACAACTCCAGATTGGAGTTTTTTTTGCATAGACAGTTTATAGATTATTTACAACAAAAGAGAATTTAATATCTTTTTTTCGGAATGCTTTTTAACAAATAATTGTTACACGATAACGAGAATGAATTTACCGAAGATTAATATCTTACGTCTTATTTTCTTCTCCAAATCCCATATACGAAGCTTCCGTCTTGTATTTATATTTGATGCATGGCTCGTGACAAATCGTTACCATAGCTGTAACTAAAAATTGTTAGTAAATTACTTTATAATTTTAATGCAACAATACAACTTTTGAATCCGGAAGCAAATAAAGGAGAAATTTAAGACACCAAAACAAATATGATTGCCAGATAAAACTGAGAGGAACTGAGCGGCGATTATTTGAAACACATTTAAGTCGAATGATCGAACAAACTAGCAAGGATTTATTAAAACATGACTTCCTTGAAAGGGTTTCGTAAAGTTTTGATAAAGTTTTTTATTTTTTCCCCACTTGAACATTTTATTTTCGATCCCTAACGTGTAAAAAGTTTCGAATTCTTTTTCGAACAGAAGATTTAAAATATATAGATTAAGGACAGTGATTGCTGTTCATCCAGCTCCATGAACAGAATATGTTTACGTGTGAAAAGCTGAAAGCAAAAATGCATGGTTGACTTCATTCTTAACTTGAGTTACACTAAAGGGCAGACAATGATGATATTGATGTCTCAAAACGTTTGCTCCACTATAGTGTCTAACCGTGCTTGCATTTTTCCGGTTCTGAAACATTTGAAGACTTCAGCTTTAGCTCTTTCACGCAGCATCCCGAACCTTTACTTATTCTGTTCAGCGCTACTACTGAACAATTTCAGTGATCTACGAAGCTTGCACAAAACAGATCATAACTTTTTATTTCAGGATTTCCCAAAATGGAGACAGAGAGTCGTGATGACTCAGGGGATGATGCACTCGCCTCCCAATCCAGGTCTGAATCCCAGTGATGGTTGTGAATATGAATTCCACGCACCCATTTTGCATCAACTACAGTGCTGACGTAAAATATCCTCAGTGGTGGACGGATTATGGGTTAGAGTCCCCGTGCCGTGAGAGATTTTCGTGGATTTCTTCTGCATCTAACGCAAATGCGGGTTAGCCCCATCAAAAAGTCCCCTACAAAGGCTAGTTTGTCATAATACTTGATCCAGGTGTTCCTTTGTCTTCTGGATTAGGTTCAAAATTACATGGATACATAACTGGTGGACGTAAGTCCACCACTACATGGGTGGTCGTAAACCCAAAAATTGTGTCGACTGTTCCAAAACGGTTATAAAATAAAATAAAAAATACATGTTTAAATGTAGAGCCGCTGTGGCTCAGGCTGTAGAGCATTTGCCTCCCAATGAGGTGAACCGGGTTTGATTAAAAATTTAAAGGCTACGGAGTTGAACATTGAATTGGGTCGGCTGTTCAACGCCAGCTATAAAAGAGCGGATACAGAGAGCCATGGTAGCCCAGGGTATAAAGCGTTCGCCTCCCAATGAAATGAAATGATTGCATCACCGATCACAGTCTTGAACTCCACTTGACACTCGAAACTCTACAGATCCCACATTAGATTTTCTCTTAGTAAACGTAATCTGGACTTCAGTTCCGTGTTTCGAAGTGAACTGCTGGTGATCGACGCAGGATTTGCAAGCTGTTCTGAAGAATGAAAGTAACTATACCAACCTTTGGATACTTACTGTCAACCGCAGCTCGATTCAACAACCGGACCCACATAGGAGACGAAACAAGTATTACTATTATAAACAAATTGGAGATCGTCTCCTATAAACATGACAGTCATCACTCTACCTCTTTAACAGAGACTCGCCTAGAGATACTCTCCCGAATAAAAGCATAAAATTAGAAAGCCTGGTTGTCACCTCCACAACATCACCTGTATAAGGGTAGGAAATCGGGTCTATCTCTAACACTACCTTGCAACCTAAGCTCCAATATACCAGCCTCTTACGTCTCGACAGGGGCCACATTAAGGGCCTACAATATTCTGAGGGCCGAAAAACCTACCCACCCTGCCCTAAGTACCACCATTACAAAACTTCACCTGAATACAACTTAGACGGCTCTAAACTTTCATAGAAAGACATCTATGATTTCCTCCTACTGGTCATTGATTTCATGCGTGTCAGTGGATTCACAGACCTGCTCTGATGAAGTCAGCCCAGACCGGAGATTCGTGCGTAACATAAAATATCCTTAATACTAGACGGATCATGGGTTAGAAAAAGCTTGTCATCGGGCTAACCATAGGTAGTTTTCCATTCCATGCAACGCAAAAGCGAGTTAGTTCCATCAAAAAATCATCCACGACGGTTAGTTTGTCCCAATGCTTGATCTAGGAATTACCTTGTCTTCTGGGTAGGATTCAAAATTACAAGGCTGCAGAGTTGAACATTGATAATCGCAAATTCAGAATTAGGTCAACTGTTCAGCACCGATTTTTTAAAAAAATGCATACAGATGACTCTAGTTGTCTGACAGATTGAAGGTGTGCCAGATCCATTAAAATGCCTAGGCAAAGTGTTTGAAAAAGGTGGGCTCTTGTCGAAGTGCTGTCAACTCTTCATTTCGGAAGGGCAAAGAAAAAATGTTGATTTGAATTTCAAAAATCTTCGAATTAATAAGTGGCTTGAAAGTGCCTGCACTTAAGCTATTTATTAAATATCAGATTTTGCTTGAATGGGGGTATCGGCAAGTGACGTCACGCATGGGTGTCGAACCTGATTATTTTCAGAATCTAGATATTTGCCTATGCTATTACATCCGCTTATATATATATATATATATATGTGTGCGTGTGTGTGTGTGTGTGTGTGTGTGTTACGGTGAATGAGCGAAATCGGTGGTGGTGAATGTTGACAATCACATTGTCGCTTTGGTGAATGTCCGAAATATTTATTACATTCGATTTGATATGAATTTATTCGTGGATATAATTACATTTATTTGATATTTTAATACTTACTGACGATAGATCAGAAGAAACACCAGTGTTTGGAGTATCGGGCCCTACATTTACATTTGACCGGTAGACATTTGCTCGGTATACCCAACACTGATGTTTTTTTAAGGTTCAGTGCCACTGCCCGGCATACATTTGCCCGGTATACCCTACACTGATGTTTTTTTAAGGTCANTAGAGTAGCAAAATACCCTGTCAGCATGGCAGGGAAATTCGCTACTTCACAAATCTGCCAGTGAATGTATGCAGCAGACAGGTTTTTTGCCGATTAAAGGAGTGCGTGGTGGACGATTTGTTAAATTTGAACATTTTAAAGATACAGAAATGACTGTACAGCTCACCCGCGCACTGAACACAGCAGCTCTCTAGGAATGCCGGGACTCGACCCAGGCCCTTGTTGCTGCGCACGCGTCACCTAATAGTAAAATTGGATATAACAAATATTTCGGACATTCACCAAAGCGACTATGTGTTTGTTGACATTCACCGGTGAGAGTCGACATTCTCCAGATTTCGGTCTTTCACCCTAACATATATATTTAATAATTCTGAAATGGTTCTTACATATTAGTTTGTTGAAGACATACTTTAGGAAGCAATTATATACTTCGAATGGATCACATTGCCTCCTTGAAAAGTTTCCTAAAAAATGCACATAGATATAAAGTATCATAAAATTATATTTTCCATTTTAAAATATATTTCAGTTTGAATATACAAAGTACTTGAATTGAAAATATAGTGCAAAAGTTTACAATGATAATAAACCTTATCTAACCCCGAAAAGAGGGCTTAATTTGTTACGTCCCGTTCCACTGCAAAAATTTAGTTTTTGAAATGTAAGATCTTCATTATAATAAATGAAGTAGTTTATGGATGGGAAAAGGCACACTAGGCGCCGAAAATGACCTAGATTCGTCTCTGGGGCTTGGCAATTTTCCTTTCTCGTTTTTCTTAAATTTTACGAAGCGTTATTTCCATTTAGGGTGTTATGAATCGGTCCTCTAAAATCAGTGATTCCCATTTTACCCATGCGTACTGCCCCAAAAATTTTCGTGTGCCTCTTGATCCAGAACTTTTTTAAAACCCAATAAATGAGCGCCTTTATTGATTTGATGATTTATTTTTTTAATAACAGAAATTAAAGAAGGTTAATAAATATCAGTACAGAATAAATCGTTCAAAAAGTGATAAGGCAGTGTCAAATCTTTGAGCTTTGTGTTTCAACTTTTAGTCAATTAACTGCCCAATCGTTCAAATAAGTGATTGGGCAGTTAATAGAGTAAAAGTTCAAAGAGGAAATAAGAAAAAGTAAATATAAAAAGAAAAATGCAATGAAGTCTTAACACCAAGCAAGTAAAGGGGTCCAGTAATGGACAGATAGCAAAGACACGGTTCCCTGTAGAACTTTGAAGTCAAGCGTCACTGACTGCGGTCAGAGAGTGGGTGGGTGACCTCTTTAATGAGCCTGCGTTGGGACCGAGGGTGTGGGGTATCGATCCTCGTTAAACTGTTCTACCGTAAAGTGCTCGACTTTGCGTGCAGATCGTCGAGCTACCAAAGCGGAGAGCCATCCCTTCCGCAAAGGATCGCAATTGCAATGATAAGTCTTTGGATCATTCTCAGGGATGTTTCCCAGACTGTCGCCAATAGGTCATTGTGCAGCTGTAGTGAGACGTAAATGAAGTACCTACCTACCAGTTAATTGTTATTATTGTTAATTTACGTCGCACTAGAGCTGCACAATGGGCTATTGGCGACGGTCTGGGAAACATCCCGGAGGATGATCCGAAGACATGCCATCACAATTTTGATCCTCTGCGGAGGGGATGGCACCCCCGCTTCGGTAGCCCGACGACCTGCGCGCGAAGTCGAGCACTTTACGGTAGCACAGTTTAACGAGGACCAATACCGCACACCCTCGGTCCCTACGCAGACTGATCCAAGTGGGTCACCCACCCGCACACTGACCGCAGCCAGTGATGCTTGACTTCGGTGATCTAATGAGAACCGTGTCTTAACGATCAGTCCACTGCGGGACACCTACCAGTTAAAGGATTATTTTTATTGCTTTGTTTTAATACTCATTATGAAAAAATTTAATTTTACGCAAGTTGGTTGAATGAAATTTTGCAGTTTTTAAGCACCGCGCTGAATTTCATGCTTATTTAAAAATACCCCGTGTTTGTGGTAAGAACCGCTGGTTAAATCGCCTAACTGTTTGCACCCATCCTAACATATTCTCAAATGATTGAAAGAAATAATTGAAATTGAAAGTTTTGTCCATTATTTTTATATTATCGCAGGATCACATGTTATAGAAAACTGCTGTATTGGTTGCTGCTTAAATTGGCTAATGGGTTCCATTTTGCAAATTAAAATCATTTATGGAAACAATTTAAACATATCTCGACTCATTTTTTAAAACGAAATAACTATTGGAAATTTGCATTTCTTTTGCGAACTACATGTTATCTTTCTACGTATAAACTCATAGTCTAGATCAGGGGTTTCCAACTGGCGGCCCGGCAGCCGCATCCGGCCAGCGAAGCTTTTTTTCTGCGGCCCCCGAACTAAAATATATTAGTTGTTATTCTTTGCGGACAATTTTCGTAAAATATCTATATGGGTTTAAAATACTTTTCTCGTTAATGGAAACCTAATTTCTTAATTTCTGTTAAATTTAACATACCAATAGAGCAAAAAAATTTATTTCTTGGGTTTTGCATTTAAGAAAATATTTATTCGAATACAAAAATAATCGTGTATGTTGCTCTTTTTTTTATTTCATTTCTTTGTATTTCGTGAATATAATTCAGCGTGTGTTTATCAGAAATTTTCTCGAAGAAATTCTCTCATTTAACTTTTTGAAACCACTCATTTTGGACGAAAATATTTACACGCACATTTGTAAATTTTAAATGTTAATATCAATTCTTTGGTGGTTGCAGCAGATAAACCTCAATTTTCTCATTGAACATTTTGTGTGGGTACTATGTAAGTTTTAATACCAACCTTTTTAAAATTTTATATCTTAACAACTAGATATCTGTTGCACATTAATTGTTTAATACATAGGTGCACATTAAAGTTAATGTAGCATGAATTTTTATTATTTATTTAATATTTTTGGAAATATTATTAGTAACAATTAAGTATTTTTAAAAATTCACTTCTTATTTTAATTTATGATTCAATACTTTTGTTTTGTACAACTTGGTAAAAATCTGACAGTAATATTTTATGTTTCTTCAAACATAAAAGAATCCTACATAAAATTTTGATAAAGTTGCGGCCCGCCATTTGATTTGTGTTGTTAATTGTGGCCCCCGGCCTCATGTAAGTTGGAAACCCCTGGTCTAGATCATGTGAGTTAACACCTTAGGGGCGTTTTTTGAGCAAAAATTTCACTTAAGCAAGCACAAGATCACCAGTCTAAAAAGACGAGATTAAATGCTATATCACTAAGATCTCAGAACAATTACGCTTGATTGAGATAAAAAAAAACTCTATCATAAATGTTATATCACTAAGATCCCAATTACGCTTGGTCGAGATGAAAAACTCCATCATAAATGTTATATCTCTAAGATCCCATGACAATTACACTTTATCGAAATGAAAAACTCCTTCATAAATGCTATATCACTAAGATCCCAATTATGCTTGATCGAGATGAAAAACTCCATAATAAATGCTATATCACTAAGATCCCAATTACGCTTGATCGAAATGAAAAACTCCTTCATAAATGCTATATCACTAAGATCCCAATTACGCTTGATCGAGATGAGAAACTCCATCATAAATGCTGTGTCACTAATTTCCCACAATAATTACTCTTGATCGAGGGGAAAAAACTCCATCATAAAAATGTAAATATTCAAAAAGAAAAAAAAAATCGGTGAGCTATTTTCAGATATGTTGCTGCTTGCATGATTACAACTTCTTTTATTTATAACTATAAATATTCGAAAAAAAACGAAGAACAATTATATTTTATTTATAATTTAATTTTCTATTATTGTTGGGGCATGACATCATTTATAAGTATTTCAAAACTATAATGCATACTTGTATCAATGACAGAATTGCATCCGCATCCTTCAATGTGTGCTTCAAACAGAACAAATGTTTGACACACATCAGTAATATACCTTTCTGGATCACTTGTGTCATTAAATCTCTTGAAAGGATACTTAGGACAATCTGTTGTGATCCCATGCCAAGGGCTGTACAGGGCTTCTCTGTTCCACTAGGGAAAAAAATCGTAAAATTAATTCGTATTCGACGTGGGACGATATTTTTCTCCAAATAACTAATACCATAATAAGTCAAATTATAAAGGCAATTATGCCTTCCAGAATTTCAAACTAGCTGTTTCTGACTCTATTGCGTGTGTACACGAAGTTTAGAAGCAATCAATCATTACCCCATTTAGTTGATTGTAGTGGAGTAAAATCTTGTATACAATGTAACTCCAATGTAATCTTGTATCTCCAATAAAGATTTATCGAAGAATTCTCTCCCTGTATTATTTCTGTGTTTTGAGCATAATGTGTGAGTGAAGTAAATGAGCATAATGTATGAATGCAATAAATGAGCATAACGTATGAGTGAAATAAATGAGCATAATGTACATAGTGAAGTAAATGAGCATAATGTATGAGTGAAGTAAATAAGCAAAATGTATGAGTGAAGTAAATAAGTAGCATAAAGTATGAGTGAAGTGAATGAGCATAGTGTACGACTGAAGTAAATTAGCATAAGAGTGAAGTAAATGAGCCCAATGTATGAAGTAAATGAGCATAATTTATGAGTGAAGTAAATGAGCATAAAGTATGAGTGAAGTGAATCGGCATAGTGTACGAGGGAAGTAAAGTAGCATAAGAGTGATGTAAATGAGCCTAATGTATGAAGTAAATGAGCATTATGTATGAGTGAAGTAAATGAGCATAAAGTATGAGTGAAGTGAATGAGCATAGTGTACGACTGAAGTAAATTAGCATGAGGGTGAAGTAAATGTGCCCAATGTATGAAGTAAATGAGCATAATGTATGAGTGAAGTAAATAAGCAGCATAAAGTATGAGTGAAGGGAATGAGCATAGTGTACGACTGAAGTAAATTAGCATAAGAGTGAAGTAAATCAGTCCAATGTATGAAGTAAATGAGCATTATGTATGAGTAAAGTAAATAAGCATAATGTATGAATGCAGTAAATGAGCATAACGTATGAGTGAAATAAATGAGCATAGTGTACATAGTGAAGTAAATGAGCATAATGTATGAGTGAAGTAAATAAGCAGCATAAAGTATGAGTGAAGTGAATGAGCATAGTGTACGACTGAAGTAAATTAGCATAAGAGTGAAGTAAATGAGCCCAATGTATGAAGTAAATGAACATAATGTATGAGTGAAGTAAATGAGCATAAAGTATGAGTGAAGTAAATGAGCATAGTGTACGACTGAAGTAAATTAGCATGAGAATGAAGTAAATGAGCCCAATGTATGAAGTAAATGAGCATAATGTATGAGTGAAGTAAATGAGCATAAAGTATGAGTGCAGTGAATGAGCATAGCGTACGAGGGAAGTAAATTAGCATAAGAGTGAAGTAAATGAGCCTAATGTATGAAGGAAATGAGCATAATGTATGAGTGAAGTAAATGAGCATAAAGTATGAGTGAAGTGAATGAGCATAGTGTATGAGTGAAGTAAATTAGCATAAGAGTGAAATAAATGAGCCCAATGTATGAGGTAAATGAGCATAATGTATGAGTGAAGTAAATGAGCACAGTGTATGAGTGGGACAGCTACGAATTAAAAGTTATTCACTCTTCTACAGATTGTTTCATAGTGTATAATTATGTTCCAGTTTTATTTGCAAACTTCTTTTTTGCTAAATTTATTTTTTTCTAAATTGTTTATTAAATGTAACCCAAAAATGTGCTATTAAGAGCAGTACATAAAGGGCTAATACATTTTTCTAAAATTTATTGTGTATACTTCCAACCGAAGAACGTATTGTGAAATACAGTACAAAAGAATTTTGCATATTTTGCCAAAATTTAGTATCTTAAACTTTATGAGAACAAACCTAAAAATGTGCTTACAATCGAAAGAATAAAATTAGTTAACATATATTTTTTAAAAATATTTTGTGAGTAAACTTTGTGAGATTAAGTATTAAAACGTGCTGCTAATGCCGCTACAGAAATAGTTTACGTACTTTTTCTAAATTTACAGCAATGACTGTAACTGTGCCAGGAACAACTTTTTCCCCTCTGAATGATTCTAGTAGAAAAAATTCTGACATTGGATCCGTGAAAAACATATTGAATCCTACTGATTTTGATTCACCTAAATTAAATTAAGGTATTAAATTAATTTCAAAACGACATTTATTGCAAAATTTCTAATTAAATTTTTTTAAAAATCGGTAGCGAATTTGTTCATGCACATTATTTAAAAATTTAGTGACATAAGAAGAATAAATATTCGCGCGAATTTACATGAAATCATTGATTTAAATTGATCACACTAATCAATTTAATCAATTTGATACTTTATAATACGGTCAGAGAAGCAGATTACATGCACAGGCCTGCCAATTACTACACTTTTTGCAAAATAATTTATAGAGTGATAAACATTTAAAAACTAAAGCTTTTGGAATTTTCCGTAATTTTGCCAACATTTTAAAAGCTGCACCTCGATTGAGCAGGAACAATATGGCGTTGCATATGAATTTTTGAATCCTTTATATGTTGAGGTGTAGAAAATTTGCTTAATATATTTATAATAATAATGCATTAAAACATAAACTTAGCTAACACTAATTTTTACAAAAAGCGTAGACAGATGGCAACCCTACATACATGTTGTTTCGGTTATAATTTTCCTTTTAAGTCCGATTATCCTTGCAACTTAGTTTCTCAGCAAGAAAGAAATTTATAAAAATTCACCATTCTGTAAAAACTTCAAATTTAGCGTCCGAACAACTTACTAAAATTGGGTGTTGAAAATTGTGTGTTTGTGGTGCGCAAGAGCAATAACATAAC
>NC_092213.1:19819279-19843195 GCF_043381705.1 Parasteatoda tepidariorum
GTAGGAAGATAAAAAACCTTCCCTTACATGTTATTTTAAGTTGATATCGAAGAGATTCTCACACGCTTTTAAGGGATGAAGTAAAATCTAAACCTCAATAAATAATATTGGTCTAGTATAGTAAGGGTCCAAAAACATTTGTTTTACGTCTGAAGCAAGCCCTACCATAATTTTACACAAGAATTTTGCTAAATTGTAAGATATTATGTGCTTGTGGGCATCGTATTTTTTGTTAAATAATGTACTTATTATATGATTGTTAGTATATGGCAACGAGTAGAGTTCTGTGGTTGCCATGGTGATAGTTTTGGAATGTAAATAGTTTTTTGAATGAGTGCAAGATTTGTCTTCGGAACGGTGATGCTATAATTTGTTGTTGAGTTAATAAATCGTCTTTTTATTAAACTTAATGGTAGAGTTTTCTTAATTATTTGATTTGAAGTCCCTTGAGTTTTATTTGAGGTCATTTTCAATTTTGTATTTTTTTAGATAAATAGTTTAAATATACGATAAATTGGATTCACAGGTCTGAATTGGCATATAGTTTAGTTCTTCAATTCACTTTAGAGTATGTGTAGCTCCTTCATTTTAGTGTATGCATAAACTGGAAATGAATGAACTTAAATATGATTTTTATTAAAATATAAATGATAAAGGACGAAAAAATAAAAAACGAGAATGATAAAACGTAAGAAACATGTTCTTTCTATTTTGAATTTAGTTATTTTTATACGTTGCGAAATGCTGATACAATTTTCAATAAATGCATATCATTTTCATTATTTGTTCATTTTATTGGAAAGAAAACTGTTTTGAATTTTCATAAAAATAATGGAAATATTAAATAAATAATGGATATAAACTGGACTTGAATTTAATTGCAGGTTTCGAAAATCATAAATGTTTAAAAAAAAGTCCGAACTCTCGGAACCTCTGTGTTCCTTACATGGAACTTTAGGGTTCCGCGCAACACCGTTTGGGAACAGCTGACATAAACAATAATATGCTTTCATGAAAACCGAAAATCTCCCTCCACGTCTTTCGAAAATGAGGCTTTCGACTTTTTGTCTTTTAGATTTGACAAAAATATATTTATTTTCTTCTTTTCAGTTCATTTAAAAAAAAATTAATGCAAAGAAGAAATAAAATAAAGAAATTTCTATTTTATTCTATTCATTTGAAGATGGAATTAGCACATTGTTGATACTTAAGATGATAGCATGCCTAAATAAGGAGATGAAATGAGATCAATCGTAAATATAAACATCATATTAAGATCATAATAATTAGATAATAACTTAACTAAATAAGGAGGTGAAATAAGATCAATAGTAAATAGTATGAGCGTCATATTAAGATAATAATAGTAAGATAATAACTTACCTAAATAAGGAGGTGAAACGAGATCAATTGTAAATATAAACGTCATATTAAGATCATAATAATTAGATAATAACTTAACTAAATAAGGAGGTGAAATAAGATCAATAGTAAATATGAGCGTCATATTAAGATAATGATAATAGTAAGATAATAACTTACCTAAAAAAGGAGGTGAAACGAGATCAATCGTAAATATGAACGTCATATCAAGAGATTTGAGCAGATTTTCCAATTTCTTGTTGTATACGTTGAGGGTGAAGCACAGACCCGACGAAGTCAGAATGGGTTCGAAAATTTCACAGCAATTGAAATCGTAAATGAAAATTACGCAGCTCCGAAAGAAATTTTCACACCTAAAAAGAATACAGTCTCACAAATTGCTTAATTATCTGTCATAATTTCCCCACAGTAACACTTTGAAATCACACTTAAGTTAAAGAATTTTTAAAGGTTTTTAAAATTTAAACAAAACCAAGCAAATTAATCACATTTTTTTTGTGAAAAATTATGTATTTAAATCACAACATATATCTAATTCGAAGTTGTCTATGAGAACAGCATGCATCGAATATGGTTGTTGCTGTTGTCTTATGCCAATAAGGCAAAGTTAGTGCGCTAGTTTTTCGCTATCTATAGCCAAGAATTCGACTTCTGTCACACATGTATGTCGCAGCCCGTTTATAGGGTGGACCCATTCATTCATTCACAAATCGCAATTTCGACCTTAAACAGAGAACGATTAATCTCCAATTCAGTACCCCCTGAATTATTTATTTGTTATGGGAACATGAAGGACTTTGAGATCCGAAAGATTTAAGGTGCACCAATTACCATTTACTACACGGGGAGTCTTTGCCCGTTGGAGATCGAACTCACGACCGTTTGGATATGGGATTAACACCCTTCCAACCAGGCTGTCCCGACCATTTAATGCTATATTTTATTTAAATATAATTTGCGTTTTATTTAAATATAGAGAAACGAAACAATTAAGCGAAGTTTATGGTTAGAGAAGAGAAGATTGTGACAAGTTAATTTCTATTCTCTAAATTGGTAAAGATGCATGATCAAACTCAAAAATTCTTTGAAGTTTTGAAATGCTGTTTTATTTTCTTATAATTGCTTCATAATGTAAACGAATAAGATTAATCTGTAGCGTAACTACCACTACAAACAATCAATTCGTATGCTCCAGTATATAAGAGATGTTAACTTGATTCTATATATTGAGGTAACTTTTGATTGCTGGTAGACATTGTCGGTAGCCTGCATTCACATTGGTGACCCAGACGTAATCTGAACACGCCTACCTCGACTGAAGCATTAACTTCGATTTGAACGCATCTAGTTTGATGCATGTTCACAGTGAATAGTTGACTTGCTATTTGTATCTGTGACATAGTTCTCCTTCTCGCTGTTGCTACTCAGTTTCGTTTACGCGCAAGGGGGGCCCTGTATCCTCTCTACAGCCAATAGAAAGCGTCAGTGATGAAGTAGATCATGACGTCAGCCATCATCCCCTCCCTCTCAGTGTCCCAAACATTGTCTTGAACTGAATCCTTCCCATTGTTTCTATGTATAACGTATCCCATTGATCGTAAAGTGATATATGATTCTCGTCAAATTTTTTTACGAAATACTTCATTTAATTACATTAAGGAGCTAGTTTGGATCGAAAATAATCGATTTGATGCAATAGATTCATTCATTTTTAGTTTAAGGTTAATTAAATTCTGAAGTAAAAATTAAGGACTGGTTATTAGTTTCGATTTCTGTCATTTCAATATTTGATTAAAAGATATTGGTGAAACGTTAACATTATTCTCAATTCTTTTTATCATAAATTTAATTAATGTTTGTTTATTTTGAAATTTATGTAACTTTTAGGATATTTTTCTCCTACTTGAATTTAAGATAAATTTTTAATGCAAATATTATAATGCAAAGATTCAAAACTGTATTTAATACTGTACCAAGTAGTCTCAACTCACTTCAAAAAGACTGGCATTAAACAACATTTAACAATTTATTTAATGATTTTGAGTGCTTGTGAGGTATAAAACCAGTAAATAAAGAATAGAGATTGGCTGAATAAGTATTCGCTAAACTTTCCACAAAATTGCCAAGTTTTGTATTCACATTTAAGTGTTTCCTTTAGTTTTGTTAAAAATGAATATTTACTTGTTTCTTTTTGTAATCCATTTCGATTCACTAATACGTCAGATAGTTAGTTTTATAATCCTAGCTCATTTAAGTTTTTTTTTAGTTACTTATGGTAATATATTACTTAAAGTTCAAATGGTTTGCTTACATTTATAATAAGAAATCTACTTAATATACGATCTTTCATGCGTTTTTTGGATCTAAAAGTGTTTCTTTTCTTTAAAATTGTAATTAAATTAATTAAAAAAATTGATTAAAATTAAATTTGAAGAGAAGGTAATGGCAGTTTATTTACAAAATTTAAGCTTTGAATCTTTTAATGTGATTTAATTTAAGTATGAATTATGGAATTAAGTATGAAGTAATTATGGAAAAATAAAAATATATTTCTCATATTTTTGCAAGGTTATTTTGAGGAATCTCAACTTGAAGTAAATAGGGAAGATATTTTTCAGTACTAACATTTTTCAGTGTTCGAAATTCCTTAAGAACTCAACCAAATGACAGAAAGGAGTAAGTTGTCCAAAACCAGGATAAATTTTCGATGAACTTACATCCAAAGCAATTATAAATTTACTGATTCTTCTTCATTTGCTTGTTTATTTTTTTATTTTATTATTATTAAGGAACCAAAAATGTGCACAAACTGTTTCTGTCTAGTAATGAATAACATTTTTATTTTAAATAACAATAATTATAATTTTTGTAATGAATTTGTGCAAGTGAATTTCGAAAAATAATTAAATCGATGTAAGCAAACACGCTTTTTTTTACGGATTATCTTAGTTGCCAAATTTTGTGTTTCTTCCGCATTGGGAAAAGCTTTTATTTCGAAATGGCGGATAAGTCGGCTTTTCTCATTCAGGGGAGCTATTTTTCGGGGGAGCTATTTTGAAATTTGTTCAAAATTTCCTTATTCAGAGACGCTATTTTTTGTGACGTGAAGTGACTTAAGGGCTAACCCTGTCTATAGCAATTAAGGATCGACCATGCCTACAACCGTGATCTTAATACACCTCTCTCGACTTCTCGTAAAATGGCAATGAAATAACTAGTGGTATCCATTTATTAAATCCGATTATAGATAAAATTTTGGTCGGAGAGTAATGTTGCGTAGCTATCACTACTATTCCCATTTTCTAGTGTATAAGACATGCTAACTCGGTTCTATCTTTTGATAGATAAAGGTTGACATTGTTGGTATCCTGCACCCCCTTATCCTTTATGATTTGGTTGAGTATTATTACTTGAAAGGATTCTTTTGTGATAAAGAGAGAAAAAGAAGCTATTAGATTTTCCCTGCACAATTTTTTAAAAAGAAATATAAATACAGACGCCTGTATGAAGTAGAAATAAACCTAAAATAAAAACATACCTGACGCTGTTTTCGAAAAGAAAGTTCCTTAAGTTAAAGTTCTTGTGCATCTTTTTCAATTCCTGATATCGCTTTTCGGCATTCTCAAGTTTCATTTTGAATTCATCCAATGTTGGATTTCGTGCAACATTGGTCAAAGCATCAGGATCAACCAATTCCGCAATCATAGATATTTCTTGTGGGCTCAAAGACATAAAAGGATATCCTAGACTAATCGAGGCATATTCTACAAGGCTTAAGAAAGTATCATTGATATCTGCAAAAGAATAAAACGATATCGTGTCAAATTTTCAGTTGCTTTTACAAATTCAGGACTAGCGCAATATGTTCTATCACAGTTAATTAAAAGGAAAGTTTAGATAGGGGCATGATTAATTTTGATAGCTATTTCAAACTTCATTAGTTTTAAAAGTATTTTATATTTTTGGAGACATTATGAGGCATTTTTAGAAGATTTCTTTTCGACTGTTTTGCACTTAAGATTTTTTTTTACAAATTTTTGTGTCTGTGTAGATTTTTTATAACCGCAAACCGGGGAGAGTCTACCCATCCAGGGGCGAGTCTACCCATTTAAGTTTTATTTAATTTTCACTATTTTAAATTGCAAATAAAATTTTTTTTACCGACGGAGACCTNTTAAATAATCAAATCCTTTGAGGAAATTAGCAAAAATTTTTCTGTTACTAATTTTAGCGCATTGTTCTGTTTAAATTAATTTTTCTTAATGTCCAAAATAAAATAAAAAGTTTAATTTTATGCTGTTTTAATATAATTAAGCAATTTAACAATATTAATTTAAAAGCTAAAAGCATTTAATAAACTTTTTTTAGTACGAATGGATAAAATACAGGAAATAAAGTTTGGCGATTTTGACATTTGGCACATTTTTTGAGATTTTAAGCATCATTGAAATATAGTTCAAAGTTGGAGTATATCTTCCGAAACACCTATTAAAAGCCTTTTTTCTTTAATATTTACAAAAGTTTGACCACTTGAAAGTTGACAAACTGAAAAAATGGGTAGACTCGCCCTGGTTTACGGAATTCCTGAACCATTTATGCCAGTATGTAAGAATCCTGAAAATTGGATAACGGTTGTAAAGGACAAATTTTAGTGCCCTAGCTTAAAAGTCGTCAAAAGTTATAAATTTGTTTGTTCGAGAGGAACGAGTGACGAATAATTTTCCTCATAGAATTATCTTTAAACATTGTGGCAGCAATTAAAAATGCTAATGAATCCCTTTTTTTTTTGTAATTTAAAATATAACATCAGTGATGTATGCTATGTTATAGTTCTATTAAAATTAAATCATTATTAAAAAAAATTAACTCATTATTACGGCTTTTAATAATGATTTAATTTCTTTTTCATTATGCCGTGTACACTGTTAAAAGTTTCATTCTGAAATTATGGTAAAGTAACTGGCAGCTGTCTGTCCATCCGATTAACCGTAAAGTTTACGTTAAGGAACAATTTTTTCCCTTTATGGTTTTGAAACCATTTGCAAAAAGTATGGCTATAGAACCATGAATGCAAAACTATACGGTTTTTTAACCATTTACAACTAGTATTTTTCAAAAACGTAAAAAAAAAATTGATTGTTTAACTGGACATAGGAGCTCGGCTTCTCGTAAGGTAATGGGCATTGGAGAGTGCCGGACTCTGGAAATTCTTCATACGTTGAAGGGAATGGAGGAAATATTGTGGTGTCAACACTAGGACTCGAATTCCAGTTCTGCTGGTCATGACGCAGTTGCGAAGAACTAAGTAGATTCATTAGGTGGTTCTAGTTGGTGCGATAAAATTCTGCTTGCTTAAGTGAAAGTAGTTAATAAACAGTTTTTCTCAAACTTAGCTGATTGAATACCATTTTATTTACGGTTATTTGACAGTTTTGATTAAATATGGGAAAATAACCACTCAATAAATTGTTATTTAACCATTTTTTTTCGAGAAATTTCTAACAGTGTTTAAACACAAGCAAAATAAGCGTGAATGGCATGTGGAGATGATGCAACCGTATTAGTATTTTAAAATAAATCTGAAATCAGTTGTGTTAATTTTTCTTAAATGTATGTTTGACCTTTGAAACATTTTTCTATAAACCTAAATAAAGTTGCTCTGCTGTTTTCTTACCAAGTTTGATTTAAATTAAAATATTATTGCTCCTTCCGTGGATATTTGTGCGAGAGTCGCACTTAAGGAGCCAAAGAGCCACATGCGGCTCTGGAGCCGCACTTTGCCGACCACTGGCTTAAGTGAAAGTAGTTAATAAACAGTTTTTCTCAAACTTAGCTGATTGATTACCATTTTATTTATGGTTATTTGACAGTTTTGATTAAATATCGGAAAATAGCCACTCAATAAATTGTTATTTAACCATTTTTTTCCGAGAAATTTCTAACAGTGTTTGAACACAAGCAAAATGAACGTGAATGGCATGTGGAGATGATGCAACCGTATTAGTATTTTAAAATAAATCTGAATTCAGTTGCCTTCATTTTTTTTAAATGTATGTTTGACTTTTGAAACATTTTTCTATAAACCTAAATAATGTAAAATCGATTCCAATTGAAATAATAAAATGAGTTATTCACAACAATATGTCATTTTAAATGAAATTTGAAATGAAATTTAAATGAAATTTGAAATGACAACAATATCATTTTAAATGAAATTTAAAATGACAACAATATCATTTTAAATTAAATTAATATAACTAGGTAGTATAAGTGTTGAGACATTACCTATTTTATAAGAAGGGTTCCTGCATACTGTTACTCGAGGGTATTCTGGAAAGTAATCGGGATCTTCATCTCGTCCACTGGAGTATTCTTTATTTATGGTGCTTATGATGGTCGATTCTTTGCTGAATGCTTCTTGAAGAAGAGATGATACGCCTATTGTTACTGATAAGAAGCACAGTACCATCAGGATCCTGCAAGAAAAATATCAGCACAGGGTGCCCTCTAAAATATCTCTTTTTCTTCTATTTTCTATTTTTCGATCAATGGCAACTTCTTTACCGATTGATATTTAAAGTTGAGCTAAGTTTCTACACGTAAGTTAGAATGATAATTAACGTGGAGTTAATTAAATACGGAACCGCATAGCTCATCGAATTTATTGAAATATAATTCTTTCTTGTCTTTGTCTTTCACTTGACTTAGATTTATTATTTGTTTATGCGTTTTACAGTAACCATGATATATGTTTGTTCTTTGTACCTGGCAACTTCAACGCATAATTAGTTTGTTTGCGTTCTACATGGCTTCATGCGTGTCCTTGTGCTAAGTAATCAATATATATATATAAATATATATAAGCATACATAATACATGTACGCAATCGTAACTTATTTCTCTTTACATTTTCGGTATTAAATATTATAAACTACTATAGAACTTACGAGTAGAATATCCTTGTTATTTTTGTGGAATTTCTTGGCGAGCAAACTCGGGACGCGCCATGTAAACTGGACGTTTGGCCAAACACAACCACTAGCTCTCTCTCTTTCTTTGGATTTCCACATGTCCTTGTATGTTTTTCTACTACTCTTGCCGGTTTTAGTTTAGGTGTCTTAACCTCTCCGTCACTAGACATACCATTGAGCTTCCAATCCATTAGAGATCTTTCATTCCAGTGATATGAGCTTCCACTTTCACTTTTTATACTCATTAATATCTCTATAAAAAATCATATGATATTAATAAATGCCAAGAACAGTTTTGATCAGAACATATTTGATCTTTCCGTAATCCAATTTTTGATTAATTTCCAATCAGAGTACTTTAAAATAATTGTATTAAAGGCATGGAATTTCGAAAATCGTTTCATCCCACCGTTTGACTAACTCTTTCTACCCGTTTAATCAGATCAACTCTTCGCAGGCGTTAAGTAATTATTGCCCGTTTGGCGATTGCGCATTAGAGACCTTTTTAAGAGGAAGGAAGAAGTTAAGGGGGGGGGGACTATCAATTCTGATGCAATATAAAACAACACTTTTTTTTGTAGAAAATCATTATTAAAATATTTCCTCTGTTCAGTTCACTTCTCTTATTCGTTTAACCAACCAGATCAACATTTCGCGAGCATTAAGTAATTATTGGAGATCACGCAGAGAAAGTAGAGACTTTTCAAGAGGACGGAAGAAGTTTAGACTATCCATCGAAGACTCTGCCATCCTACGAAATAATTTTTTCTTGCAAACAATATGCTTATTTTATAACTGTTGTACACCTAACTTTTTAAATTGAAAATTATTCATTTCTTTAAATATTTTTTTCAAAATTTGCAAATTTTACCGAATTGACAATTTTTTTTAAAAACCGCATGATATCTTCCTAAATGTTTTAGCTTTATATCCATTTGAAAGCCCAGATAATTCTTTACTGGATGACAGAATGTTTACTTTAAAACTATAGTTTTGCTTTTCGAGTTTAAGACGCTCAAACTTTGACTTTCTTATTTTCTTTGGCAAAAAAAGCTTTGGAAAACACTCTTACACACTCAAAAAAAATTCGCAAAATCTTTCACGTTTTATGTAACGTGTACTCAAGTACTTTTAAAAAATTTGTTCCGGTTTTAATGATGACCAACAATAAATAACAGCCCGAGGTATTTTAAGCCTCGATACAAAAAATCTAAAAAATTATTAGGCCTAAGTATCCAGGTTCTATACTTTTATATTTTTTTCCCGAAGCACGCAGCAAGGCTATGGAAAATTTAAATCACAGCTTTTCTTCAATTGCCAAATTAAGTACCGGGATAACCTGTTTGGTAGGGCACTGGGCCCATGTCCAATAGTTCATGGGTTCGCAAAGTCTTCCATGTTCCCATAACAAATCATTACCTCTGGGGGTACAGATCCAGGAGTTTCCTTGTCTTCTGGAGTGGTTCAAAATTACAAGGCAACAGAGTTGAACATTAGTAGACGTAAACCCAAATAATTGGGTCGGCTGTTTAACGACGGATATAAAATAAAATAAAATAAAATTGTCAAATTATAAATTAAAGAGCATTTACCTGTATAGTATTTTCGTCTACTATGTTAATATTTTAATGCAGACAACGGGCAGGTATAACATCCATAAATAAAGAAGTATAATCATAGTCTTATAAAACGTATTTTACTTTACGCTTATTAATAGTCTCTGATATTTTTCTCATGGAAAACAGTTGCCAATTTTCGATATAAGAAAATGCCTATTTCATGGAGCTTCTTCTGTTTTAACTCAGTTTACTCTACATTTCATCTCAAAATTTTGAGGGAGAATAATAGGTTGATTGAACAAATGAACATTCCTTATAATTAGCAGCTGACAATCAAGTCTGTTATTGATAATATGTTTAAATAAGTGACACGTGTATTGGCATAAGTTACAGAACTAATTAATGGGATGATGATGGCCATAACAAGTTTTTGGCATGTCATAACGCTGTCGTACACGTTGCGTGCACAATCCTAATAATGTTCTGTGGTGAGAGGAAGCATCTAAACAAGTTGAAAGCTGGTATTGGTTATCGATGCAATAATTATGTAAATAATTAAAAATTTATAAAATACAAAATGGGGATTGAGTATGTTAAACTTCACTAATTATATGACGCAGATCGATTTTTCTTTATTTCATCGCAGCTAATCAATACTATTGTAGTTCGTCTTTGAGAAATTATGCTAAAATTGCTATTACCTTAGCTCTGTACTTGATAACGTTAAAATAAATGCAATTGGTCATAACAAACTTTCTGGTCTTAATGATAGGTTTTTTTCGTCTTAACCCTAAATAGCTTATATCAGTGTTACTTTGGTACTAATCATGCAATTCATAGTCTACGTATTAAAGACGTGCTTATTTTTTTTATTTACCCTTTATCTATGTCATACAAAACAGTACATTTTAAGGGAAGTACTTATTTTTTTTTATTAAACTATAGATAGTAGATAAAATGTAGTGTATGTATTCTTTGTACATACTATTGTGTTGTGAGAACATATCAGCTCCCGAAATTGGCAAAAGTCATCAGTTTAATTTTAATGGTGGAATGTTTAATTACGTAGGGTTAATGATAAATGATATTTTAATTAATAGACTTTATAAATACAATTTTCAATGAAAAATTCTTCCTAGATGAACTTTGTTGAGAGAATACCTTACCCCTAGAAGGGTAGAGTCTCAATATTTAATTTATTTTTTAAAATTTTGTTTTCGATTTCAATTTATCTGAGAAAATGTTGACTCTGTGATCGAAACTTTTCTTGTGCGGTTACTCTGTGTTTTAAGTAAATGGCAGAGAAAATAGTTGTAAAGTTAAGTTGGGCGAAACTAATGTTTTATACTTGTAGCTACCACTCAAAAGGAAAAATCTGATTTGATGGAATCCAAATTCAAATATGTACTACAATATTTTAATTGCATACGTTGATATGATTACTATACAATACACTACCTTTTAAAGTCTGCGGGTTATCTTTGCCACTTTTTAAGCTATAATATGATGATTGTAAGTGAACAGTAAGTAACGAAACACGTTTTTTGACAAGTAAAGAATTTATACCGATAGTTTCTATTAGCCGATCGAATTTTATTAATCTTATACAGGATGTTCTGTATAAACTACCATGAACATATATTTTAAGAATGCTCAGTAAAGAAAACGAAGCATCGTATTTATTGTATCAGTAGTACATAAGAAAAGAATTGGTGATTAAAGATAAATCGGAAGTTATTATGGAGATAGGAAGGGGAAGAGCAATGCCGATTCAGAGGAAGGCATTGGCTCACATTGGGCTGTCTGATTGACTGTGATGATGATGATGAGCATTCAGAGTGTATAAAAAAAACGACACATTATGCAAATTTTGGCTCAATGTGATCCAAAATTGCATTGAAGTATTGAAAAAAAGGTAGTTTGTTCCAGGGCTAAACGAGTAAAAATCTACGAATTAAAATGGTTATATTAATTCAGGCAATAATGGAGGTATAAATAAGTTAGAAAGTATGGACAGTTGATAGTTGAAAATTAAGAATCTAATAAGAGGTCTTTAACATATTACGTCACGTGGTGAGGAGGTCAAGAAGTGTGATCATCTACATTTTGGCCAAAGAAAAAAAAAACATTTAAACTCATCAGATTAAATATTATTAGATTATTTGTTTATTTTTGAACAAAAAATACACATCAAGCCATTTGAATTATTATGCTCAAAAATGTCACTGAAACTCAGGGTTAAAGTTCATGATTTATTGCATGCGTCTGTTTTCTAAATTGTTATGACAAAGAGTAGTAGAGGGTGTGAAGTATGACAAAGGGGAGCTAAAAATAAAGGGAAGGGGGAACAATAATAAGACATTTGTGAACCGTCCAAACATGAATTCCGCTTTGTATAAAAAAATATAATGATACTTGAACTAATTTCGCATAAAAATGTAAAATAAAATATGTGAACATCCCAATTACGTCTTTGAAAAATATTTTAATTCATATTTTTCAATGTTTATTTTTAATAAAATTATCCTGTGAAATTGCAGAAAATGAAATAATGTCATTTAAAAGAGAGGAATTTTTCCTACTAACTCTTAAGATTTAAGTTTAAATACAGAAATTTTTTAAATCAGCAAATTTTTGTTTAGTTACTTGTAACAAGTATTCAAAGCAAATTATTATCCGAATACTCCGAACTTAGAGACAAAATTCTAGAATTTTTTTTCAATGATCCTCCTATTTGTAATATTTTTAATTGTTTCGTAAAAAATTATATTAATAATTTACTAGACATAATAAATCTAAAAATAAATAATAATGACAAAGATTTAAAGACGGATATCATGAAATGAGCTACATTTGTCATAAGCAACGGCTATATTGGGGATAAGAAACCAAAAGTTTAAACTTGTAGGGGTGAATTTCTTCAAAATTATAATATTTTAAGCATTTTTTTCATTTTTAATCATTTAGTCATTCAAAATTTTTTAATTAGAATTGAGTTACATAAATCAAGGAAGTAATAGAAGTGCAAATAATAAGAAGGTAAGAATTATTTATCAGATAATTGAGGATAAAAAATTCATCAATTGAATTCAATTAAAAATCTATGAATAGAAATGAGTCTTATCAACTGAAATATCAATGAATAGAAATGAGTCTTATCAAATGAGTTATATGTAACTGTAAATAGTTAGTAAGAATCAAAGTATTTATCGGATAATTAAAAATTAAAAGTTTTATAAATGAGTTAAAATTTTCTGCATTAATATGACTCACATCAATCAAGACACTTATGAAAGTGTAATCAGTTAGTGCGAATCAAAGTATCTACGAGATGATGAAAATTCTAATTATTGAATTAAAATCTATGAATAAAACGAGCTACATCAAGCAAGGCAATAATAAAAGTACAAATAACCAGTGAAAATCGAAGAATTCAATGTATAATAAAAAATTTACAGATAAAAATGAGTCATATCAATCAAGGTAGTAATGCAACTGTAAATAATTAGTAACAATCGAAGTATATATCAGATAATTAAACATTAAAAATTTTAAAAATGAACTAAAAATTTCTTTATGAAAATGATTTATATCAATCAAAGCAGTAATGAAAGTGTAAATAATTAGTAAGAATCAAAGTATCTACGCGATAATGAAAGCTCTAATTATTGAATCAAAATCTAGGAATTAGTTACATTAATAAAGGCAGCAATGAAAGTGTAAATGATTAGTAAGAATCAAAGAATCTAGGAGATAATGAAAATTCTAATTATTGAATTAAAATCTAGGAATGAGTTACATCAATCAAGGCAATAATAAGAGTGCAAATAATTAGTGAGAATGAAGAATTCAATGTATAATACAAAATTTACAGATAAAAATGAGTCATATCAATCAAGGTAGTAATGCAACTGTATATAAGTAGTAACAATCAAAGTATATATCGGATAATTGAAAATTAAAAATTTTAAAAATGAGTTAAAAATTTCTTTATGAAAATGATTTATATCAATCAAAGCAGTAATGAAAGTGTAAATAATTAGTAAGAATCAAAGTATCTACGCGATAATGAAATCTCTAATTACTGAATCAAAATCTAGGAATTAGTTACATTAATCAAGGCAGCAATGAATGTGTAAATGATAAGTAAGAATCAAAGAATCTACGAGATAATGAAAATTCTAATTATTGAATTAAAATCTAGGAATGAGTTACATCAATCAAGGCAGCAATGAAAGTGTAAATAATTAGTAAGAATCAAAGTATCTACGAGATAATGAAAATTCAAATTATTGAATTAAAATCTATGAATAAAAAGAGCTGCATTAACCAAGGCAGCAAGGAAAGTGTAAATAATTAGTGAGAATCAAAGTATCTACGAGATAATGAAAATTCTAATCATTGAATTAAAATCTATGAATAAAATGAATAATATCAACCAAGGTAGTACAAATTATCAGTAAGAATAGAAGAATCAACGAGATATTAAAAAATCTAAATAATGAATTAAACATCTCTTAAAAATTAGTCATGCCAATCAAGGCAATCATAAAAGTACAAATAATTTGTAGAATGGAAGAATTTACAGTATAATTAAAAATGTATGGATAAAAAGGAGTCATATCAATCAAGGCAGTAATGAAAGTGCAAATAATTAGTAAGAATCAAAGTATCTACGAGATAATGAAAATTCTAATTATTGAATTGAAATCTATGAAGAAAATGAGCTACATCAACCAAGGCAATAATAAGAGTACAAATAATTAGTGAGAATGAAGAATTCAATGTATAATACAAAATTTACAGATAAAAATGAGTCATATCAATCAAGGTAGTAATGCAACTGTATATAAGTAGTAACAATCAAAGTATATATCGGATAATTGAAAATTAAAAATTTTAAAAATGAGTTAAAAATTTCTTTATGAAAATGATTTATATCAATCAAAGCAGTAATGAAAGTGTAAATAATTAGTAAGAATCAAAGTATCTACGCGATAATGAAAGCTCTAATTATTGAATCAAAATCTAGGAATTAGTTACATTAATCAAGGCAGCAATGAATGTGTAAATGATTAGTAAGAATCAAAGTATCTACGAGATAATGAAAATTATAATCATTGAATTAAAATCTATGAATAAAATGAGTAATATCAACCAAGGTAGTACAAATAATCAGTAAGAATAGAAGAATCAACGAGATATTAAAAAATCAAAATAATGAGTTAAAAATATCTTAAAAATGAGTCATAGCAATCAAGGCAATAATAAAAGTGCAAATAATTTGTAAGAATCGAAAAATTTACTGTATAATAAAAAATGTATGGATAAAAAAGTGTCTCATCTATCAAGGCAGTAATGAAAGCGTAAGTAATTAGTAAGAATCAAAGTATCAACGAGATAATAAAAATTCTAATCATTGAATTAAAATTTATGAATAAAATGAGTTGCATCAACCAATGTCCATATCGTATTCTAGGAATCGAGGAATCAGCGAGATATTGAAAAATCAAATTAATGAATTAAAAATCTATAAAAAATTAGTCATATCTATCAAGACAATAATAAAAGTGCAAATAGTTTGTAAGAAAATTCCAATTACTTAATGAAAAATCTATGAACAGAAAGGAGTCATATCAATGAAGTCAGTGATAAAAGTGCAAATAATTTGTAAGAGTAAAAGAATTTACTGTATAATAAAATTTTCTTGAATAAAAATGAATCATATCAATCAAGGCATTGGTGAAAGTGAAAATAATTAGTTATAATCAAAAGTATTTATGACATAATTGGAAAAATGAATTTCGAATGAGTATTTTTACCTGAAATAGTAATGCATACCTTTGAGGTGAACCAACTTCAGATAAGTAAAATAAAACGGGGCAGATAAGTAAATTCTTTACCGTAAAAAAATCTCCATAAAAAAACCAATAAAGTTCATTTGTCTCAATATATTTTTAAGTAATTGCTTTTATTCACCATTTCCCCAAACATAACGAACCAATAACGAATAGTAAAATAGTAAGTAAACTTAAAACCGAAACATTATTCAACTTTAAAATGGCATTTACAAACAAATGTTTCTGGAAATCCATATTGCCATAAAAATCTAAGCCAACCATATGTTATCCTTCCCATATATTGCTTTATTCGAATCATTACTCAAATGAAATGCATGCAATATGGAGAAAGATATTNCAACCAAAGTAGTACAAATAATCAGTAAGAATAGAAGAATCAACGAGATATTAAAAATGAATTATCTAAATAATGAATTAAAAATCTCTTAAAAATGAGTCATACCAATCAAGGCAATAATAAAAGTGCAAATTATTTGTAAGAATCGAAGAATTTAATGTATAATTAAAAATTTAAGGATTAAAAAGAGTCATATCAATCAAAGCAATAATGAAAGTGTAAATAATTAGTAAGAATCAAAGTATCTACGAGATAATGAAAATTCTAATTATTTAATTAAAATCTAGGAATGAGTTACATCAATCAAGGCAGCATTGAAAGTGTAAATAATTAGTTAGAATCAAAGTATCTACTAGATAATGAAAATTCTAATTATTGAATTAAAATCTAGGAATGAGTTACAACAATCAAGGCGGCAATGAAAGTGTAAATAATTAGTGAGAATCAAAGTATCTACGAGATAATGAAAATTCTAATCATTGAATAAAAATCTATGAATAAAATCAGTAATACCAACCAAAGTAGTACAAATAATCAGTAAGAATAGAAGAATCAACGAGATATTAAAAAATCTTAATAATGAATTAAAAATCTCTTAAAAATTAATCATACCAATCAAGGCAATAATAAAAGTGCAAATAATTCGCAAGAATCGAAGAATTTACTGTATAATAAAAAATTTATGGATAAAAAAAGAGTCCTATCAATCAAAGCAGTAATGAAAGTGTAAATAATTAAAAAGAATAAAAGTATCTACGAGATAATAAAAATTCTAATTATTGAATTAAAATCTAGGAATGAGTTACATCAATCAAGGCAGCAATGAAAGTGTAAATAATTAGTAAGAATCAAGGTATCTACGAGATAATAAAAATTCCAATTATTGAATTAAAATTTATGAATAAAATGAGTTGCATCAACCAATGTCCATATCGTATTCTAGGAATCGAGGAATCAGCGAGATATTGAAAAATCAAATTAATGAATTAAAAATCTATAAAAAATTAGTCATATCTATCAAGACAATAATAAAAGTGCAAATAGTTTGTAAGAAAATTCCAATTACTTAATGAAAAATCTATGAACAGAAAGGAGTCATATCAATGAAGTCAGTGATAAAAGTGCAAATAATTTGTAAGAGTAAAAGAATTTACTGTATAATAAAATTTTCTTGAATAAAAATGAATCATATCAATCAAGGCATTGGTGAAAGTGAAAATAATTAGTTATAATCAAAAGTATTTATGACATAATTGGAAAAATGAATTTCGAATGAGTATTTTTACCTGAAATAGTAATGCATACCTTTGAGGTGAACCAACTTCAGATAAGTAAAATAAAACGGGGCAGATAAGTAAATTCTTTACCGTAAAAAAATCTCCATAAAAAAACCAATAAAGTTCATTTGTCTCAATATATTTTTAAGTAATTGCTTTTATTCACCATTTCCCCAAACATAACGAACCAATAACGAATAGTAAAATAGTAAGTAAACTTAAAACCGAAACATTATTCAACTTTAAAATGGCATATACAAACAAATGTTTCTGGAAATCCATATTGCCATAAAAATCTAAGCCAACCATATGTTATGCTTCCCATATATTGCTTTATTCGAATCATTACTCAAATGAAATGCATGCAATATGGAGAAAGATATTGCATCTTAATTATTGATCAAACCAAAGAAAAGGCATCGATAATTGTATTTCAACCTATCACTGGTGACTTAATGCTTTTTATTTATATCCAAAAAGAAATATCCTGAATTAATTAAGTAATATTTTGTTCTGTCATAATACCTAACAATATGCCAATAATGTTGCTGCATTGAATCGTTAATTTTTTTTAAAAACTAGTTTGGAAGAAAAAGATAATAAAATTCCTCGCGTGATGTTTATTCAATGAGTCCAATAACTGATTCGCAAAGATATCTGCTTTTAGAAATTGATTTGCTTAGTTTTAATAACGAATAAATATACATATTTGTGGTTTGGTTACATATGTTGATAGAAAAGACCTCTAATCACGGAATTTAAAAGTCATTGTTGACATTCCGAAAGTGATGGACTACGTAATTTTGACTTTACATGAAATCTAGATTTTTCAAATTTTGGAGAAAAAAAAATATTTGTGCGATACATGATCATACAGACAATTTTTGGCTGAAATTAAACGTTTTTCAATAAAAATAACTGATACGTAACTTATCTGTGCTTATGAATTGATTAGCTTACTTTTAATAATGAACAAACTAAATAAATTTTATAATAAATTTGTGGTTCGGTTACATGTGTTGATAGAATAGACCTCTAATCGCGGAATCTGAAGTCATGATTGAAGTTCCAAAAGGGATGAATTACGTAATTTTGACTTAGCAATGAATCTACATTTTTCAAATTTTTAAAAAAAATTCTATACGTATTGTATGGTCATACACAAAATTAACAATAACTAAACGTTTTTCAATAAATCCAATAACTAATTCGTAACTTATCTGCTATTAGAAATTCATCCGAAAGTTAAAATTTTTGGTTTAGGTATATGTGCTGATAGAAAAGACCTCTAATTACACAATCTGAAATCATGGTGACATTTCGAAAGTAATGGACAAGTAATTTTTGTCTAAAATTTTGACTTGTGAAGAATCGAAGTCAAAATTTGTTTGTATGATACATGTATGATTGATGTAATATTTTTAGGAAAAAATTTCAAGAACAGTGATAGAATAGTTAATTTTGTTCTTAAAAATGTGCATAGAATCGTAAAGATATTTCTGAGCCAAAAGAATCATGGAGTTTTAGGCTCCAAGTTGAAAAACGGTCCAGTTTCAAGAACGACATGATGTAGGTATGTTTTCTGGATTGCAAACCTGTCAACAAGCAAGCTGATATCCATCTCTCTGAAACTGAAATTGTGCAGATACATAAAAGACCTGTAATCATGGAATCTGAAATCATGGTTACTAATCAAAAGCGATGAAATACATAATTTTGACTATGCAATAAATCTGATTTTTTCTAATTTTAGTCACAAATTATGTGTATGATCCGCGATTGTATAATCAAACGAATAGTTTTTGTCTGAAACATAATTTTGACTTTGTTAAGAATCTGTTTATATGATACATGTATGATTGATGTACCATTTTTAGGAGAGAAAAAAACTCAAGAATAGAGATTGAAGAGTTAGTTTTGATCTTAAATATGTCGATGGGTTCGTAAAGGTAGCTGTTAAGCCCTGGTTTCTTAGGACAGGTTGGCGTTACAAAACGTCAGCTTGAAATGAGCGCTAACCCATGATTGGTCAATTTGTGAGTTAAACAGCATACGTCATCGAACGCTCAGATTGAGCGTCAGACTGACGTCCGAATCAACTGCAGTTGGATTACAATGTAACGTTAACGACAGAAGCAATGGCGGACATCATCCAACAGAGCATTGAAATCTGTCAAGATTCTGATTTTAACATTAAACATAGCTTCTTCTTCCTCTTCATTTAGCTCAGCTATAATGTGTTTTGGGAAAAATATACTTGAGGGTGCCCCTTTGCGAAATTGGCGACTTATGTTTGGCGTTATTCCTGTTTGAGCGGAACATCGTGGTAACAGGAATGGCGGCCAAAACATCATGATAATTCAATAAAACATTGAAAAATTTCAACAAAACATCGGCCAAAACTTGCAATGAACCAAATATAAGCAAAATTAATAAACCCAATAAAAAGGATTTTGAATCGAAGCAAAAATTAATGGAGTAGGAGCAGAAAGAAAAGGAAAAAAGCAACTCACTTCTTTATTAAGCTTGAATATTCTCAGATTTAGGTGCACAGAATTATCTAATAACAGTTAGATACTGTCTAAATTTATCATGAATAGAATCTGTGTACCTCCATCGACACATAAATTCGACGAAATACGAATCGAAAACGGCGTCTGTAATACCGGACTAGCGGTGACATTTTTTTCTTAAATCCCTTTTTATGACTGCCCACATACCTTAGATCTTATTGACTAGATTCAAAAGTAACCTTACCAGCCGGTATCCAACATGAAACTAACGGACCTTTGAAATTACATATACCGTTGAACATTTAAAAATAACGTTAAAATCTAAACCAATCAGAATCACGATTGGGTTTCAACATCGCCCAACTTGGCGAGAATCAAGGGGCACCCTCAAGTATAGTCTACCCTGTGTTTTTTCTCGGACAAAGTCATTATTTGTTCTCTAAAGCACTGGTCGACAATAACAAAATCAATACAAATTCAAAATAAATATTTGTTTACGTTATTAACGCATGTGCAATGCAAAATAATGTCTGCGTTGGACAGACTGCTCACGCTGAGCTAACAAAACAGTATTTTGTTGGCGTCAGAATAACGCCAACTTAATGAGGCGCTTGTCCAGGCCTTGAGCTAACAAACCAGTATTTGTTGGCATCAGCGGTACGTCAACGTTCCTCTGACGAACAGATAAGGCGCTTGTCATAAGAAACCAGGCCTTTAAGCCAAAAGCGTCATGGAATTTAAGGATCCAGAATTTCAAGAACGACATGGTAATGGTATGTTTTCTGCATTGCATACCTTTCAACAGGCAAGCTGGTGCTGATCTTTCTGAAGCTGAGTTTGTATAGATATATTTATAGGCGTACAATCAGAAAACGATATTAAAAGAGAAAAAGCAAATTAATGGTTGTACTACAAATGTAATTCAATTTGGCAAGATTTACTGAAGGAAAGAACTAAAAATATTTCAAGTATTCTTCATTACCGAAAACAAATGTTTGCTGAAAAATTAAGTTTAATGCAAAGAGGTGAGAAGAAATTTTTTTTATCATTTTAAGAACTAAAATTCTTATTGTAGATCTACGGAGTTAGCGTATTTATTGATGCAGTTTTATTAGTTTATTGAATCAAAAATTTAAATTATGAAATTTAACTATTGGATCATAAAATCGAAAAATGATATTAGCATTGGGAAAAAAAAATCTCTAACAGCAAAATTTGAAAAAAAAAATTTTTCGATTTGATGATCAAAGTACTTAAAACATGTAGAAAATTTTTTACACCTAAAGAAAAATAGATGGATAAAAAAAAAAGATAGATATTTTTATATAATTGAAATTGTAACTGCTAGAAAAATTTAGAGAAAATAATGAATAAAAATAAAAGTAGTGAGCTTGAATTTTATGTAGCCTGAAGTGTATTTAAATTATAATGTATCAAACAAATACCTTCGAATTGGTTAAATTTTAATACTAGTTTCGTTTATTTGCAACAGGATGGGATTTTATTAAAATTTAATACTATTTTTATTTAATTAATTAAGTGTGTCATTATATTTCTAGTTCAGCTTTAGTTTATTTTTACATAATTTCTAAATTAGTAAAAAATTAGGTTATAAATTTTATCCAATCTATGAAAAAATACAAAAGGTTGCTTTAAAACTATAATTGATTTCAGGAGAATTTTACTTGCTACTAATATAGCTTTACAATGTATGTTCCGGAGCATATTTTTGATTGAATTACTAAAACCATAATTACAAATAATTACAATTACCTTAATTATGAATTATAATTTTTATTGGTTGAGTCAAGTGTTACAGAATATTTAAATTATAAAATTTTTGTATTAAGTTTATAAAATATTGCATAGTTATAATTTTTATTTTTATTTTGCTTTCAGTCTTACTATGTATTAGATTGTCACTTAATTTATTACAATGTAATAAACAAATCTAGAATTAAAGAAGATTCAAACTATTGAACTTTATTGAGTTGTAAATTATTATATCAGTTAGATAACATATTTATTTTCTATCCGTTTATTCAGTGTATTTAATTTAAAACTGAATGTTTTAAATATTATTAACCTAAACAATTTATACATTCAGGACAACTTTTTTTTAAATTGAAAAAAACTCTAATGGAATGAAATTTTCATTTGCAAACTATTTTCTAATGAAAAAAAAAATATAATTCTATTTTAAATTGAAATCTATGTTTAATGTTGAATTCTATTTTGAATTGAAAATTAAATTTAGTTGAAATCAATTTTTTTAAAAAAGTTAATAAATTTTGAAAGGCAGTGAATTTACTGTTGTTTATAAGACTTAATTGAATTTCGTATCATAAATAGAATTACATTTAATTAATGTTAACTGTACATTTTAAAAGATTCCATAAAACGTCTTATATATCGGCCACTAGGTTAAAGAGGCATATGCATGCCATCAAATTAAGCTTTACTCCTGCAGGTCAAGATAACAAGCCCGCTAAAGGCCCCAATTGCCGAAGGTGTTTCAGATGTGCAAAAGATTATATTTTATATATCATCGGACTCAAAACACTATAGCTCAATCGGGTTATGTGATAAATATTATAGAAATATTTTCATTCTTTATGTGCGATGCTAATCATCAGTACAATGCTAAGATTACGATGATTTTGAAAATAATGGTGTAAAGCGAAAGTAACGAATTTAAAGCATTAAATTTTGAATAAATAAAAATATAGAAACTCTTAATCACTTAGTAATTAACTCATATTTTAGTAGTCAAAGATTTTTTTAGACACATATCTTTGATATTAACAAGTTTTAAATTTCAACTTTGCAAAAGAAAGCTCTCACTATCAGTGTTTTTTAAATATTGGAAATTTAACTGTACTGTACTTTAACTGTACTATAAATTTAACTGTGGGAAATTTAATTATTGCTAACACTACATGTTTAACAGACATAAAAAAATCGGAAAATAGTTCTTATGAATTGAAATTCCTTCTGAGTACTCGATAAAAATTTATGTATTCTACAAAATAAAAAAAGATTCCAATTTAAATAATATGTCCCCTAGTTATGTTATTACTTAGGTTCGCCAATGTCCCTGATCCCTTAGCATATAGGTCAGCGAATGATCACAGTTCCCAAACATATTTAAATTTCGCGATGGATCCGATGAATAGTCAACACTTGTCGAATTAGGAATGGAGGTTACGGAGATTACAGAAACAATTTTAACTTCTTTTTTCTCTGTACAACGATGCCACAACATTAACAATTGTAAAGAATGAAGTTAAATAGAAATACCAAATTATGAGAATAAAATTTTTGAATTGTTGAAAATTCGAACGGTTAAAATACACTTATATTCAAATTTTTGTCTTATATTAAGAAAGTCTTTATCAGACCTATGATAGCCCAGATATAGTATTGAAATTTGTATGAGAAATGAATAAACTATAATTTTCGAAACATAAAATTTCGTACCACAAATTGAATTCTCAGTTTCATTTCTTTAATTTTAATAATGCTGCCAGTACAAATAAGAAGTTATTTCAAAAGTTTTCACGAAGTTAATACCAGATGGCGGCAGAGAATTTATCAAATAAACTAATTACCTAAAGGTTTTGTTATCAGGCCCGTAAAAGTTTATAAACACACTAGGAGGCTTCGCCCCCTGCTCGCTGGCGCTCGCCAACCCCCGGAACTGCTTTCGCAGTTCTTTTCGGATTGCGAAGCAATCCAATGCTCGCTTTGCTCGCTCATTGGATACGTTCTTAACGTCTAGCTTTTGCATACTTTTTTGAATACTGAAGTTCCGAAAACTGTTCACTGTAGAAAATTCTAAACCTGTACATTTCAATATTAATTTGAAAATGCAAGCAGTTCACATGTTTTTCTTAATCTCACTATTCTAAATTTCAGTTGTTGAGAAAAGTAACTGTTGTAAGTTTTGTTTTGAAGTCTTTCCCACCAGAGGGCTAAAGCCATGTGTTGTAAAACAATATGAAATAGTACTGAA
>NC_092213.1:19844942-19859396 GCF_043381705.1 Parasteatoda tepidariorum
AAAAAAAAGTTTTTATATGGATTTGAATGATTGTTTTGAATTCTTAGAATTTTGTGCATTTGCAATGTACCTAAGTTAGTAGCGAGCGAAGCGAGCTTGGTTTGCGAAGCGAACCATATAAGATTGCGTAGCAATTTTCGGGGGTTGGCGAGCGTTAGCGAGCAGGGGGCTCAGCCCACTAGTTATATATAATAGATTATAGAACAGGATAGTATATCAAACATATTGCAGGTTCGTGAAAAACTCCATGATTTGAAATACTATAATGTAATCGGTCTTTTTGGTGAAATGAAAAACAGTTTAACAATATAACAGTGCAGTAATTCCAAGTTAGCGAAAATTGTAAAGAATGAAGAAAAATTAAAATATTGAATTTATATATATCCATGAGTAATTGTTAAAAAATACGTAGAATAACACTGGGGAACAATTTTCTTTTTGTTTTATGTTGCATGAGATTTTTTAAATGGATCTAGGATCTTTTTACTATTGTTGATTTAGAAATATTATATAAAGCAGAGGATCGCATAAAATGTTGCACAAAATCTTTAGTGGAGTTAGGGCATAGCATCAGGGTTAAATTGCATTGGAATCCATGCCTGGAAATAGCATCGTGCACCACTAGAGGAGCCTCGTTATTATGAAGTTTTTTTTTGTGCGTGCTTCTAAACATCTCATAATAGGGAAGCGCCTGTAGCTGCGTACAGTGATGCTTCTGAGCGTGGGTTCCTATGCAATTTTAATCCTGATGTAATTTTAAAAAAATTTAACTTTAGGAGCAAAACTAGTTACAGATTTGAAATTATCACACCCACCTAACTATAGTGAAATCTTCACACGGAGTAGACAACATCAAGTATTTGTATAAAAATTTGATCAATCTTATGGTATCTATCTTAATGGTTCGAGAGGGTGTCCTCAAATATGATAATTAATTAGTGCAGGCGATATTTTAAGTTACGAAATCAGGCAAAAAAGCGTACTTTCTCTGATTAAACAGATCTTTTCTTCAGCGGATTCAGGTAATTGTGAACCCCAAAATATAAGGGGTAGTCGCAATCTGGGAAATTCGGTTCCCGTAGTTGCGAGCGATCCAAAGTTAATTTTACTTTTTGAGTATTTCTCCTTATCTCAAGAATTTCTTAAGAGAAATGAAAAATTTATGCATACAATTATAAAATTCGCTTATTTAAAGATAATTCAATGCAATAATCAAATTTTAGTAAATATTTATTAATTAATAGTCGAAAAAAATTGAATAGACAGGTAATGCAGCTTTTTGCATCATTTTAAAGTATGTAAATTAACATGGCAAAATACAAAATTTGAGCGAAATCAGTCGAATAGTTTCTGAGAAATCGAATTTAAAAAAAGTCGTATATATGAAATTCATTTTCTCAAGAATTATTCAACCGATTTCGTTCAAACTTCGGATTTTGCCATATAAAATTAAAAACTTTAAATTGATGTAAAAAATTGTATACCTTATAATTCAATATTTTTTCCGCTTTTATTAAATAAAATAATAAAAAAAATACTAAAATTTACTAAAATTCATTTTTACATGGAATTATTTTTGGAAAAGCGAATTCTATAATTATGTGCATGAAATATTCAATTCGCTTAAAAAGTTCTCGACTCTTAGTGAAATACACAAAAAGTAAAATTGAAATTAAGGGGTCCAAACTTTGGATCGCTCTCCTGACCAAACTATGAGGGTCATATTTCTCATATTTTGGGGGTTGGAAATTCAAATGTGTCGAAGAAAAGTTCAGAGAAAGAACGCTTTTGTGACTGATTTAAACTTAAAATATCGCCTGCACTAGTTAATTAGCATATTTGAGGTGACCCCCTGAACCCTTAAAATTGAGTCTCAGAACGTGAAGATCCGATCATTAAAGCAAAAGTTATTTAGGATTGTCCATTTATTTTTGTTATGCTTTGTACATTGAAGAACATATTACCAGAGATGCTCAAAGGAATGACGTTGGAAATACTTTCAGCTCTATTTTCATGCTTAGTAATAATTTTCAGCCTTTAAGAATGATTTAAAAAATAGGATTTAGATAAAAGTTCCTACTTACTCATTTTTTCATTGACGAAACAAATCGACTTGTACAAAAATCAGGCTATTTCACAGTATTTGAGGTAAATAAAATTCAAGCTTTTTAATCAACATTTTTCCAGACATAGTCCTTATTATTATTTTATTCAAATAAACAAATGTTTCAGATATATCAACAAAAGTTTTCAACTCTCCTTTGTACAATACTTAAAGATAAATGTTTGCTGTTCTTCTGCTGCTGTAGGCCATTGGATTTTTTATTTGAAGAGGGTTGTATTTTACTGTTTTTAAACGGAGAGACCTTATACCATATCCAAGATAGAGTAAAAATTACTATTTCTATTACAGTCACAATGCTTGCTCCCAAGTAAAAACCAAGAGATCCACCAAGTTGACCTAGTAGAATAAAATAAAAGAGGAATTATGTAATAGAAAATAATTTATAATCTAATATTAGATTATGGTATGATAATTATAATTTGTCGGGATAGGTAATCCAAACTGTGACTAAATAAACATATTTTTTACAATATTTTCTACAACTTATTTAAAAAAAGAGAAGATTTACTAGATATAATGCCTTAAAATAAACATACTACATCCTGTCAATGGCTAATAAAGCATTTTTCTGATACTGGCGAGAGCGGGCTTATATTGCAGCATTGTCTATCAGTAAAATGTTGTACTAACATAAATAATGTTTCGATTAAAAATTTATAACATCACACATTTGCATCCTGCACAGCAACGCATTTTCCTAAGTTTCTTCGTGCTCTTGTAATACTAGAGCCCTCTACTTTTTCTTATTGGAAACGTTTAGTTGATCCTGCTGATTTTTTTTTTGGAACTCTGAAAGTATATTTTCATGTGTTTTTATTTATTTACTTAATTTTTAAAAAACAACATGTCTCTTGATGAAAATTTTGCATATGCTCAGGGTATACTCAAAGTGCTGCGATGGTCTAATCTGGGTGTTTCTATAAGGAAAAGCGTTTGTACCTTGGGACAGTTTGAAATTTTTCTCATTATTTTTACTTAGGTAGAAATGGTATTATAGTAGAAATGTAAGTAATATCTTATTGCTTACCATTTAAAGAAACTCTAAACACTTTAAAATTGAAAATATGTTATTTTATAAGGGGGTAATAAATTATTTTTTTACACTCTTGCAAAGTAATCCAAGGTACAACATGGTGTTGTAACTTGGAATGCAGGGTGTCGTACTTTGGTATTAAAAGCAAAATAAACAAAATATAACCAATAAATCTTATTTAACGAATATAAAATGCAAAACATAATGGAAGAAACTAAAGAAAGGCTTCTTTTATCTACCAGATTAGTTCATAGCGATGTCCCATGTAATGAAATTTAAATTTTTTATTTATTTTTTCATCTATTCTTAAAAGGAAAGTGTTTGCTCGCGTTTTAAAAATGTATTGGATTCGTCCTAAGGTACAACTCATTGAGAAAAAATGGTTCTAAAAAGTGTTTGCGGTTAGTTATTCAGATTAACTAACCATACCATTAATTAGATCACAATTAAAAGTTCAATACATTATCTTAATTTGTAACACTAATCAATGTGGAAAAAATAGAAAAAAAGTAAATGTAATTATAATAATTTACTTTTCGATGAAATTTTTTCCTCTTATTTTCTAGCTCCCTGAAGTCTCACTTTAAAGTTACCAGCTACGCTTCACCAACTCTTGGCGGCTAAGAGAACAACTATGTCAGATTAGTTTTGTTTGTCGGAAATCAATGGCATACTCATCATCCTAAGGTACATAGTTCTCCCCTACTACTGTGCAGTGCATTTTATAAATATTGTACTTCTGTTGTTTTTATTTCAAATTTGGTTCTTCAGTATTGGAAAAATTCCTTAGTATTATTTATTATGGTATGTCACTATTATGTATTGTTGTTTTGTATTATTTCTCATGATACTAGGGAGATTTCGCACTATTACGTTAGCTACCGTACGCTTCCATACGTAATATTTAAAGCAACTGCACATACTCGTGTTTATTTTAGATGCTACGTATATTTACGTCTTGTTGGCTTGATTAACGTTACAAATACTAAGCTACAAGCACGCTGTTTATAGCTGCTAAATGTTGCTTTCTGTTAAACTAATAACATTTACCTTTGAACTAATAACATGGAATGCAATTTAGAAGAAACGTATATGAGAAATTTTAAAATGAATTGTGTGATATTACAACAATTGGTTGATTCAATAAATTTAAATTTTTTTTTTTTAACAAATTGTCAATAGTTTTGTAAGAAACTAGATAAATTTTCGTAATTTTAAAATGATAAATTACATTTATCTTAATTAAAAACCTTTGTGAGAAAAAGTTTAATTTCAATAATATTTTTGCATTCGGTTATAAATACAGAATTTGTTGATTTCATTTTGAAGTTAAGACATGGTCTATTCTCCCCCCCCCCCGTTAAATTGCTTAAAGTAGGAAACTTTATTTTGGTACAAAAGTGTCCAATACTTAGCGTTTGAATTATCTATATATATATTTCTCTTACACGGCGACAAAAAAAAGCCTCATTACAGTTCCCCGAATGGCAACGCTAGAAAATCGACCAATGATTGCAGCTAAAAATATCACATGTCAAATCTAGCTGAGATGGCTCAACATATAGCGCTTTTAAAAACGGAAACGGAAATAACAATTCAGCTACGGCAATCTCATACTATTAAGCTAGACAGAAGTGAGTAGTCTTTGTCTATAGATCTCTATTTTAGTATTTTGTCGAAAGTGCTTTTTTTTCACGAATTTATTTGACGATTTTTGATTTATATCACGAATTCATTTGTTTTATTATGGTTATTAGTTATTCATTGAAAAATGAGTCTCAGTCAATGAGTCTTTATTTGAATGACTTTGTATTTACTAAAAAGATGTAATTGTTTTTTTTTTAAAATTAATTTGTTATATGGATTTGAATGGTTGTTTTGAATTCCTAGAATTCTGTGCATTTGCAATGTACCTAAGTTAGAAGCGAGCGAAGCGAGTTAGGTTTGCGAAGCAAACCATATAAGATTGCGTAGCAATTTTCGGGGGTTGGCGAGCATTAGCGATCAGGGGGCGCAGCCCACTAGTTATTATTATTAGAATAAATTTGATAAGTATTTTAACCTTGTTATGAATTTTCCTTAGAACAAAAAATCTAACTAATATTTGTAATACAGAATTGCAGTTATCAGAATAGGAGCGTGTTTATTTATATCAAAAAAGTATAACACCGAAATTAAACTTTGAATTTATGTATAAGTGTTATATTTACAAAAGAAGTGAAAGAAATAATCTGCACTCCATTATTTAGACTGATATTAAAAACAAAAACTAAGTTTTTGAATCTTCGGCTGCAAATGTAAATAATATGCTGCATTCTTTATCTCTGAATTCATCAAAATCAATAATCTACCAAATTTTCTGCTCACAAAACCACAGTTTTACAAAGTGCAAAACATTTTGCGTCTGCCAAACGCTTCGAGGAGATCGTTTACGTTCATTGTATTTGTTTGTTTTGATTTTGTGGTCAAAGTTAAAATAAAATTTCACTACATTAGCGTTTTAAACTTAAGGATTTTCGAAAATTCTCTTATTTTCTTGTACGTAAGTTTGATATTTTTTTAACCGGCGCATGCGCATTTCACCAGAACTGACGCATGCGCAATTACTCGAAATCTTACGTACGGGAGAGTACGGAGGCTAACGTAAATTTACGAAATCTCTCTTATGTGTAGTTTTTTATTTTGCTGTTGATGGTTTATAATGATTGTTGTTAATGATTATTTAAAATATATTTTACTTACTTAGGAAATTGCAAGAAGTTGAGGTACGCTCGTATTGATGGTATGTAAAACTCCTTGAGTCATAAATTATTTCCACTCGGCTGAAAAAGCATGTATCCATATAACTTTATTAAGTAGCTTTATAATTTATATAAAGAGTTTAGAAGAAAACAAGAAATAAAAGAGAAATTGAAAACATGATGGTTGAAAACTAATGAATAATGTACAAAAACACACGTAGAAAATAATTTTGATAGAAAAATAGATTTTTAATTTATAATTTTAAATTTTTTATGGATCTAATTAGCAGAAGGTTAAGCATGGAATAGCATATCGGGTAAATGTCGTACGCTTTCTGTTTAGTTTGGAATCTATTATTTCGGAAATAAACCTTTCTTAATTTAATTTGTTTGAAAAACGAATATTATTTGTATTAATCGCTTCGAAGCATTTGATTTGAATCATTTGATGAGAAATTGTTCATTTGAAACAAGCGATTAGAAATATCGATTTTAATCATTGCCGAAATAGACCCATGGCTCTTAATGGCCTTAGAATCTTTTCCGCATCTGTGTAATATTGGATCATTGGATTCAAATCAATGAATTTTATTGGAATCAATGGATTCGTACTCTTAACTTATTCAAACCAGAATATTATGATCAATAAGTAGAGTTAACTTTAATAGAATGAAAATAATTTGCTCAAAGTGATAACAATCATTATTTCGTTACTCAATTCTATGATTTTATGATTTTCTTTTGTTATTGAAACAATTGTAATATTATAAAAAACGAATTCTAAAAAAATTATGAAACAGTAGTGGTCTCCATAGCAACGCATGCAATGACGACGCATGCGCCCTGTTTGCTATTACTCTTGAACATAGTTGAAAAGTGTGATGACACCCAAATAAGGTGTGCACGCCATCAAACCCAAAACAACACCCATTTTTCCAAGGGGTAATTACGGAATAAATAAGGGTATCAATCATAATCTCAGAACTAATTCAACTTTACTGTCGGTTTTGATATAGATATAATTGTTATCCAAAACAACGTTGTTTTGGATAACATGGGAACGGATCATGTAATTAATGTCAACCACCAATTCAGTTCAAATTTCTATTTCACTGTCGTTTTGTTATTGATCTAATTGTAAGTTAAATTAACGAATCACGTAAGTGGCATCAATCATAACCTTTGAAGTAGTTCAACTTTACTGTCATTTTTGATATAGAGCCAACTGTTATCTAAAACAACAAATCATGTAACTGATATCAACCACCAATTGAGTTCAAAATTCCACTTCGCTGTTGTTTTGTTAATGAGCTAATTGTAATCTAAAATAACGAATCACGTAAGTGGTATCAATCATATCCTCAGAACTAATTCAAATTTAAAAGATTTTGAAACTTTACCTTAAAAGGCAAAAGCACAATGTTTGGTTGTATTGAATGGCATTAAAAAAAAATCGAGCTTTTGCCCGCACTACTACCGGTTATAAAGATGACGGCTACTTACTACAGCTTATTATGTGAGGTGATAAAGCCAAAAAGTTAATTTTATTTTCAGTCAAATAAATAAATAATGCAATGCATGAGCTCAACTCTTCTACGTCTCAAGATATATTACTATTAATTTATTTTGGCGAATTTGAAGTGATTTTTTAGATACTTTGCAAGAACAGAGACATGGTTGCTATATTTAGAAAGATATCGTTCGTTTGTCAGCCTGTTTTGGTTCCATTTGACTTGTCTATTGCTATGGTCAAGATTTGCAGCAATTACTAGAGTAGAAATCACCATCCATATTTGCTGCCAATTTGTTTAAACATGTTAAATAAATACTACATTTATTTGCAAAAACTCTGCAACACATATTCTGTATTGTAAATTACAGATTTAACTTACAAAAACTACTAATAAAAATTCTACAAAGCAAAATATTCTGTAAATAAATAACAATATTTACCAACAAAAATTCTATTAAACATGATATTCTGAATTGTAAATAAAATTTCTCACGTTTTGTCTTTTTGCCCAAATCCTATGTAAGTAGCTTGGGTTTTGTATTTGTATTGAATGCAAGGTTCTTGGCACGCTTGATGAAATTTGGACACTGTAATTAAAATATTAAATTAATATGTTAAAACATGTATTTTTGTTTTTGTTCTAGACTTGTATCTTCACCCCTGCTCACTTCTCTTACCAGCCCTTATGATTACAATCACTTTTTGATTCTTGACATATCGCCGCTTTGAAACTAAACCGTGGTAACTCAAAAAAGCAAGTTTCTCAGGAGAGCGATTTCAAACTTTTCAGGAACTTCCACCGCAGGTTGACGCGAAGCTATGGCTACTACTGTAAAATAGTTTACATTAAAAAAACCTGTTTCGTTACATTTTTCAATGAATCAGGCCTGATTCTTGCAGCATTTCTAATTTTGTGGTAATTTCGAAATAAGTTAAGGTACTTTGAGTTGCAACACTTTTCTCTAAAACTTTTATTAAAAGTGGAGAGTTATTTTAAAATACAACGATGTTCTTCAAAATATCCTCCCGAACATTGCATATTTCATTTCCAATTTTGACATACAACAGTGTAGGAAAAAAATCGCTCTCCTGAAAAACTTGCAACTGGCACACTATTACACTATTCCCTAAAACCAAGATGGCAAATAGCGCCAATGCTATAACGGTTTATCTGCTCTCTAAATTAATTTCATGGAACTATGAAGATAAGACCTTGTTTCTCTAAAAGGGTAATTTTTTTTACACAAAATGACCCAAATATCTCATTTCTCGATTTTGAGTTACTATGGTTTAGTTTCAAAGCGACGATATGCCACATCAAAATAAAGTAAGTAAGTAATAAAAAAAAGGAACATTTATCTTACAAGTAAATACATATATACAACAGATAAATATATTTACCTGTAAATATAAATGTTTTACAGGTCATTTATCATTTAGTCATTTATCATTTTTATACTGATTACAACCTAAGAAATCTGTATATTCATGCGGGAATACTGGATGAAAATATGTGATTTTTTAACCAATAGGAATGCACTGGCAACATTGTAATACAGTTTCATACCATTGCGTGTTTATGCAATTCGCGATCGCAACGCTCGAGAACGCCCTCTATCGGGAGCCTGTAAATATCAGACATTAATTTATCGCGTTTTCATTTAGTTCCATCAAAATCTTCGGCCATGACGGACGCCATTTTCTTAGCAGCAAATAAAAATCAAAATTTCCCTAAGGAACAGCTGAAAAACTTGAAAAAACTAACCAGAACATGCTAAACATTGAAGCAGAACACGCCAAGCATTTGAAGAACAATTTCTCAATAATTTTTACCTTTCTATTACCAACAACATANAATGGAAAACTGAAATTTTTATCGTTGGCACAAGCAGCGGGCGCACTTACACCGATCAACGGGCGCCATGGTGCCCGCGGGCATAGGGTTGGGGACCTCTGTAAAACATGTATTTTTATTTTTGTTCCAGACTTGTATCTCCACCTCTGCTCACTTCTCTTACCAGCCCTTATGATTACAATTATCGGTAAAAATATACTTGAGGGTGTCCTTTGGAGAAATTGGCGACTAATGTTTGGCGCCATTCCTGTTTGTACGGAGCACCGTGGTAACAAGAATGGCTGCCAAAACATAATGATATTTCAATAATACATTGGAAAATTTCGACAAAGCTAAAACTTTATAAAATCGAAATAAGCAAAATTAATAAACCTAATAAAATGCATTTTGAATAAAAAAAAATTAATGGAGTAAGCACGGAAAGAAAAGGGAAAAAAACAACTCACTTCTTCATTAAGCTTGAATATCCTCAGATTTAGGTGCACAGAATTCTCTAATAGCAGTTAGATACTATCTAAATTTGTCCTGAATAGAATCTGTGTACCTCCATCGCCATTCTTGTTACCATTTTTATTGCGCACTTACCATTGCGTACATTAGCGTACACCTCCATTTTTTATTGCGTACTTATTTTATTTTGATGTGGCAAACGTCAAGAAACAAAAAATAATTCCATACTGATGACAACCTAAGAAATCGGTATCTTCATACGGGAATACTGGATGAAAATATGTGATTTTTTAGCCAATAAGAATGCGCTGGCAGCATTGTAATACAGTTTCATACCATTGCGTTTTTATGCAATATAGAGAAATAATAAGTATCAAATAAATTACTTGTTTTTAGTATAATATAAAGTATTATACTAAGTATTAAAAATGTATGTAAAAATGTTAAAGTATTAAAAATGATTTTACGTCAAGTATCAAAAGTATAAAATGTTTATTTCAAGTAACGTCAAGTATCAAATAAATGACTTGTTTTTATTATAATATGAAGTATTTAAAAAGGTGTTTGGTCGTTTCTTAAAAATTAGCTTAAGCAGCCATCCCTGTCATTTCGGCCCTGTCGTTTTGGTAACGACGTTTTGATTCCGATGCCATTACGTAACCTTTTGATTCAGTTCGGTTACTAATTCGATTCGTCAATTTGGATATAGACATTCTATCATATTTCTAACTTTTTTTTCTATTACAGTTGTTATGTTTCAATGGCCGTAAATATAATTTTCTTAGCTTGTTAAATTATTTATTTATTATTTCCAGTGGCAGAAAATCAGGTATTTTAAATGGTTATAAGTTTTTAAAAACTATTAACAGTGGTATTTAACGTCGAAATTATTAAAAATATTTACGACTGATGGCCCACAATTTTCTAATGAATTAGCGAAAAAAATTTTTAAGTTTCAATGAGAACTATTTTTTTTATATTCCATTATTTATCTAATTATGTTGCCGATCGGCCTGTGTAGGAGGCTTGTCCTTGAACTGTCCTTGTATCAGAAAGATCCTGGGTTCGAATACCGGGCAAGGCATGGATGTTTCTTTCTCTCTCTGTGTGTTCTATGTCCTTTCTCCTTTGTGTGTGAATGTGACCCGCCCTATAAACTGGTTGTGGTTGCGTGAATGGCGTGGCAGAAGTCGAATTCCTGGCCATAGATGGCACCACTGAAAAAAAACAGAAACAATCGCACCCCCACTGCCTAAACTGGCATACGACAAAAAAAATTCCAATTATGTTAATTGTTATGTAATAGTGTATTGTAAAGTTAAGAAAACATATCAATAAATAAAGCGGGATTTCTGTGCTAACTGCCTCCACGTGGTGCAATTTGAGAACTCCTTTTTAAATAATACCTATCTTAAAAAAACGAAAGTATATGAAAAGAAAATAAATGCTAGCCACCAAAAAATAATAAAATAGAAATAAGGATCATTACCATTACATTGGAATGCTTTCATACTAGGTAAATTTTTTTAAATTTCAATACCTAAAAGAGAAAAACATAAATGACAAGGAAAGGTTCCTTAACGGGACCAAAATGACAGGGCAAAAACGGAAAAGGGACCTAAACGGCGGGACTGAATCGTCCTGCTACGTGTAAAGGGCCGTATGTTATTTTTACATTTAGATATTCAAATGTTACACGGAACAAATCCCAAATCCTATAAGCTTGTGTCATGGCATTAATATCAACACACTTTCAGTTTTTGATATAATTGAAATGAACTTGAGAATCAAAGTATTAAAAAGATTCTTACTATTGTCATGGATTAGACTATTTACGAGACATGTATATGCATCAAACGGTTCGCAATGTCTGTATGCAGAATCGCCTGAAATCAAAAAAGAAAGGAACTTTTAACCAAAAATAACTAGTAAATTTAATTTTCAGATATTTGAAACTAAAAATAAGATATATATGGGTATAAAAACAAAAATGGGAGCAATTTAATTCTTTTCAGTTTCAATTACATTATTGAAATAGAAGAAGATATCATCCATGAAAAATATAATATTCCATGAAAAATATAAAATATTCTATAAAAGCGCTATGAAAGGTTTGCGGAATTACCCATGAGGTATACAAAAACACTTAAAAATCTGATAAAATTAATCATTTTTAGTTTTAATTTTATTAATGAAATTAAAAAAAAGACATTGTCTTTGCGCTTGAAAGAAATATTTTGTGAAAAACTATATAAAGTTGGTAAAGATAAAAAAGTTCGTTAACATCATGTGAGGACAAATCAGTTGTGCTTTGCGATCAGTTCGAGTTGATAGCATTTGAGAGACATACTGGTCGACAAAATTAAGAGATAGAAGACATTTTCCCAAATATCTAAAAAAATACTGAATATAAATAAATGAAATTTGGTATGGATATAGCTTATTCCATGATAATAAAGTATGCAAAAAAAATGACAGTGTCATTCACTGGCAAGACCTATTGCCAATAAATCCAATGTAGTCTGAACTTAAGGATAAAAGATGACAATAAAAGTGAGGCTTGTACAGTTTGTGTTGCCTCTAGTATGGTGTATGGTCACCCCTGACAGACAGACCGCATGCACAACGAGTATTCATGCTGTTAATAAGGGAGTTAAGCAGGACTTGGGGAAGACCCTCCCATTCTTCCACCAGAGCAATTTTTAACTCCAGAATGGTTCTGGGGGGAGGTTGGCGCATCACAATAGCTCTCCCAAGAGCATCCCAGGCATGTTCAATAGGATTCAGGTCAGGGGATTTGGTTGGCCAATCTATTCGTTGAATATCCTCGCTTTCCAGATACTAATCAACCATGAGAGCACTATGTGGTGGCGCATTGTCGTCCATAAAAATGAACTTAGGGCCAACAGCGCCCATGAAAAGACGCACATAGGACTCTAGGACCTCCTGCCTGTACCTCTGGGCATTCACGGAACCATTGTCAAGCACATGGAGTGGTGTGCGGGTATCTTGCATGATCCCTGCCCAAACCATGAGTCCTCCACCAGCATAATGGGCCCTTTCGATAATGTTGCTGGGATGGTATCGGGTTCCAGGCTCCCTCCATATCAATAATCGTCCAGAAATAGCGTCATAGAAATGTGCGTGATAGAAGAATATAGAGTCGTAGAAATGTGCGAATATTCTTCCCATTTCTTAATTTTGTCTACCAGTGTATATGTCATTGACTTATATTGTTTGCATGAAAAATATCCCGGAAAAAAGTGAGAAACCAGTGTCAAAAACAGTTTTTTTGATATTTCACTAAAAAAAAGAAGATACATGGGTCACAAAAACGCATAATAAGTACTATCTATTTCAGTTTTAACAACATTAATGAAATTGAAGAAGACAGTGTTGTTTGCATTCCGAGAAAACACTATTTTTAGATAGAAAGAACTTATTTTAATAACATGCGTGTCTATCCCAAAATAAGCCGTACATTAGAGAGATACCTGAAAGTTAAAATTCAATTTTAATTTGATTGCAACAATCAAATAATTTGTTCATTAAACCACTTAACAAAATATTAAAATAAGATTAAGTTAAATACTGATGTTAAAAAAAGATGAGCTAAATATTTAAATATAAAATATATTCTAGAAAGCTCCTTCTTTATGACTTCTTTTAATTTCAATACAGTTTTTTATTTGCGAGCATTTTATTACTTTCAAACTATTGAAGTAACTCATGAGGTGAAAAGTTCTTCACAGCTATTTGAAGTAAGGACAGAGAATTCAAAGCAGATATTTTATAAAACTTAATGCGTACTACCTCATATAAACAATTAAAGACATTAAAATTAATGATTCTAAAGGCAAGTTCACTCTGGAACTTAGGAAAAATTTTTTTTTGTTGCATAAAAGGTGCTTTAAAATGATATACCTAAAGATTTATGATCAAGAAAAATGTCTCAATACTCGAATTTGGAATTTTTGCGCAGTTCTCATACATTTTAACGCAGGCGTGTATTTTTTTCCAGGTCGGCTAAACTTAGAACATGAGCAAATTTTCACCAATTGACTTCATTTTGTTACGTATATTTAAAATTACATTTTTTTAAAAACAGAAACATTGTTTCATTTAATTGCATAGTGTTACAATATAAAATTTTTTCATTGATTTCTTTTATGAAAAAATTTGAATGTTTGAGCGCTTTTTATTAAAAAATTAAAGAACACTCCATTTTTGCTAAAATTGGTGTATCAAAAATATATTATGTATTTTTCTAGCTATTCTCATATATATATAATATATATATATNAAAGGATAAAATTTGTTTTAAAAATACGGAAAATAAAAGATATAATTGTTTCATCAGCCCACACGATTATATCCGCAAAAAAGAGTGCTTTCTGATATTGTATCAATATAGCCAAAGCAAAATATAATAATACAATACTGTGAGGAATACTCAAAAATTTTTTTTTACAAAAATTAATAAAATAGAACACAATAGGTAAAAATAACACGTAAAAACAGAAAATAAAATAAAATAAAACACAGAATAAAACAAAATCTATAAAGCGAGTAGCGAAATCAAATGTACTTACATGAACGGGAAATTTTTCAAGAATGATTTAAAAAATATTTTCGTAACAAGATTGCCAGATTGTAAAATATGAAAAAAAAAGCGCAAAGTGAGCGTAACTAGAGGAGTTTTATTTTAAAGTGCCGATTTGTTGTGTGTGTGTGTAT
>NC_092213.1:19860699-19955186 GCF_043381705.1 Parasteatoda tepidariorum
TCAATAGCTCCAGGGAGCTTCCCAAAATAAGTTGAAATAAAAGTCAGTTCATTTTTAATTTTAGAACTGCTAAGCAGATTTTTACTTTTTCTTATGGATATTGCCTCTTCATCCGAAAAGCTGGTAAGGACTCGAGTAACTTCCTCAAAATTTGTGCAGTAGTATGAGACTGCTGAAATCCATGTTCCCCATCTCGTAAGGATCGGTTTAGGAGGTAATTGAATGTCTGGTGCAATTTCTTTGAACACTTGAACTCTTGAAGGGGCTTTCACAAATACTTTTTTCACACTAGAAACAAGCGAGTCTACCTCAGGATAGAGACCTCTTACTTCCTCTGCTATCCTGTGCAATGCATGAGCAAGGCACGTTAGATGGATCATATTAGGAAATAAAACTTTTATGGCATTTCCAGCTTTAAGTGTATTCTATTCTCTATTCAAACAACACTGTCAATCTCATGGACAGAAAAATGTCTTTCACCTGCCTTGCTCACTCAAGCACGAGTACACTATCAGCTCAGATGAATAGCCATTGTACAGTGCGAGGGGTGACCACTGCCTCAGAGGGAGGGAGTTGTCCCAAAAGGAATTAAGTCCTAATCTCTATAAATGCATTACAATACGTCGGATGACAGTCAACCATTTCTGTTCTTCAAAATTTATGCTCGGTCAAAAGTACAAAAAGCTTTGCAGAAAAACTTTCAATTAGACAGAAATAGGCATTTATGAACAAAAGGAAAGAAAAAGGCATTTTCAGAAGAAAACGTTTAAAAAAGGCAGAAAAGGGCATTTATGGCATTTTGCCTGAACTTCCGGGCTCTACAAATAACACATCAAACGAATAAGGAATGCTACCGAATGGGCGACTGCTATCAATCATATCCCATACAATCTCTGGCGCTCTTGCATCATGTCATACCCAACGTAATTAAACATCAACGACCACCATCTGTCTGTAAAAAAGAATATTACTTGCTATTTAGTCATACACTACACTATCACAATTAAAATGACATTAATTTAAATAAAATAAAGTTTTTCACCATTTCTATCTATTACAGGACAATAGCAATTCCTTTCATTCAGACGGTTTTCTGTACAATGATGTCAGAACTAATTAAATAGCTGGATATTTTGACGCTAATATAGTTTAAACATCTTCACTCTCTTACCCCTTAATGGGCAATCTCCATTTCTTAACGAAAACTATGTCTTATATTTTCCAATAACGGGTTCATTGCACTTTGTTACTCAAATTCGGTCTGAATCAATCAACTTCAAAATAATTCCAAAAATATCGTCTGCTTTTTTTAAAATATTTTTTCTACAATGTTGCATTGCTTTTAATTATTGCTTAAGTTAGCCTGATTTTTATAGCTCTCAAACGATTAACAATTTATTGTGAAAACAGAATACTCTACGGCAGGGGTGGCGAACCTGTATGTATCAACGTGCCAATCTTTCTAGAAAAATGTTTAATGAGATCATAGACGTGCCATCAAACAATTTTGACTTACGTGATTATTGGGAAATTAATAATACTAAATACTATCGATTCAAAACTCTTTATTTACTTATTATTTATTATGAAATTCTTAATATTTATTAATTCAAAACTTATTATTTATTACGAAAATTTTTTTTGCAATGTATCAGCTTTATGCATAATTAAACTTTAAAGTAACATCAGTGTGTCTTCTGTTGTTGCAGATTAGATGACAAATATCTTATATTAGGGTTGTAAGCAGAATGCATGCTGATGTGGAGTCGTCTGTCAAACGGTTTCTAAGCGAGTGTTTAATGTTAGTCATCTCTGAAAATATTGACTCGCAGGCATAGATAGACGAAGATATAGTTAAAATAGCACGAGCCAGCTTCTTCAAACAGTTAAATGTGTCTGGTAACAAATTCCATGCTTCCAAAATTTTGTTATTGACATTTTTACTTCTATTGCTTGTCAATCTTTCTGTTTCGATTAATTCCAACTCTTTTCTTGTTTCAATATGAACTAGACTGGAAATCAATCAGCTGCATTTCAAATTCTTCAATTTCCAACCAATGGAATTGGGACAAGTTCAATTTATCTAATAAAGTCACATCAGGGTACATAATAAACTTGAGTGTTTCTGATAATTCCTTGAACTGGGAAAATCGAGCTGAAAATTCCTTGGTTGAAGAATCAATAACAGAAAAAAAAATTTCAGTGACTGTTTCTTCACCTAGTTTCTCATGTATATCTAAATCGTTTATATATTTTTTTTTAAGTTTGGAAAATACTTGTAGTTTCTCGTAATAATATCGTTACTGAAAGCATGCAGTTTAGCATCAAAAGCGCGAATGAGATCTATCATGGCGATACTCGCTTTATTTGTATCTTGCAGCTTCACATTCAATTCATTGAAACGTTGGCATATGTCTGTAAAAAACATCAATTTTGAAAGCCACATAACATCCAACAACTGTGGGTATTGTTCTATTTTCCAGAAACAGTCTGATTTCTTCCAAGCAATCAACGAATCTTTGAAGTACGTTCCCGCGGCTCAACCAGCGAACATTATTATACATCAGTAAGCCATTATACACCGAGTTGACTTCATCCAACAGAGCATCAAACTTTCGTTTATTTAAAGCTTGCGAGGAAATGAGGTTGACTATTTTTGTGACTACCGTCATTACATCATTAAGAGATGTTAAACCACACTTAGCACCTTGGCGAACAAAGAGCTCAGAGTATCCTTTGGCCAAGCTTAGCACACAAGGCTTGTTGATGAATGAGGCAGTGGAATTCAAGAATCAAGTGCCCTATGTATGTTTGAAATAAACTTATGAAACCATTTTTTTGCCCACCATACTTGGAGCACCATCAGTTGTTACCGAAATAATTTTTTTCAAATCAATCTCTTTCTCAATAAGTGAACTTTTAATAGCCGTACAAATATCTGTGCCCTTTATAGTTGTTAGCAACGATGTGATCACAATTAATTCTTCCTTAATGACTTAATGACGTAATTCCTACACAATATCGAGCAATAACAGCTAAACGTGCAGATTTAGTGATGTCAGGGCTTTCGTCAAGACACAGCAATATAAAAAGAGCGGAAATAATGTCAATTTTTTGTTGATCTGTTGCATTTCCGGCCAATTTCAATATTCTTTCTTTTATTATACTTCTAGATAGGGGTATCTTTGATGCGCTGAATTATCTTATCTTTGTTATCGAAATCCTCCAAAAGTGAGGGCGCTCATGCTAACCAGGCTTCCTTCAAAAACTCTCCCTCTTGAAAAGGTTTACTATGCCGAGCAATGATATTTGCAGCCGAGTAACTTGCCGCACTCGTATGACAATTTTTGCCAACATATTTAATCATAGAAGTGGACTGTTTATTTTTGTCATTGCACTTGCAATTAATTCCTTTTGCTCTGGTTCACTTTTTTGACTAACGAATTTGTGATTTGTTTCAAAATGCCGTTTTACAGACGATGTTCTACATACCACTGTTCCAGTACAAAAAACACATACTGCTTTGTCTCCTTTACTAATCATGCCATATCTTTGTCCACCAAGTTTGAAATTCTATGATATGCTTACTATTTTACACTTTTGTTTTCCTTGCTGAACTAGCTATGTTAAATAACAGTTAAAAATCGCAAATATAACACAAATAAACTTTAAAATACAAAATGCAGTTGTGTCAACGAAATTGACTATTATGCTTTGCGTAAACAAATAATGCATCACTATACTTCGTTTCACCTCAAGATTTCACTACAGGGAAAGATAGGAAATATAATACTACGCTTTTGAAAAGTAGCTCTTCGCTATTTTGGAATTAATTGCAGTTTAAAAGTGCCTATAAATACAAATAAATGTTGCATAATAAGAAAAGTTTATCTTTGAACATGTATTACAAATTTTATCGTGTTTAACTGTACTTAATTTATAAATACCTTCTCAGGAAAGCGAATGTACAAACTTTAGTTTGACGCCCAAGGGACGAAAGAATGAAAAATTAGCGCGTTGGCTATGCTTTTGCTCTGGCTAGACCAATTGTTTCGAGTCTCTTTGCCTTCACTTAGGCGTCATATTATATCCTGTGCAGTTTTTGTTTCGCTTTCACTTGCATAGCTTAATTGTTCTTTTGTTTTACTTTCTATTAGCTATTATATGTTAATATTTTTGCTAGTTATTTATTGTTAGCTTGTTTTTTATGGTTATTAATTGCTTTTTTTGCATTAATTGTTAATTTTTTCAAATAATTGTTAATTTTTTGTTTTTGTTTTTTGTGAATTTTAATTCAATTGTTAATATAATTCATAGTGAACTTTGTGATTGGTGGAGTGCCCAAAATATTGTGTCACGTGCCATTGGTTCGCCATCCCTGCTCTACGGTGTTTAGGATAAATTTATCCTCGAACAAGTACGTTTCTTTTTAACCACGTGGAATCTGACGGAAAATTAAAGAATTGAATTAAATACTTATTGTTTTAATCGCAATGTTGTAGTTCAACGGAGAGTCATTCGATAACATTTTACATGAACAGACAGAACAAAGTATTTCTTTGTGAGAACTTAACTTTATATTTCGTATTAAGTTAATTATATTAAGTTATTTTAAAATATCAAATCAGAATGCTTCAGGGATCGCTTACGTCTGTCATTCTTACTTTTTCTAGGGTCACAGATATCTCTGTAATCTTGTCAGGGAAAATTTTTTCACCTTTGGATGCTTCAGCAATATAGAATTCTGAAACTGGATCTGTAAAAAAAACACTGAACCCTCTAGGGACTGCTCCACCTAAACGGAAAAAAAAGTGGTAAAAGGAAATTTGAAAATTGAGCTAGGAACAATTTGTGGACATTAAAATTATGCTATCAGCAGCATTCTAAAATGTGTAGAGTAGCACGGTTTTGATTCATGCTAAAATTTTAAGTTTGTGAAGCAAAACTATTTATCTATTTATCGAATAGGTATGATTTCGTTCATATGTTTACGATGTTAGTATATTTGTTCAGCAACGCAGCTGTCTAATAAATATTAGGCTTTTTAGTCTTTTTTGTGAAAATTAAAATATTTATGCTACTAAAATTCTGTTTTCCTTTAATTAAATTTATTTAAGCAAACATGTATGAGTTATAAATGTTTACATTTAGAATGAATAAAAAATATAGGCAGGCATACTAACTGGTTACTTAAGTTTCTGCCCTGTTAGAGTTCGAAAACAAAATCAAGGCTTTTGCTACAAACGTTTTTCGTAATTTAAGAGTGGGCTTCCTTAGATTTTTCTATTTTTGAAATTAAGCTTAATGTTTTTGCACGTGTTTAAATTTAGGTTGTATGTTTCCACTATTTATTCTAAGCAATTAAATTATACATTTTAAATAATAATTGTTGCTGTCCCGTTTGATCAGTACGAGATTGCCTTTTAAATAATTTATTTATAAGGAAATGGTCGATTACTGTGAAATAGTGAAAAGCTGGGTAAAGTGTCTTTGCCAGTTTTTTTTTAATACAGGCTCACGTTCTCAAATTAATCCATTTATCGTTGTACCTTTATATCGTTACTTTGAACCAACGTATGGTGCAAATTTGCTGAAACCTTAAAAAATTGATGAATTTAACCATATTTCCGTTCAGGTTGAACCATAGTATTGTTGATGAGACTTATTATATGGTTCAACGTAACACAATATTGTGGTTGTAGAAAATCTTTTCCCTGGATTTCCTTTACACGCCTTTTCCCTGGATTTTCAAAAATATTAAACACGTATTTTTTTAAAGTATCGATCCAAAATATTTTTTAATTATTAAGTTGTCGTGACACACTCAATGAAAAAGTAACTTCAAAATTTCAGGAAAAAAAAGTACAGAAGTATAATCTCAGTACAGAAGTACAAAAAATACAGAAGTATAAGAAGTTATCTCGTTTTCCTGAAAAAAAAGGGGAAATTTTTCAATGGGGGAGTTTTTCTTCTAATTTCTACATCAATTCTTTACCACTTTCATTGTAGCAATGTCGCGCTTATGTAGTTAAACCTTTGTAGTTAAAATTTAAGCAGAATTCGAATTTACGTAAAACTTATTTTACTTTAAAAAATAATAATTAATTACTCACTATAAGGGCTTATTTGTGTTTGCAGGCATAAGAATAATGGTAATAAAATAAAAATAATATCGCGAAGGCAATAAAAATTATGCTGCTGGCGTCATTTTGTAGAAATTTTGTAAAGGCAAAATATTATGGATTTGAATGCACTTAAATGTTGATAAATAAGTCGCTAGATGTGCTGAAAAAAATGTGCAGAAGACGAGTGATTTCGTCCCTTATAGCATAGTGAATCTTTCTGGAAAACGACTTATCTCGTCCATCATGATGAAAGACTATGTTCACAAGTTAAATACCTGAAAATATTAGGGGAACCGGAAAGTTATGTCATTTCGGCACATTAAATGTTCGTTAGTCTTAAAAAACAATTCATTTTTTTCAATCCATTTCGATTTACTTCAGATCCGGCATTGTAAGGTAAATACATTATTGATTAAAAATAAAATCTTGATTACAAATATCAAATGCACCGACACGTCATTACTTTCCGGTCCCCTAAATAAACAATGCTAGATTAAAAAGAACAATGTTTGATCACAATTCAATTTAAAAATTTGTATCTTTTTTCCCCCTACAAACTTCTTATTAAAATTAATTGATTGGAGCATTTTAGAAATTGTAGGGAGTTTTTCTTTCATAACTATAATTACACAAAGAGAAACAGTTTAGCTTCATTTAAACGTAAATGAAACCTAAATGCTTTTAAAACACGTGTTCTCGAATCAAATTCTAGATTAACAGAAATACGATTTTACCGATATCTGGAGGTGAGAGTAAATCAAATATGAAAGTAAATTTCATATCCATTGAACGGCTTGTTTCATCAACTTCTGTTAAACTTTCAAACGTATAACACAAGCCGAAAGATGTTAGTATGGGCTTGAATGAGTCGCAGCAATTGAAGGAATTTATTGACGCCATGCAGTGACTGAAAAAATTTTCACACCTGGAAATTCAGAGAAAGTTAAAATAGGTTAGTAAAGAGATGCAAATTTACCACATACTTAAGCAGTTGAAAAATAATAAAAAACGAGTTAATTAAAAACGTAAAGCGTGAGCTCATTGAAAAGCAAAACATGAGTTAATTAAGGAACAAAAAACGAGTATATAACATTATTTGTATAGTGATTTTAATTATGCAAGGACAAACCATGCCATTATTTGTAATGAAACTTGAACGACATTTTTCATTAAACATTTTTTTATTATAGGTTACAAAAATAAATTCTCATGAAAATGTCATGAAAACATTTTGTTATATTAGTGTGCACCTGTGAAATATGTAATGGAAAAAAAAATTTAAATTAAAGACCATGGTTGAAAAATTTTCATAAGCCAGAAGTTGCGTCAAATATATTTTTTCCGCTACTGCTGCCCCTGGGGAAAATATGCTCCCCATAAAGTTTTTTTTTATTATTTAATATTTGATGAGTATCAACAATGAGTATCAACTATACCGATACCTCCACGCACATCGAGATTGGAGAGTATAAATTTGAAAAGGTGAGCTCTTTCACCTACCTTGGCTCTGAAATCAACTCCGAAAACTCAATTTCCACAGAAGTAAGGAAGAGAGTAACTGCAGCCAACAAGTGCTTTTATGGCATAAGAAAATTCCTTAAATCTGACAACATTAAAAGAGACACCAAGTTGCTAATATATAAAAGCCTAATAAGATCAGTTCTCACTTACGCATCTGAAACCTGGACCTTGTCCCAAGCTGATGAGAGGACCATCGCTGCTTTCGAGAGGAAGATACTCCGGTCCATTTTTGGTGGTGTGTGTGACAAGGGAGTGTGGAGAAGGAGAACTAACTCTGAACTCTACAGGATATTCAGAGAACCGGACATTCTGATGTACCATAAGATTCAGCGCATGAAATGGGCCGGACACATTGTAAGAATGAATGATGACAGAACAACTAAAAGAATCTTTTTGGCAAGGCCAACTGGAGCTAGAAAGAGAGGCAGACCCCGACTGAGATGGGCGGATTGCCTCCAAAGGGACTTTGCCACAATCAAGGTCAGAGACTGGAAAGCCGTGGCATGCAGAAGAAAGGACTGGTGCAGTCTTCTTGAGAAAGCCAGGGTCCACCGAGGACTGTCGAGCTACTGATGATGATGATTTTTTAAAATTATTTTTATTATTCTCCTATTTATTATATTTTATTATAATTTAAATTAACTTTTTTAACAAAATTTAAACTTTTAAAAGCAAAAAAAAAAATGATAAATGTTTTATTTTTTATTTTTAATGAAAATATATATAATTAAAATTTAACAAAATATAATTTTAATTAAATTTTTTTAATTTTATGAACTGATTTTTTTTGATTTTGCAATAAATATTTTAAATTTTCACTAAAATTAATTTAAAAAATACACTATATTATATTATAATTCTTCTTAAAAAAGATCAAGATAATAATAAAGGATACACAGAAATAAACTGTATATTACTGCAAAAGATAATCTCTTTGAAAATATAAACTATTAACTTTGAAAATATAAAGGTCCATTCAATAATTTTCTGCAAGTTAGAAAATTAAAGCTTTGTTTTGAACTTACTTCAATTGTGGCTTTAGCGAAGGAACTTTAAAAAACCACTTTAAGCAGCTGATGTTCAGTAAACTCATTCTAAGTTTAAGTTTTTTGCGTCTTAAGATTTAGTACTTTTGATACAATATTAATGGATATTGTACCAAATAAATAAACAAGCAAACATGACGCTTTGCTTTATGAAAACATAACTGATTGTGATTGGTAAATATAGATAGAGTGTTCGAAATCCTCAGAATCCACACAAATTTTAGTCATTAAAAGGGTGGAGAAAATCACACGCAAAGTAAATGTCACGTCAGTCATCGGTGCCTGACACAGAATTTTTCATTTAGGCCTCATTAGTTATCGGTCATTGACAGTGTAGAATCTGATATGAATCTAAAACATTTACATTATTTAACGTAATTGCTGAAAATTTGAAAATTTACTTAAATGTTGAGTATCACGTAAGTCATCGGTGCCTGACACTGAACTTTTCATTAAGATGCGTCAATCATCGGTAACTAACAATGTAGATTGTGATATAAAACTAAAACAAAAATTACACTATTTTAAGTAATTACTGAAAATTTATTAGAAATTAATTCATTCAAATCAAATTTTAATTGACTTCGATTGCTTGCATTGATTGGGATTTCATTAAAAATACGTGTGACGCCTTAACGTTTTAAAACATGTTGTCCTTATTATCATCCCGCTTTCCCCCTTATAAATTAAATTATTATAAGAAATAAGTATAAAAACACGTCCAATTACTGAAGTTGGTATCTAAGTTTGTTTTGTTTTGTTCATTTACGTCGCAGTAGAGCTGCACAATGGGCTATTGGCGATGGTCTGGGAAACATCTTTGAGGATGATCCGAAGACATGCCATCACAATTTTGATCCTCCGCAGAGGGGATGGCACCCCTTCTTTGGTAGCCCGACGACCTGCACGCGAAGTCGAGAACTTTACGGTAGAACAGTTTAACGAGGACCAATACCGCACACCCTCGGTCCCTACACAGACTGATCCAAGTGGTCATCCACCTGCACACTGACCGCAGCCAGTTACGCTTGACTTCGGTGATCTGCTGGGAACCGTGTCTTAACGATCAGTCCACTGCGGGACTGTATGAAACTCAATTAGATTGTCATTAGATTAGATTGTTGAATAAAATGGGGTGAAACAAGACAACCCAAATTGTAAGGGGAAAGCTAATTCAGATTAACCGACTAATGCTGCAATGTTTTTATGTTTAATTTTATTTTATAACCGTCGTTGAACAGCCGACCCAATTTTTTGGGCTTACAACTACTAACGTTCAACTGCGTAACCTTGTAATTTTGAACCTAATCCAGAAGACAAAGGAACTCCTGGATCAAGCATTGGGAGAAATTTGTGGAGGATTTCTTGATGGAACTAACCCGCATTTGCTTTAAATGGAAAGGAAGATCACGAGAACCTCCCACGGTTAGCCTGACGGTAAAGGGACTCTCACCCATAATCCGTCTACCACTGAGGATATTTCACGTCAGCACTGTGGTGCCGATTTGTTCCGATCAGCCATTGATGGGGATTCGAACTCGGTTCTCCTGATTGGAACTCTCCGTTCCCTGAGCCTTCGCGGCTCCTTGCTGCAATGTTTGGAAATGGCACAATCTTAGTGCCATTATAACACTTTATAAACACTTTAAAAATATCTTTAAAAAACAGTCTTTCAAAATAATTATACCTGACGCCATTTTCGAGCATGAATTTCTTTAAATCAAAATGCGGATTCATCCTCTTCAGTACTTTGTATCGGTTTTCTTGTCTCATAAGATTCTGTTTGAAGGCATTCAATTTTGGTTTGAGGCTCTGATCAGTGCTGATATTTACCATTCCTAATTGAATAATCATAGCTGTTTCTCGAGGAGTTAGAGAAATAAAGGGATAGCCAAAACTCAAGGATGCATATTCCACGATGGATAAAAAAGTTTCGTTAAGATCTGAAATAAAAAAATAAAGTAAAGGGATCTGAATAATAAATAAAGGGGATCTGTAAGGGGATCTGAAATAATAAATAAAGTATATCAAAGAACTTTACTGTTTTAAATTTTTAAGCCTTTATTAGCAGTTTACAGACATGATTGTAGATAATTAACATTATGTCGGTAAATTTTTAAAGGTATTGTCTTATAAAGGATATGTCAATTGAATAAACAATTTATTTATAAATGATTAAAAATTTATAATACGGATTTAAATAATGGTTTAGAACAAACAATTTTTAAAAAATGGAATCTGAGAAAACTGTAAGAGAAAAGTAATTGAAGAGCCGAGGGAATGAAAGTTCTAAGTAACATTTCAGTAAATTTGGGTAAAATATCTTTGATTTTACGTTGTCTATGGAAAACAAATATTATGCCTTCTCTTTACTTCTTTTTCGCACGTTTCCATTTGGCGAAATCTTAAAATCTTTAATACTTAATTGGGTACTTACACTTCAAGAAGAAGAAGATATCGGATACCTACACGTGTGTCATATAGTTATAAGCAAAATGGCGTGTTAAAGTTGAGCTCAATTTCTCCACATAAGTTAGAATGTTAATTAATGTTAAATTAATTAAATATTGCGCTGTATAGCACATCGATTCAGTTGAAATGTAATTCTTTCTCTTCCATGTCTTTTACATAGCTTAGATTTATTATTTGTTAATGTATTTTATTGTAACCCTGCTATATTTTTGGTTTTGGCATCTAGCAACTTCGATGTATAATTAGTTTGCTTATGTTCCACATGACTTCGTGCCTATCTTTGTGTTAAATAAGAAATAAATGGTGAAAGAATTGAATTCTTTGTTAAAGAATACAGATTATGTTACTTAAGAGAATTTATACTTGTCGGGCTTGGCTTACTCGAAATAGAATGGAAAGAGCAGTTTGTAGCGTAAGCAAATGCCACGTTTCAACAACCAATCAGGATCGAGATGCCCATACTTCGTCCCTTGCGTGTATCCCATTATTCAATTAAACTTTTCAAATTTTGCATTTTAAATTTTCTGCAAGAAGAACAGCAATTTAAAGTTACTTGTTTCTTGACGAATCATGACCAAATGTATTAGGGATTTTTTTTTCTTACCCGAAAAAAATACTCAAAGATCGTTAGCTATTACTGATGAAATTAATAAATGTGGTACAGTCAAATAATGCTTAAAAATAGTCTCAAAAAATTAGAGGGGAAAAAAAACGCCACTAAGTTCTTCAACTAGTTTAAGAAAATCTGACATCAGATCACTCATGGATTATAAAAATAAAAAATAATTAAGAATTAGAAAGATAAATTTATAGGTTTAATGTAAATAAAAATAGTTAAATTCATGTTTAGTTATTAAAATTGATTAAAAAGTAGAATTATTTAAAAAAAAATTTGATTTTAAAATATTTATAAAATAAAATAACTGTGTTCTAGTTTATACATATATATATTTTTTAATTTTAAAGTTCATTTCATCATTTTTGTGGCGTTTTTTTTCTCAAATTATATAAAATTTTTAACTTTTTTTGTACATCTGTTTAATATATTGTTGCTTAGTTATTTACGTATGATTGTTTAATATATCGTACTCAGCCCAAATTGCTTCCTGTTGTAAGATGTTTAGTTCGCAGAACTTGTGATGCACTATAGAAAAATTACTACAGTTTGTTTAATAATACTAAAAGAGAACCACACTAGTTCTCTTTTAATATTATTAAACAAACTGCAAGTTCTCTTTTGAACACAATTTAAATTTTACCTTGATTTTTTGCGTCTNTACAAAGAAAGGTAGAATGAGCGTATCGCAGTTTGCGTGCATTCATTTACTTTTTGGCCTGAGAGTGTAATTATTTACTACCGTAATTACATGTAATGTAATGTCGTACTAAAGACTGATTCGTCCAGAACAGATAAATGTGCAGCAGTACGCTATTTGGTCGCTAAAGATGATTGTATTATTCTTTTATTCTGGCACAGTGCTGTACAGATATCACGAGTCGTAATTCCATCTTCAACAATATCACCAACAACAACACTTGATTAATGAGATCACGGATTTTACTTGATTAGATTTGGAAGGTCTAGTTTTAGAGAGATTTCACACTCTTACGTAGTATCCTGTATGCTTCAGTACGTACGTTTTGCGTAACTCTGTAGAGAACTCAGCTTGCTTTTTGATAAGTGCGCTGTGTACGTCAGCTTGCGGAATGTTACTCGAGAATGTGCGGAATGTTACGAAAATCTGTATATTGAAGTCTGCTCAAAATGTAAACTTTTGCACGATTTCTTCACTACTGTTTATCCTAGATAGTGCTCGCCATTTCATCCATATTCTAAGTGGTGGCGCTTTTATCGCTGTTGTATTTCTGACGCTACCATACGTGCTCAATTTTCATTTAGGCAGATTCTATAGTCATTTGAAAATGAAATAAAATCTTACCTATTTTAAAAGACGGATTTCGACAGAGCGTGATGCGAGGATATTGTGGGAAGTACTGTGGATCTTCTATTAGCCCGCTGGAGAAGTCTTGATTAACGGAGTTGATGATGGTTGAATCTTTGTTCAGCATGTCATAAAGAAGTGATGCAATGATTAATGCAACGCTTAAGAAACAAAACGCCATGAGGGCCCTGCAATGACGTAAGCTTGTAAGAGTATTAGGTAACATTTGAAAATTGTATTTTGATTGAAGAAAAGATTTAAATGGTCACATTAAATACAGAGTGATTACAAATAAAGCTACTCTATTGAGATAAATTTAGTGTCCTACTTTGCATATGTTGCTGTTGACTTATTGAAAAAGTATAAATTTTTAATATTAACAGAGATAATTACCCATCAGGAATGTGCGGACCATCACCCGGTATGCACTTACCGGTTCTTTTCTGCATTGTTATTATTCGTAAGCGCATGTTATCAAAAATAAGATATAAGCAGATTAAAGTAGAATGTGTGTTACATAAATATTAGATTTAATGAATAAATTTTTTTTTATTTTTCTTTAGTCTAATTGCTTATATCGTTGTTTTTATTCCCTACTATTTATACCCACCAAACGATGCCATTATAGACTAAAGTAAGATTATTTTTTTAAAATTATTTTTTCAAACTTGTTCCTGTGAGAGGCCGGGATAGCCTGGTTGGTAGGGCATAGGGCCCATGTCCAACAGCTCGTGGGTTCTACCCCCACCGGCCGAAGACTCCCCGTGTGGTGAATTGTGATTTATGCACGCTAAACATGTCGAGTTGCAAAGTCCTACATGTTCCCATACCAAATCAACAACTCTAGGGGTACTGATCTAGGAGTTTCTTTGTCTTCTGGATTGTATTTGAGTCGTAAACTCAAAAATTGGGTCGCCTGTTCGTCGACGTATATAAACTTGTTCCTGTGTTTTGATTGGATAAACCTCTTTGCACGTGTTTATCTCTTTGCTTTTCTAATGCCATTTGATGTTTAGACCATGAGAAAAGTTATTGTTCTAGACCCTAAGAAGTGTTTAGAGAACCGAAACAGGTAAATCCAGTTTGTACTTATATCTGATAGTACAGTAAATCCAATTCTGTACTTCATTTGTGCTTTATTCACATTATTTTTCGCTTTAGTTTACGTAGCACAAAGTATACCCTATTCTTTTAGATAGACTTTTATAATTTGGCTAATGAGAATTTTTTATTGTATACTATGTCTAAGTAATGTATATAATAATTTCAGCATTTGCCCAATAATCGTTATTTTGACTAATAATCATGCCTTGTCTAATAATCATTAGGCATTCTATACATCGACCATCATTTTGTATATCACCGGTAAATTACGTATGCGATATGAGCTACAGGTAGAAGAAGCATACAATTAAAAAATAGTTCATATCTTAATTTATAAGGAGTTTAAGATTTAAAATATTTGTTAAAGCGTTGATTGGGAACTAATTTAATAGCAGTCGATACTGACGTAAAATCATTCCGCTCCATTCTATTACGGAAAAAAGGCTTAAAAGGCGGATTATTAATTTTGAAGAAACCAGTTAGTACCTTTCCTGCAATATAGAGATCAAACTTGGTACGTCATGTTGCTGCAACAGATCAAAAAAACCTTTGTGGTACCGTTGAATTTGCTGTTACGTGTTTTAAACGTGTCTTTTACCTAATTTATAACCGTTCTTGAGCAGCCGACCCAATTTTAAGTTTTCGTCTACCATTGTGCAACTCTGTTGCCTTGCAATTTTGAACCTAATCCAGGAGATAAGGGAACTTCTGAATAAAATCTTGAGAGAAATTTGTCTTCGTGGAAACTTTTTGATGGAATTAACCCGCATTTCCGTTACACGGAGAGAAGAAACCAAGAAAATCTTCCACGGTTAGCCTGAGGCTCAAGGGGACTCTAACCCAACATGAGTCCCTCTATAAATGAGGAAGTCCGCAATGTGGTCGGTGCTAGTTGGGTGTGGAATTCGTATCGACTAGCCATCGCTGGGATAGAACCGCGTCTCCTTATTGAGAGACGAGCGCTCTACAGACTGAGCCACAACGACTCTAAATTTAAACATGTTTTTTTATTATTTCATTTTAAAACCGTCGCTAAAAAGCCGACCCAAATTTTGGGCTTAGACCACCAATGTTCAACTATGTAGCCTTGTAATTTTGAACCCAATCCAGAGGACAAAGGAACTCCTGGATCAAGTATTGGAAGAAATTTTGCCTTCATGGAGGACTTTTTGATGGAATTAACCCGTATTTGCATAACATGGAGAGGAAGACCACAAGACCCTCCCACGACTAGCCTAACGGTAAAGGGGATTCTAATCCATGATCATTCTACCATTGAGGATATTTCGCGTCAGAACTGTGATCGGAGCAAGTCGGACGCGGAATTTGTATCGAATAGCGATTGCGGCTCTTAAACATGTTTTTGATGAAAATGGAATGTAATTGATCATGACTCAGATTAATTTAAATTTTGCGAATCCTATTTATGCTTTTATTCTTGATGTGTGCCCATTCTTCACCTAGTGATTGAATATTAAACTAACTTTTCACTGTAGATTTATCCCCCCCCACCTAATCAACATATAAACAGCGTTTCATCGACTTTTGTCAACTAGAATAAATTATGTGATGGTTTAAGTATAGGGTACCTACACAAATAATTATATTTACTATAATTTTCTCTTGATATTTTTCTGTGCATAATCAACCAATACATGTAAACATACCCTGTTTTTAATTTAAAATATGAAATATTTCAATGTTTCTCAAAATATTTAGTGAGTTACAAAAGTTGATATGCACTTGGAGTTTTATACCTACAGAAACAGCATTTTTCCTTTATACAATTTCTCAGGATAGTTTTTCATTTTATAATTATTAAGTTATTTTGGAATACTGTGATCCAAGTTTTCAACATTTGTGATATTTTTTCAATGCAAAAGTTTACTGGATCTAAACAGTATCTTTAAAAATATATGAGGTTTTTGTTATATAAAAATATATTAGGTAGTTTGCAAATATGCCTAGTATTTGATATTAGACAAAAATGGCTATCTCTACATTTTTACTATTATTTAAAAAGTTCAGAAACTCTTACCTTACGCGACAAATTATAACGTATAATTTTGTTTCCAAGCAAATAAACCTATTTCTGAAAGTTTTAATTACACTCTTTCAACAAAGCGTTTAAATTTTGCCTTGAAATAAAAAAATAGCTTCTAAAAGGTTTAATTACACCTCTTTAACAATGTGTTCAAATTTCGCGTTATAATAAATAATTAAATTTCTGAAAACATTGTACTTGGCCTTTCAGCAACGTGCAGAAATATTGTAATTAAATAAATACTACAACTTCTGAAAGCGTTGAACCCGGTGTTTTAAAACGTGACGATAATAAGTAATTAAATTTCTGAAAATATTGCACATGGTCTTTCAACAACGTGCCGAAAGATTGTAATAAAGTAAGCAATTCAATTTCAGAAAAAATTAACAGCAACACCAGACAAATTTGACCAAATTTCAGCAACGTGAAAAAATTCTGAATTAAATAAATAATACAATTTATGAAATCCTGAATCCGGAGTTTCAAAGCATGACAAAAATTCCAATCTCTAAATTTTTATTATTATTTAAGAAGTTATGAAGCTCTAACCTTATATGGGAAAATATAATATGTAATTTTGTCTTTAAACAAAAAAATTTCTGAAAACTTTCTACTTTGCCTTTCAACAGAGTGCAAAATTATCGCAATGAAATAAATAATACAATTCCAAAAAAATTTGACCACGACATTTAAACATCGTGCAAAAATTTTGCATTAAATTAAATAATACAATTCTCGAAAGTTTGAACCCGGCGTTTTAAAGCGTGCACAAATTGTGCATTGAAGTAAAAATGTAATTTCGAAATGTTTTGATCACGGCTTCTCATGACTAATTTTGTCTTGAAATAAATAAAACGACATCTGAAAGTATTGATGCCAGCCTTACAAAATGTCTTAACAATTTTTGAGATACGAAGTTTTAGAAGTGGTAATGCTGGAACTGAAAATATTGTACAGAACACATAATAGCTACATACTAATTTATGAGACTCAATGTAGTCGATGTGAAAATGAAAGTGATTGTGAGGGAAGTGAAAATACTGTTCCCAACGGAACACATAATAGCTACATACTAATTTATTTGACGCAATGTAGTCAACGTGAAAATGAAAGTGATATTGCGGGAAGTGAAAATACTGTTCCTAATGGAACACATAATAGCTACATACTAATTTATGAGACTCAATGTAGTCACTGTGAAAATGAAAGTGATGAAGCGGGAAGTGAAAATACTGTTCCCAACGGAACAGATAATACCTACATACTAATTTATGAGACTCAATGTAGTCACGGTGAAAATGAAAGTGATAAAGCGGGAAGTGAAAATACTGTTCCCAACGGAACGCATAATAGCTACATACTAATTTATGAGACTTAATGTAGTCAACGTGAAAATGAAAGTGATATTGCGGGAAGTGAAAATACTGTTCCTAATGGAACACATAATAGCTACATACTAATTTATGAGACTCACTGTGAAAATGAAAGTGATGAAGCGGGAAGTGAAAATACTGTTCCCGACGGAACGCATAATGCCTACATACTAATTTATGAGACTCAATGTAGCCACGGTGAAAATGAAAGTGATAAAGCGGGAAGTGAAAATACTGTTCCCAACGGAACGCATAATAGCTACATACTAATTTATGAGACTTAATGTAGTCAACGTGAAAATGAAAGTGATATTGCGGGAAGTGAAAATACTGTTCCTAATGGAACACATAATAGCTACATACTAATTTATGAGACTCACTGTGAAAATGAAAGTGATGAAGCGGGAAGTGAAAATACTGTTCCCGACGGAACGCATAATGCCTACATACTAATTTATGAGACTCAATGTAGTCGATGTGAAAATGAAAGTGATAATGCGGGAAGTGAAAATACTGTTCCCAACGGAACACATAATAACTACGCACTTATTTATGAGACTCAATGTGAAAATCTTTCTTTAAAAAAGTGAATAACAAAGCATGCATACACGCTAGTTTCTTGATTTTTCTCAACTCTCAGATATTAAAATTTGTATTGTATTTAACTTACGTGTAGAGTAACCAGCAGCATTTTGAAGACTTTTGAGGTAAACAAACACGAGAAGCTCCATGCAGGGTAGAGGTTTTGCCAAAATTGACAACAATTTCCTTCGCTTTTTTGTAATCTCCACATGTTTTCATTTTCATGATAGTCTCTTGCTTCTTAAGTGAGGTTTATAACCTTTTCTTTTTATCAGGCATACCACCATTGAGAATTCAATCAATTGCACTTTCATTCCGTTGGTATGGATAGTTTTTGCCACAACCTACTACCATTATAATACCCTGTAAGGGACATGTTGCATTTAAAAAATGACATTCAATCAGCCAACTTCAATTCAAAGAAAGTTATAACACTGCATAACTTTAAAAAAATTTATTTATTTTCGGCAGATGCACGATTAAAAACATCATTGTGTGACTAAATTTTACTAGTTTCGTAAAACTTTAAATAAAAAAAAGGTTTTATACAGGAAAATTCTAATAAATTTTCACGAAAATTTTACAGGAAAATTTTAATAAATTTAAAATAAACACTTTATTGACATTGGCTACTGTTGGAAATGCATTCTCAAATTTCATAGCACTTTCTTTGTTTGTGACGAAATTTTTATCTAGTATATGCTCCGAGCGAACATTTCGATAAAGTGAAAAAATTACTATCGTTTCATCAAAAGTAAAAGGGAAATATTTTGCCATTCTGATTTCTATCGTTTAGTTTTCAATCTAGTTTCGTCATTCTAGTTAACAATACACTGTGATGTGGTTCCAAGTTGAAAAATGTTTTCATCATATACTTGAGAGTTCGTGTTTCGTACCAAATGAGGTGGTTTTGTGACGAAATGATTCTCAAAATTGACGAAGTGCAATGTAAAGACTGGTGAATTGTCTAAAATGAGAGTTTTGTCGCTTAAAGTAAGCCTATTTAGCTGCTAATTTGTTGCTGATGTTAACCAACTCATAGTATATTAAGAGGCTAAGGTTTGATTAATAAGAATTAAATTATGTGTAAAGATAATAAAAATACTATTCGCGATCGCAACGAAGTATAGGGGGTGCTGACGTAGGAGACGAATACCTGCGATTTCTATATGAACAGTTACTCTGGAGACGTCTTTAATGTAGCGTGTAGTATTGTAACGTTCCTTCTTTAATGTGGCTTATTAAATTTGAAAAAGAAAAATTTATGATATTCTTTCTTGTGTAAACGAAAACAAAATGGTATCTCTTTTTTTTAGAGAAAGAACATCCAAAACACATTGGAAAAATATTTGTACATAAACAGAAAAAAATATGTATCTTCTTATTAGAGTTAAAACCTAATGCACGAGAAATAGTTCTACTAAATCTAATGATATAACATGAAAGGCCTATTTAATTTTTACATTCCACAATTTTAAGAATCATATTACTTCAAACATTAAAATAAGCAAAAAGTATACATAAGCCTCATAATTGTATATAATTTAATTTTGTAAAATAAGTTTTTTGACTACAAATTTTATCAGAAAATTTTAAGTTTCAATAAAAATCATTATTTAGAAACTAAAAAGCATAAAATAAAGAATGCTTACAAAAAAACAATTCTAAAATTTCCCGCATTAAAATAAAAAACTTTCATGTTTTTTTGTTGTTTTTATTCATAATTGGACGTAGAAAACCATTCTACGGAAAATTATCATCAAATAAGAAAAAAAAATTCTTAAGCATAAATTTTCTATTAAAAAAATCATAACTCTTACCTGATTTATATGGATCATTCTCACGAAAACTGTCATTTTTCAGTTCATAAAATCCCAAAAAAGTAAAGTGAATAAAAAGCTCTGAAACTTTTTATATTAATAGAAATATGTAATGGCATTATAAAGAAAGTATATATCCTATAAATTATACTTAATATTTAANATCACGATATGAATTTCAATATGTAGCTTGAGAAACAGAATAGCTTAATTCTAGTTTAAATTATTCTTTCAAAACTAAAAATACTTACCAAGAAAACGATAAAAAATTTATTAATAATCAGCACAAATGATACTATTTCACGTAATTCGGATGATTCTTTATTGTTGTTTTCCGATAGATACAGAAATATATACTATTCTATAAAGAAGAAGAATATTCTATAACTATTACAGTTCCGTATGTTCTGAATTCACATTTATCCATTGGAATGAAGAAAGCAATGTTGTCTTCTCCTTAATTTGTAATGAATTGAAGACCAAAAAAAATGTATTTTATCGTAGTACACACATCTGTAACAGTATGCGATCCCAAAGTTGCAAGTTTGTTGATAATAGAAAGGTAAAAATTATTGAGAAATTGTTCTTCAAATGCTTTTGGCGTGTTCTGCTTCAATGTTTTACATGTTCTGGTTAGTTTTCTCAAGTTCTTCTGCTTTTTCCTTAGGGAAATTTTGCTTTTTATTTGCTTCTAAGAAAATGGCGAACGTCTTTGCCAATGGTTATGATAGAACTCATGCGGATATTTTCAGGCTCCCGCTAGAGGGAGTACTCAAACGTTGCGATCGCGAATTATATGTTATAACTAGTTACTGTATTAAAAAACAATGAAATTAAGGGAATATTCGATCCAATGTTGAACCATAATATTGTGCAAACTTGGTGCAACTGCATCCTTATTAAGATGCTAAATTTAGCGTTTCTGTTCAAGTTTAACAAAACTATCGCGTAATCAAGTTCAGAATGATTTAATTTAGACGATAATATTTTTCCGAATCAAGATTTATTGCCAATATTTATGATATTTTTTGTTGCAAATTTGTGTTCTCACGCGCACTAAAAGTTCCAATAATTTACTTGCAACATTTTAGAATAAACCACTTCTGAATTCAATTAAACATTCTATAAAAGGATTACAGGAACATAAGAAAGCGAAAGCATTTTTTTAAGAAGGAACATAGCGTCTGCAAATACTTTAATAAAAATTTAAAGAAAACTTTGAAAAAATAAAGCTTTTACAAAAGAGGAATATATAAAATAAATTGACTGAAAAATTATTGGAACTTATACTTTCAGTACATACCTTCAGATATCATGGAAATTATTTTGTTTAATACTATATTCGTAAATAATAAATACAACTCGAGTTTTAGACGCCAAAAATGTTCTAAAGTTACAGCTATGGCACTAACTCCTAAAGGCGGAAAAAATAGTTGCACAAGTCATCCACGTAAAGATAGTCACGTAACTTCAGCTCTGGACTAAAAAAGAAACAAATAAAAAAATTAGTTCGAAAAATCCATACACGAGGCTTACAATTAATCCTGTGTCAAGTTTCCACGATGTTCCGATGTATTAAGGAATATAGAAGAATCCATTAGATGAAATATGTTAACATAAAATTTCATACTAATTATCGATTAATCTGGCGAAAACACGTCAATAATTATGCATTTTGGCCAACAATTTGCGAGCTAATGGACTTTTTACTTCACTAAAGAATAGTTTAGAAAGAAGTGAGCAATAATTTTTTCGTTTTGCTTATCTTTCATTATGCTGTTAAAAGTAGGAAGTCTTTATAATGAGTAAAGGCACTTTTATCTATTTTATTTTGATGAAAGCGACAGAAACGTTTTTGCGTGATGTTATTAAAAGGCGTCAACAAACAGTTATATTTGACAAGTATTTATAAATTCACTATTAATTGTTTTCTTTTGCTTTCGCCCTACGCTAAAAATAAAAGTGCCATTTTAAGATGATTGCATCATAAACTTGCTTCACTACTGAAGTATAGAGGGACATAGCAAAAAAAATATTTTTCAGTTCTCGATTTCTATTTTACTACCATAAGTCATAAAAAGATAAACAGAATATGAATAATACTGCCAGCGCGATAATGATTTTAGGTATACATAAATTGACCGTAGGTTTTAACTAAGTAAAAGGACATAAATATTTCATATATTAAATAGTACCTAAAGTGGGAACTAAAATGTATAATGTTATATTATCGTCTACTTAAATACTTTAACTAAGTAAACGAGCATAAATATTTCAAATGTTAAATTGCACCCAAAATAGGAAGCAACATGTATAATGTTATATTATCGTCTACTTAAATACATTAACTAAGTAAAAGAGCATAAATATTTCAAAAATTCAATTGCACCCAAAATATGAACTAACATGTATAATATTATATTATCGTCTACTTAAATACATTAACTAAGTAAAAGAGCATAAATATTTCAAATGCTAAATTGCACCCAAAATAGGAACTAACATGTATAATGTTATATTATCGTCTACTTAAATAAACTAAGTAAAAGAGCATAAATATTTCAAATGTTAAATTGCACCCAAAATATGAACTAACTTGTATTATGTTATATTATCGTCTACTTAAGTACATTAACTGAGTAAAAGATCATAAATATTTCAAATGTTAAATTGCACCTAAATTAGGAACTATTATGTATAATGTTATATTATCGTCTACTTAAATACATTAACTAAGTAAAAGAGCATAAATATTTCAAACGTTAAATTGCACCCAAAATAGGAACTAATATGTATAATGTTATATTATCGTCTACTTAGAAATATATTAACTAAGTAAAAGAGCATAAATATTTCAAATGCTAAATTGCACCCAAAATAGAAACTAACATGTATAATGTTATATTATCGTCTACTTAAATAATTTAACTAAGTAAAAGAGCATAAATATTTCAAATGTTAAATTGCACCCAAAATAGGAACTAACATGGATAATGTTATATTATCGTCTACTTATAAACACATTAACTAAGTAAAAGAGCATAAATATTTCAAATGTTAAATTGCACCTAATGTAGAAACTATCATGTATAATGTTATATTATCGTCTACTTAAATACAATGATGAATTATATTTAAAAATTTTTCGAAGAAAAACAAACAAATTTAATGAATTACGAAGTTTTTTTTTTACAACGATATGCAATACTAAATGCAATAACAATGAATTACTGCATGAAATAACAGTTTCAAAACTATTTTAACTATGCAGACCACGCAAAATAATTAAGTATTGAAAAGAATCTAACATAACCATATAAAATATTTAATTCTTGGGGATAAAATTTTCGAAATTATGGAGAAAAAAAAAACACAAGGCCAAAGTTATTAAATACATGCATGTACCTTAATGTTAGAAAATTAATTAAAATACACATAAAATATTACTAAATTGATATAAAATGTAACGCGCATAATAATATGAGATTTCACTTGACTTACACTGTCATAAATTTCGTCATACGTTCCAAGGTAATACATGCGTGTCAACATACTCTTTGACTGTTTTATTTTTAAATATTAAATAACTATAAAATGAAAAGCTGCATACAGATCACAGAGCTACTGAGTTAAAAGAAAAAAAAATATTTTCAGAATAACTAAATTAGAAAATATTTAATATTAGTTACATTTTCGAGAGGGTGGATTTAGCCTCATTTTTCAAATATCACTTTTGTTTATGTGGATTTTCAACCAAATAACTCAGATGCTCTTACATCTTCTGCGTCTAATGCGGAATCTCTAAATATCCACGAATGTTTCAGAGAAGGCTTATTTTCTTATATCTTGTTTTTAGAAGCTAAAAGAGCGAAGGTATACATATGTGGATCGAGGTGATGAAGAGGTTAAGCATTAATTAGTTTTAAATTAAAGTTTGGAAGAAAACTTTTCTTATTTTATAGTTTTAAAATTATCGTGATTATTTCTACAAACTATTAAACTAATAGGTTATGTTCACAAAATATTAATTGTAATCATTTATGTGTGTGTAGCGGAGGTAAATTTTGATATATATTGGAATCAAACTTCAGTTCAGCAAGGGAGATTTGGTTAGGAAAATATTGAAATTTTTATTTTTATTTTCTTTAAGAGTTTCATTTGTATGAATTATAAATAAATATTTTGATATCATGACTAAAATAGTCATTAATCTTTTGACGCAAATAGGACGCCGGCGTCCCTTTTACGTATTTTTTTTCAGATGCTCTAAGCAGGAGAAAAAATATATTTTGGTATTTTCTAATTATAAAAAAACAGTCTAATAGTGACTAAAAACATTCTGTTAAATTATCGGAATTATATTTGCACTAAATTATAAAATCCATCAAAATAGGCTGAAATTTTTTTCCCATTCATATTAAAAAAAGTATCAATAATTGATTTTGTAAATTAAAGTTATCTCAATGAAGAATAGCAGTTTCTATTTGATCTAAATAACTGCAAATAAGTGCAAATTTGAAAAATTATAGTTTGAAAGATTTTACCTTTCAGAAAAATACGCCGGTGTTTCATGTTGTATTTCATAACCATAAATGCTAAACATTATATTTTTAACATATTTTAAGCTAATACAAAATGATGAAAAATGTATGAAAAATATGTTTAATAAAAATTTTGTGTCAACGGGTTAATATGAGTATGCGGAAATGATAAAAGGGGAGGAGAAAATTGAAATATGCTGCGTGCTTCATAATCACCACCCTTAATGCATATTTTTAGAATATTTGTTAAAAATGAAGTCGAAACTCGTATAAATGTTCACAAACTAAAGAGAGACTATAATAAAAGTACTAATGAAATCTGTCGAACCATTATTGAAGAAAACGAGGGACAGAACTTGTTTGAATCAGAAAGGAATTTAAAGGTAACAATTAAAACCACCTTCAAGTTTCACGAGACAAACAAACGTTTTGACGTTTTTAATTTCGTTTTCTACAATAGTGATTCGTCATATTTCGATTGCATTATTTTTTTTTGAGTAAATAGTAATTGACGATGCACTAATGAGTAATTTTTGAATTAAAATAAATTAAAATAAATATTAGTAGTTAAAATAATAATTTTAAATAAGATAATAATTTTAATTAAAATAATAATTTCAATTAAAATAATAATTTTAATCAAAATAAATGCTTTAAGGCTTGTAATTACGAAACACCCTGTATGTATATAACCATATAAAATCACAGATTTAGTTGTGAAATTCAATTCTTTATTAAACGTGGAATTAAATCCAGATGTTTTTGTATGATTAAAAATTTTAAGCTATTTTTTACAGAAAATGAGATTTTGAAACTAATTTTGTGAAAAATTAAGGGCAGATAATTTCGTAACCATGATCGTTAAGTTTTCGTCGGGTTATTCATACTGTTAAAAATGATGTTTGCAAACATGTGTAAATTAACATAAATATTTCGAAATCTGCCGATTTATTTCAACAATGAAAGTGCACCTCTTTCATTTCTGAAACATCGCATGTCTTCTAACTGATTTCGCTTTATGATAATTAAATAAATAATTTTTGTTAAAATAAATTTATTAAAGCTGTTAATCACAGAACAGCCTGTATGTATGTTACAATATAAAACCATAACAATCAGATTTGGTTATAAAATTCAATTCTTTATTAAGCGTGGAATTAAATACAGATGTTTTTGTATGACAATTAAAAATTTTAAACTAGTCTTTAAGGAAAATGAGATTTTGAAGCTAATTTCGTGAAAAATTAACTATGGATAATTTCGTAACTATGATTAATAAGTTTTCATCTGGTTATCTACACTGTTAAAAATGATGCTTACTAACATGTGTAAATAAACATTATCATTTCGAAATTAGTCTATTTATTTCAAAAAACGAAAATACGCCTCTCTCGTTTCTGAAACATCGCATGATTATAATTTACTATATAAAATAATAATTTTAATTAAAATAAATGTATTAAGGATAGTAATTACAGAACACCCTGAATGTATATGACGATATTAAACCCTAATAATCAGATTTAATTGTAAATTACTATTCTTTGTTAAATCATTAATTAAATTGATATTATTCATTATTTTAAACTATTTATCAAAGAAAATGAGATTTTGAAAGTTAGTTCGAGAAAAATTAAAAATATTTAATCTCCTATACATGATCATTAAATTTTCATTGAGTTATCCACACTGATAAAAACTATGTTCACAAACATGTGTAAATAAGCATAAACATTTCGGAATCAGTTGATTTATTTCAAAGAAGAAAATACTCCTATCTCTTTTGTGAAATATTGCATGTTTTCAAACCGATTTCACTATATCATAATTTATTATAAATATTTAGAAAAAAAAGAAGTAATTTAAGAACTTTGTCTCTTCATATTTAAATAAAAAGATTGAAAAACAATTTATTCCCTTAAACCTCTAAATTGAATTTTTTCGCATTTTGTACAAATAGAAGTGGTGATGTGTTGAAGATAATACTTTCTGATATATTCATCTTTTTATGTTTCAAGTCAAAAAAAAACTGAAGACGTAAATAAAAATGTCTCTAAGAATAATGGTCTTAATATTAAATTCACTTGACATTAAATATTTACTTGATATCAAATATTTTATTTTTCAAATTGAGTTTAGTGTTTTTTCATTTATGAAGTACATTTACACATTATAATATAAACATAAAGTACTATAAACGTAAGTATATATAAACGTAAAGTACATAATAGAATTTTGTTTCTAAATGTAGTATACCTGAGTATTTTATTAATCTCTGGCTATTAATTTTGATTTTTTGTGTGATTTTTTTAAATTTCAAATTACATTTAAGCTCTTTAACAAAATAAACATAATAAATATTTTATTTAAAATTTTAAATATTGGTTTGTACTTAAGTGGTGTTTTTCTAAGTATATTTTTCCTACTTATTATGACTACAATTATTCTATTAATTTATTAATTATAGAAAAATCAATTATTTATTTATTTTTTTACATTGTAACTGAATAGCAAAGTTATGAGAAATAAAATTGTTGCTCGCAAATACAGAAATATCTTCAAAATAACTTACTTTTTTTCCGTCGCATTAATGACATTTTATTTTTACATAAATTTTTGTTTGTTTGTTTTTTAGTGATTTTTTAAAGTAAAGATCCATTATGTATCATAACTGAAGTTACTCTACTAGAAAATAAAAACAAACAGCAAACAAACTAACAAACAAAAAGAATTTAATTTTTTTTATAATCTTGATTTCGCTCACCTTGACTAAATAAAATATTTTCCAATTCAGAATTGTTGTTTTTATGGAGATGGAGAAGTATTTGAAATTGACTAGTATTCAAACATATGTGTATATTTTATCGGAATTCTTTATGTATAGAAATTAATTTCAAAACTTCAAATTATGCTATGTGATTTTAGTCTTTAAATAAGTCGATAGATGTCACTCTTAAAATAGCACTGTAAAGTTTTGGATTAATGTGTTACATTACTTCATTTCTTTATTCTACTTTTAAAATTTAGAGATTTGGTACTATAAAACTGAATTTAATTTTCCATTAGTTTTACAAGGTTCAGAGATTAAACAAAAAAAGTTTTTATTTACATTATAAAAATACAATTTCCATAACCTATTCCGATAAAGTTACTTGTTTCAAATTTATTCAATAGATGTCACTACTAAAAATAATTTAAATATTCCAGGAAGTAATAACTGTGATTAGAATTTAATTTTCATATGATAGGAATAATAAATATGCGTATGAGGTGATAAGATTATTCCATTTCTTCATTTGTCATATATGAATAAAATAAACAATTCCAATTAATTTTAAAATTATCATTTATCTTAAATTTCACATTTTATTTTTTATCTTTCCCTCCCTTGTTTGGCATTTATGTTAGGGTTCCATCAAAAAATATTTCGGAGTTAAAGTTAAACAAAAAAAAATATTAAAATATTTTTAAAATTCTGTTTAAATGCTTTATTTTATAAGTTTGACTTTATGCAATATATGCTGACATTGTGTGGCAATCTATGATTCATTGAATTCTTGATGATGTACACATCTATCGTGTTAATCTAAATTTTAAATCTATTGCCGCATATTGTTGGATCATTAGGGATAAATTTAATTTTGATAAGACTGAAATTCTTTTCACCTTTGTCACAACAGCTCAACTTGATGCAATGGAATCTTGCTTCATTTATACAAATGCTGATCTTCCAGTTAACGACATCAACTTCTCAATCCCTCTATAGCAATTTAATATGTAGCCTGATTTGATATGCCTCTCCAGGCTACCACGGCTTTTAAGGTTTTGCATTCAAGCTTAATTTTTTCAATTTTTTCGTTGGTAACTTTACGTTTTAGTTTCAAATATGCTTTTTTTTCTTCTTAACCACGTTTCCTTAGTCACGAGTCTGAAAAATGGGTGCTCATTTTTGAGCAATCGAAACATGTTGACTTTTTCCACTTTCATAATTTTCGAAATAAGTGAAATTTTCACATTAATAAGTATACTTTAATTCGTGTTTTATTTGTTTTTATTAACAGTTTAGTAAACTTTTGGTTGCCTTCATGATAAAACGCTTAAAAATCATTTCAAATCTAAGTAATATATTTAAATTTGGAATGGTAGTGGCGGGGAATTATCTTATAAAATTAATGATGAAATATATAAGTAAATAAAAAAACAGCAATTGGGAATCCTTGCTTTTGGTGTTTTAATAGGGTGTGGACGCCTCAAACGATAGGTAATTTCGGGTATCAGTGGCGGATAATATGGAATGAAGTACCAGTCAAAAATGTAGATATCAACTGGTGTCAAAATTATAAAGAAATGGAATTAAAGTAAAGCATAATATTTAATAAATTTTTTTTTTAAAGTTTGTAACTTTATGTTGAGTAAAGAAAATAAATGTTTTAATTACTGGCAATGCAAGTCGATTGTCATTTAATATTTTTCTAGCATTTCATTGATTGAATTTGGATATTGTTATTATGAACGGTTTTTTTGGCAAAAACGAGTGAATAATGAGAGAAAGGAAGTCAGTGGTTACACAGGAGAAATTTTGTTTTTCGTTTTCTGTAGCATGCGATTTTTAATAGATCTTAGATAATTTCGCCTCACTGATTTCAAATCTTCAATCTATTTCTCTCGCCAAGCAAGCAGTTATCTTTCAATAAGACATTTATGAGCCGCAATGGCTCCGGGGATAGAGAGTTCATCTTCCAGTGAGGTGAACCGGGTTCGAATCCCGGCGATGGCTGGTCGATACGAATTTCGCATTCGCTTTGCACCGACCAAGTGAAATATCCTCAGTGGTATACGGGACATGGGTTAGAATCCCCTTGCAGTCACGCTAACCATGGAAGGTTCTCGTGGTCTTCCTCTCCATGTAACGCAAATGCGGGTTAGTTCCCTCAGAAAGTCCTCCACAAAGGCAGACTTCTCCCAATACTTGATCTAGGAGTCCCCTTGTCTTCTGGATTGGGTTCAAAATTACAAGGCTATGTAGTTGAACGTTAGTAGTCATAAATCCAAAAATTTGGTTGGCTGTTCAACGACGGTACTTAAAAAAAATTGTATTTATAGTAAATTTTTTGTTAAGATGTGAAAGTTTAAAATCGTTATGTATGACAGGGGCCTCGACATATTGCGACAAACTTCTAAGGGAGTTAGAGTACATTATAAGGCTTACAATTGCATAGGAACCTGTGCTTGGAAATGTCGTCATAAGCCGCTAGAAGCGCTTCTCTATTAGGAACTGTTTCATCGTGTGTTTCTGAAATGGTCATAACGGGCAAGCGTCTTTAGCCACATACGATGACATTTCCGGGCATGAGTTCTTATGTAATTTTAATCCTGATGATGTGCCATAACTTCTCTTACGTTAATAGCAACATTTACGCGACCTAATGTTACATAGAAAGTTGTTAATCTTGTGCATTTCAGCAAAAATAGACTAATAATGTCATTCTTTTTTTAAAAAAAATCTTTAGGAGAAAATCTAATTTCAGATTTAAAATCCCACAACCAAATTAGGCAAGAGCAAGTATTTATAAAAATGCATCACAAATTTAATTCCCGTGTGTATTTATTTGAGTAAAAGAACGAATCAGCGAAAGAAACAATAGATTCGTAAATAATCGTAATATAAAATGTTCACAAATCTACAATTTGTGGTATATAATAGCCTTTTGTTTTTAATATGCTTAAAAACTTATGATAATTTAGATAACATGGACATGAGAGAAAGGCTACTGTAAATATGATGACTATACATTATGTAAAAAAAATAATGTTTTTTTTTTTATTAAAAGTAATCTTAAAACCAAAATAAGGATCTAAAATTTTTATTGTGAAAGTAAGAAAAAGGAGCAAATAAGGAATAAAAAATAAAATAAATTTCTTATAATAATTAATCATTCATTGATTTTTTTCATGCCTTTTTCCTATTTTAATTCGGTTTGCAAAAATGTTGTCAATTCAATACAAATATAGCAAATAGTTTTTTTTTAAATCTAAAATTCGATACTTATTTAGTCACTAAATCAAGAAAAGAGAATTTTATATTAATGGGACAATTTTTTCCTGATTACAGTTTTCCTTTTTATCTTGAGAGTCAAAAATCGAAATCTGTTGGAAAAAGATATAGTATGTTCCTGCGTCTAATTTTGACACATAATATAATATTTTAATGCATGGAATTTGAGTCATTAGATAAAATTTTGCACAGGATTTTTTGGTTTTCGTTTGGCTGATTGCATATTACACTTATTCTCGTCATAATGTTGCTTAATATTTCTTCCAATCTTTTCTCCTGTCTTATGGTCTACTCATTTTTCAAAGAAATAGTTTTTATTTTTATAATTTCAGATCATTTTCAAGTTATATCTGAACTATTTGCATTTGTTTCGTTGTGTCTAATTTTGACATATAATATAATATTTTAATGCATGGAATTTTTATCATTAGATAAAAAGTTACACTGGAATTTTTGGTTTTTGTTTGGCTGATTGCATTTTACACTTATTTATATTCTTCAATTTTTAAGTGCGTGTTATTGGAATCTTGTTTTAGAACAGGGCACATATATAGTCTTGTTCTGGTTTATTCTCAGGCCCATCTTAAGAGCCACTTTCTTTAAAGAAATAAAAGCCTATCTTAGTGCTATAGGTGTTCCAGCAATAATGTCTATGTCATCAGCAAAAGCCAACAGTTGTACAGATTTATTAAAAATATTTCCCCATGTGTTAATGTTGGAATCTCTACTTTATTTACTATTATTTTTCAAATACATCAAAAGCATTACGAGATACTGGATTAAGCGGTGATTACTTCAGTACCAAGATTCATCTGTACAGAAGATTTTATTTATCTATGGATGTGGTTATGATTTTCATATTTAAAATAGATAAGATAAATTATCATCGTAAAGAATACTGGACAGGTATATACCTGGTGCCAGCCCCAAACCTTGTAAAACATCAATTTAAGGAATACCGGACAATAAGTAAACTGAGCAATGAACTTTGCATTCCTACCAGATTATTGGACAACTTAAATTGATTATTATTAATAATATCTGATTCTTAATAATAATCAAATTTTTTGCAAATTGGATAAAACAGCATTTTAATCACATTACTCGATGTACACTTACCAGACATTCCATAAACTGCTGCTTTTTTTATCGTTATGGACCATTGACCAGTATTAAAAACCTCATGTTTCTTTAATGTAATGGCAAAAGTCCCTTATTTTTATCTGAAATTTTTCCTAATATATCTTAACTTTGAAATAAACACTGCCGTTCTAGACATATTTTTTTCCCGCCATTCGATTCATGCATTTACGTATAATCGAAGCATTATCAACTTAAAATAGAGAATTATCCTCGGATTTGGGTGCCACAAACGACAAACAAACATGAAATATGATCACATTAATAGAATAATACCAGACTTAGTTATTTATATTGTTTGCATCTATAAAAAACACAATATCAAAATATCAATATAATGGTTTACCTAAAAAAAATACATTTATTAAACCTATACGTTTATTAAAAATACAAACATACCAGCAGTTTAACCGAGAATTTTTTTTACTCTATTTTTTCGCAATTAATTATTTGAAATTTTCGCCCACACAAAAAGAGTACTCATGCGGATAATAAAGACATTTTCGCCACTCAATGTAATTCTCAAACTTCTGAAAGGTATGAATTATAAAATAAAAGGAGTGAATTGCGTGTGACGGACTGTGCATTTTGCGTTGAAAGATGCAAAGAAAGACGACCCTGACGAATAACCAGTTGAATACTTATGTTAGAACACGAAAACAATCTGTTGCCAGATCGCCCAACCGTGAAGTAAGGAACATGTGAGTGATGTCACGTAGCAAGTGTCCTGTTTGACTTTTTAGCAAACGATTTTTAGAAGCAGATTCCTACATTTAAATGTTTTCCTCGTCATTCGAAGAATTCGGAAGATCTGAGAATTGTGGTTTAGTTTTGAAATCATTAATATACAAGATGCCAAGAGATAATCTGAAACAAAATTGAACAAAATTGTACTTTGTAGATCACGTTTTGAAAAATCGGTTTTCGATATTCTTTCAAGATTCTTAGAAGTTTTCTAATACTGGAATTGTAGATTTTTAAATTAACAAATAGAAGAAGAAAAAGCTGTTGAAATACGAAGAAGATATTCCTAAATTTTCTAAACAAAAACACTCCTACTTCAAAGGAAGCGCAAAGACACGGTGTTCGAAGCATGTTTTATTAGTGTCGGCTATTTGGTCTTCTTGATGGCCTGATGAGGAATTAAGTTCCACTCCTTTACAGGGTCCCTTGATTTTAAAAATTAGAAATGTAAAACGTAAAGGGAAACTCAACATTAATATTTTATATAATTACTATGATCAATTTAGGTTTTACCTGTAGACTAACTTTAATGTTGCTGAATATTTTGTTAATCAAAAAATTATAGAAAACTATTCTCTAAATGGGTAATTTTTAATTTGTTTTGTGATTGATATTTTCAAATGAGTTCAAATTAAAATTTTTTTAAAAAAAAACAGTTACTTAAATGGATTTTTAATAGTAGTTTTTTATTTAGCATTTTGATTAAAAGTAGAAATATTTAGACACTTTTTGCCTCAAAAGCTTACAAAAAATTATGTTGTTGAATAAGTTTGGTTTAAAGAGTATTATACAGCTATAGTTAGAAAACAGCACAAAGTAAAAATAATCTTGCCAAAACTCTCACAAGAAAATATGAATGCGTTTTCTTATGCTTTAAAAATGGTTTGAGGGACTAAAATTTTCACATCAAGCAATTACGCGCTAAATGTTTTATGTTAAAAATATTTACTTTTTTAAAAATGGTAATTATTACATTATGGAAGGAGTTTTCAATTAGATGTGAACGAACTTCAGTTTCCAAAAAGTTTAAATATTTTGTTACTTACTTAAACGAATGTATTTAATATTATTATATTTAATATGAATATACAAAAGTTAAGAAGAAAGAAACAAGAATTATTTTTTTTGAAAAAATATATCTGAACTAAAATTAAAGTAACGTTAGTTTTTCTACTAAAATTAATTGACTGAAACGGGAATTTGAAGAAATTAAATGTCAAAATAACCTTGATCAAAAATGCCTTTTTTCTTATTACATATATACTTTCCTTTTTCTTTTTCATTTCTTATATATGGTGATTTTTCATAAACGCTACTTTTATTCCAAAACTACAGAAACATTTATGTAATTTTCAAAGTTTAGCTATATGACTACACGTTTCTATACTTCTATGCGTGTATACGGCTATACATGTTTTAACTAAATGATTTCGGATAACTACTTTATAGGGACAGGTTTGAGATCAAAAGTTTTGTACAGTACAAGCGAAATTTAATGCACATGTACTGGGCAGGCCTACATGCCGCTCGCTAGACCAAGATGGATATTGATAGTATTCCTTTTTGGAAAAACCTACCTTATGCTTATAATCCTATTAAATTAGTTCTTTGTTTGAGAAAATGAATATTTAACTCTAAGAAAAAAATATTTAATTATACTGTGTGCAAAAAAAGTGGAGAAATATTCATGTACTGCATTAATCCTTTATTATTTATTTTTTGAATGCGTGGTAGACGATTGTAAATCAACCAATAACTTCTAATGATTTAATAATCGAATTAAATAATTGGCTTCATCTTTATGCGCCATAACATGCAATACATTCCCGGATTTTCGATATTTCCCTTAGATAAGGCACGAAAATTGCCTTAGTTCGTGATACAGTGATTTCTGAATTAAAACCTATAGCGCTTTTGAGCATCTTGCATCTTGCATCTATCCATATTACATTCCAAGTATTCATAATGGCGACCTTGACTTTACTTCTTGTCTCCGCATTAAATATACACCGAGTACTACAAAGGGAGTTAAAAAGGTCTTCATTAAAATACACCTGAAACTAAGGGGATCTTTAATGATTGTTGGGTTTTCTCAAGGTCTCATCAGCGTCTGTTAAGGCGGAAAATCAGTCTTCCACGAAAAAGTAGAGACCTTCACGCTTATTCAAGAATTTTTTTACACACATTATTATAAATATAAGGAGATAAAAATTACGTCACCTCTGCGATTATACTTCTGAAGTTTGCTCATTTGTAGCATACGCGTGATCGTCTGCAAGAATTTCATGTTACTAGCAATAATCATTATTCCACAAAGAATCGTTTGAAATATTAAATATACAGTAGATGAAAAAAAGTTACGTTTAAACAAAAGACCTTTGTCGAAAAAAAAGGGTTATGTCAGGTTTAGAAAATGCTCGAATACTTACAATAACGGATTATTTTAAGATTTATGGAATGATGTCTTGCATTACAAAATATTTTTTTTTGCGTCTGGCATTGAAAGAAGTGAGAATCAAGTCATTTTAAAGTGTTTTGCCAGAAACTAAGAACAAAAGTGAAAGTTTTAAAGCGTTACTTATTGATGGTTTTCCGTTCGGAAGTTAAACTACATGAAGCGAAAAAGTTTCAATGAAAAGAGTTCAAACTTTTTTTTTCTGAATATTTACGAATTCATCTCCTGAAATTTGTTAGATCGTCTGCAAGTATTTTGAGTTTTTTTCAATAACTACAATTCCAAAAAGAATAATTTTGTCATAGTTTGAAAATTTAAATATACATTAGGATAAAAAGTGAAATTAATTTTTTGAAGCAAAAGATATCTTCTGCAAAAATAGGTATATCAGGCTTAGAAAATGCTTGAATACTTTGAAAAAAAAATATTATTCTTAGATTTATTGTGAGTTAAATGTTTCCTTTAAATTTCGTGTCTGGCAAATGATAGTAAGGTTAGTTTTATGATTTTAAAGTGATCTTCAGAAAGAAAAAAGTAGCAGAAAAAGTAATCTTGTAACTGTTATTTACTGATTACTTAAATTTTTTTTATTGATTATAATGTTATACACTAATTTTTGAGAAATGAAAATACATGAAATGAAAACTTTTCATTGAAAAATTCGTATTTTTTATATTCTGAATTGATTTTTATTCACTATCATTCATTGAAGGTTTTTTAAAACCTTCAATTAATGATAGTGGATAGGGAAATTTAAAACAATGCAAAAAGGTTAACATGATTTATAAAAATTCTCAGTTACTGTAATTTTCAATTACTTTGTGCAACATTATTTCTATCGTATTTTTATGTCTACGTCATTTTAAAATATTTATATCATAATTAATTATTATCCTTTTTTAGTATTTTAGCCTTTTATTCTTTATATATCTCTGAAAATAATAAGCATTAAATATTTTTTGTAAACATAAACATTATTTTTTTAGGCTGGGAATAAATATATCTACACAAAGTGATACTTCAATTACTAAAAAGAAAACTAATTTTTTGAAAAAAGTTTAAAAATGGTCATATTGTATGAATACTGAGAGTTCTAAAATATGTCATGAATATTCCAAAAGTGTATTAAATAATTTGTAATTTATAAAATGAGAGATAATCAGTAATTATTTTAATTATTTTTAGTATTTATTTATGTAACACATTTTGTACCTCAAGCAAGAAATAAAAGTGCACATTAATTTCATTGCAATATTAAAATAATTCTGTTACTTTAATATTTCGTTGTTTCCGAAAATTTATCTAACATTACTCAAAAATGATGAAATTAAATCATCACTTTAAATATTAAAAAGTTTAAGTAAAAAGCTTGGTAATAAGTCCTACAAAGCAGTTTGTTACGTTTAGGTCTAAAAGTTTTCAAACGTAACAAGCAATCATATTGTAAAAATCACTTAAACTGTTATTAAATATTAGAATTACAATGTGCACATACAACTCTATAGGTTAAATTCTGTTTTAAACAGTTATAGATAAATTTTTTGAAGTTGTAATTAAATATTATAAAGTTCATTTTTAGAAATGAAGATGGCACTACTTACTAAGAACATTTACGTGAAATTTCCTGATTTCTCTTCATTCTGTAATTACTATATTTTGATTAAAAAAATTCACAATTTCGTGCGTGCAATTTTTATTTTAAATTTAACAAAAAGATAGATAATTTAGAGAAAATTTTAAAGGAAAAATTGTTTATCTGCAGACAGAGTAAAATGTTAAATTTTACCGCTGAAAGTTTTTATCTCTGAGGAGATTCTTTTGGCATGGGAGCATCTATTATAATTGCGATGGAACAAAAAGCCTTTTTTATTAGTATTATATACATATATTTTAAGGAAACCACATAAACAAATATTTTTTTGTTTATTATTCAACTAATATCAATATCCATTTTCTTTTCTTACCATTCTAGATAAAAAATTGTGCTTAGGGAAAATCTAATAACGAGTCACATTTTCACGTTGTTGTTGATGTTTCTAATACCTCTTTCTATGCTAGCAAGCCTGCGAATTTAAGACAGATAATGCATTTCATGTTTTTCAGTGAAGCCCTCTATGTCCAAGAATACGACTTCGGCCACCCACACGTCACAGCCCGGTTTAGAGGGCGGATTCATTTATACATTCATTTATTCATCTACAGATCGTAATTTTGATCTGAACCAGGGAACAATCAATCTCCAATTTAGTACCTGCAGAGATATTCAGTCACCATTTACTACATTTACTTATTAAGTTGTTTCAAAGAGCATTCTTAGTAACAATAATACTAATAAAAATGAGGCGATTTCCATGCACGCAATAAGTTGTTTCTGTTGTGTCATTATCAACTAGAAATTCCAAAAACTTGGAAAGTAAGTATTTGAAATTAACACTAATTAACAGTTTGATGTTAATGTCTACATAGTATGTTCTGATAATCTTTATATTGCAACTCCTTTACTTAAATTTCCGAATATGAATAGTTTGGTAACTGAGTCTATCAGAGAAATTCGCAATATTTTCCTTCGATGACTTAACGGATTTTGCATCTCGAGAATTAATAGAAGCAAGCTGGAAGCTTGAAAATTATGGCATTCATTATGGAATTCATTAATGGGATTCATTATGGCATTATGGCATTCATTAATGGAATTCATTACAAACATAAAAGCAAAATCGGAAATCCAGGGATTTTTATTAAAAATCCATTCTATGACAAATCCAATCTCAATACAATTAATGGAATGAGGATGGAAGAATGATGGAACATGACATAACTTAATGGAATTCTTATGGACATGGGGATCGAAACCGGGTATTCAGAGAAGCCAGTTTATGGTATCCATATGAACAATTCATGCCCCCATTAACACATGGATAATTAAAGAAATCAAGATTGGCAGCACAATGAAATATGGTATTTATTAATGAGTTTCATAATGAACATGGAATCAAACTAAAAATTTAGAGAATCAGTTCATGGTAGCAAGATAAATAATTCATTCCTCACTCAAAAATTGATGGAATAAAGAAGGAAGCATGATGAAACATAATATTAACTTATTGGTTTTTGATAAAAATGGAATCAAAATTGGAAATTCAGAATTGGATTAAAAATCATCCTTTCTACGATCAAGACAATTAATGGAAAAAAGATGGAAGAATAATGGAACATGACATAACTTAATAGAATTCTTATGAATATGGGGATTGAAACCGGAAATTCAGGGAAAGCAGTTTATGATGTCTATATGAAAATTTTTTGCTTACATTAACGCATGGATGATTAAAGAAATCAAGATTGGAAGCAGAATAAAGCATGGCATTCATTAATGAGATCCATAATGAGCATGGATTCAAACTAAATATTGAGGGAAATAAGCTCATGGTAGCAAGATGAATAATTCATTCCTCACTCAAAAATTGTTGGAATAAAGAAGGAAGCAAGATGGAACTTGACATTAACTAATTGGTTTCTGATAAAAATGGAATCAAAGTTGGAAATATAGAGAAATGAATTCATAGTATCTTTATGAACAATTCATTCATTTAGACAATTAAAGAATCAAAATAGAAAAATGGAAAAATATTACATTAACTAAGAAGCTATGATGAACATGAAATCAAAATCAGTAATTCTCGCAAGTTAACTATAGTGTCTGGTTGAACAAGTAATTAATTAAGAACTTTTGAACTTTAATTTTTTATTATTATATTTTATGAAGCTTAAATATGCCTTATTTATTTATGCTGTAGATGTTGTGTAATTTAAAATGCTTTTCTAAAATCAGGAAGGTTGTGGTAAAAAAAAAAGATGTTCTTAATTCTAATAAATATATTATGCATCGTTATTCAGCGTAACCTTCAAGCTTAATTAGCAATTAAAATTTTTAAAATTAAAAAATTGATTTTTTTTACATTGAAAAATATTACCAAAAAATTTAATAAATGATAGTAGCTTGTGACGTAAATGTGGTACTTTTTCGAGGGTCTTACAACATTGAGTAGTCGTAATATAATAAATTAAATATTAATAAAAATATGCTTTTTAAATTCCTGGTATAAGGAATAAATAATCAAGGTTACTTTAATTGAAGATGCTATCGAAATTTCAATAATGTCAAGGTTTATTTTGAGGAATTCTATAGAGTTTGGAAGGCCGTAAATGCATATTTTCTTTGTATACATATTTTGATGGAAAGGTCAAAGGGATGAAAAAGGCTTGAAGTAGAGGAAATTAATCACAAAAAGAACGAATTTGTTCCTCGTGACCAAGACATTGACCATGACGATTCTGAAGTTTACTTAATATTAAATACACTCTGTTGTTTCTTTTACTAATGAGAGAGAATTTCGTATCTTCTGTTTGAAATAAACTACGATTCTTCAAAAGAGTGTCAATACTGACCTGGGCTCTGATTAAGTGATAAAAATTTCAGTGATAGTTATAATTCGTCATCATCATCGTCTTAATTATCAATTCATTTTTGGTTTGAAGATCATCTCCAAACTTTTCCAAAAAATTCCATTCGTTGCCTTCACTTTTTAATTCACACCTAATATTAAAGAAAGGAAGAAAAAAAATTCATTAGATCACTCTGTGCCGCTGTCGTTTTCACAATATGTGACCATTTTTAAACTTTATTTCAAAAAGTTAATTAATATGACGAGAATACTTGTTGAAGATTGTAAATTTTTCTATTGTAAATTTGCGATGGCCGACCCTTTACCATTTTAAATTTCTAATTCTCTCAAAAATATTGAAAATTACATTTCTATTATTGATGGTGTTTTCAAAATTATTGATGGTGTCTTCAATACATGTGTAAACAAAAACAAATCTCGTGCTGTTTACCTTCATGACTTCCGGTTAGATTGTTTACATCTGCTTATTACAGCTTATTGTACTGGGCGATATTTCCAAATGTTTTTCCTTAACCGAAATAAATAATAAAATTTATGAGGTCAAATCTACTGCTTTTCATGAGATATTGATGTTATTAAGTATTTGTGGTGAGTCTGAAATAAAAATTTGTTTTAGTTTTTTTGGATATCTTGTTAAATAAGGTGATAAAGTTGCCATATTTTGAAAGAACTCGCCTTGTTGGCAGTCATGATTTGGCTACTTTTGACTTGCTTATTATTTTTTCTTCCTCTTAAAAGCAGGGCACCGTGCATACGTCAGTGTCAACATTTAATTAGAGGAGCGAGACTAAGTTAGTTTTTCTAATTATCATTTAGTTCATGGTGAACAAACGTTGCGCCAAATGGTCTAAAAATACACCGGAAACATGGGTGGTAAAAATACCATCCATTTACGCTTTCGGGTAAAACAGAGTAAGAGCTGTAATACACAGAAAGAGCCCTGAACAATTTTACTGTCAAAAAATATGCTTTTTAGAATCTAAAATAATCTCATAAGTTGCTACAGAGCAAAGAAATGTTGCTTTTATAATCAATTTAATGGTTTGCATAAAATATAAATTTCTTTCATAAGGCACCAAGTTTTAAAACTTGAACTACATAAATGTTAAACTCCGTGAAGCAAAAGCTATCCAAACACACTTAAAAGCAAAACGTTTTACTATAAATTTCTTCTGTGAGAGATAATGTATTTTTTTTTTATATTGCTATCTTCTATCTTCTATATTTTCTATTTTCTACATTCTATCATTGTGTAAAATTTAAATGGATTAATGTAGCATCAACTTGGTATTTACACTTTTAAATATGCTAGTTCTAAATGGGCAAAAGTAATAATGCAGAGGAAAAGGGGGTGATTCCGGGTTATTAAGATTCAAAAGCCTGTTAGAACTAAACTGTTCAACTTGGGAACTGTCGAATTTAGTCAAAATATTCATTGTTTAGTGTACAATATATCGTTCTTGAAAAGTCATTGATGTATTAAATTTTTTGCAAATTATATTTTCCTAGAAAAAGTCAAATCACCCGGTACCGGTCTTAGAGGTGTAAAGCCGGATAAGCGTGTTATCAACTAGCCTTGGCTAGCATTCGAAACGGTTCACCTCATTGGAAGGCGAACTCTCCTGAGCCATTGCAGTTATAATTTAGCATTAACAAAAAAAGAAAAAGAAAAAAAAGAAGAGAAAAGTAATGAAAATCGACGAGCATAACAAAAGTCTAGTTTATGTAAACGTGAAAGAGGTTAAAGTTACAAACGTCGCAAAATATCTGGGGTCAACTATTACAGCTGAAGATGGCCCTGCCAATTATAAAAAACCAAGAATAAATGAAGCGAACAGTGCCTTTAGAATGCTTTAAAGAGTCTAGTCTAGCTATTTAAAGAAATTCAAAACAACTTGAAAATTCAAATTCATGACGAAACAATGTAATAATTAGTATTGCTTCATAGCGAAACTGTGGTCTCTTACATAGAGCTTTGAATAAGAAATGCTGGATTTCAATTGGCCACGTCCTTCGAATATCTGACGCCATAGGAACATCATTAACTTGAGTGTCAGATAGCCATAGAAATCGAGGGATACCAAAAATGTCCTTTAGTGGGGTGATTTTGAAATGAAGAAACATCTTCGGATTTGAAAGTTCGGAACTGGAAGAGAAGCAGTCATGGACAGGAAAGGATTGCATGGGAAACTCGTGGTCAGATGCGCAACAATGGCGTAAAGAGATGCAAAGCAATATCAACATGAACTCATAACAAATTATATGAATCTGCTCAGTAATTCTGGAGATAATTAACAAAAATCTGAAAATTCCTTTAATTTCCACCACCAGTCTTAAATAGTCACAAATAAAATCCTTCAGAATTTGAAATACAAATTACAGTAAGAAAAATATAGCAATGTCATATGAAGTAAAAATGTACAGTTTGCCTGAGCAAATCTGATTATTAATATTCAAGAAATATGAAAGCATTATTCTGACACACTTATATAAATCATTTCGATATCCCCCCCCCTTGCACATTTACTGGGGTAAGAAAAAAAAAACTTTGACCCATAGATTTACTGTGTTTCAAACTATAACTTAAGAGCTTTTTAAAAAAGTGACAATAACTTAACTTATCTTTAAAAGAAAAAAAAGACCAAATCGAAAAGGTTTGAGACAATAGGGCGACTAAGTACCGTTTCGAAATCTTAGCATAGACTGGCGCTGATATAAATATGAAGCTGTACATATTTTAGCTCCACCGTCTTGATCATGAATGACGAATTTAACCGTTATATAAAAACGTCAGCTACTTTTCTGGCATTCCATATTTGCATACAAAGATTATGAACTTCCAAGCATTGGGAAACTTAATCTCTGGACGGAATAAAATGCAATAAAAGCGTCTGATTCTGACTGATGTGGGTTTACGGGGAACATAGAGGGCGAGGTCAGGCAAATACAATAACCAAACACATCAAATAATAAGTTTTTCTCGAAGGTAATTTTGACACGGTAAGCCTAGTTGGAAGTGAACATATGAGGAATTTATTGCAGTTAGTCGCGAGTGTCGTCTAAGATCTGCAATTCTGTCACTTGGAAATTTACTTCGCTATTGATTGTTTCGCATCGTATCGAAGGTTTTTATGGAAATTTTTTTCGACAGTATATTTTTTTATTATTCAGATTAAGGTTTCTTTAGAAATCATGCAAAACTTTTTTCAAGGTATATTTTCATGCCAGTTTCGGCGATAAAAAAAAATTCCAATTTGAAATTCGGTTGTTGAATAAAAATGGAAATGCTGTGACACTTTTGAACATACAATGCTATCAGTTTAAGAATAATTATTCAAGGGAAGACATGAAAGAGATTATCGAAACTGAGATTTTTATAAACATAATTTCCTTATTAATTAACTAATTAATTATATTTTTCGTATTTTTGTTAGACATTATCTACTGAAATGTCTACTGTTAAACCTTGTCACCAAATTTTAAATTTTAAGGCTAATTTTAAATTAAAATTTTAAGTATTTTTGAAATTTTTTTTCAATACTGTTATAACGATTTTGAAAAATTTCCAACCTTAAAATTTGGTAATTGGTTTAATACATTTTTTTCGAAAACGTTAAAGCAATTTAACGTTTGTTTATCTACTGAAATGTCTACTGTTAAACCTTGTCACCAAATTTTAAATTTCAAGGCTAATTTTAAATTTAAATTTTAAGTATTTTTGAAATTTGTTTTCAATACTGTTATAACGATTTTGAAAAATTTCCAACCTTAAAATTTGGTAATTGGTTCAATACATTTTTTCCGAAAACGTTAAAACAATTTAACGTTTGTTTATCTACTGAAATGTCTACTGTTAAACCTTGTCACCAAATTTTAAATTTTAAGGCTAATTTTAAATTTAAATTTTAAGTATTTGTGAAATTTTTTTTCAATACTGTTATAACGATTTTGAAAAATTTCCAACCTTAAAATTTGGTAATTGGTTCAATACAGTTTTTTCGAAAACGTTAAAACAATTTAAAAGAATGTTTTAACAACGATAGCAATCTTAACACTTAAAATTTAGCAACTAGGGTAAAAATACAACACATTTCAATGAGTAAAATAAAAGATATACAATATTAACGATCTCTCTTTTGTTTTGAAATTGATGATTCTTAATTTTAGGTATCATGTGAAGTCCTCCACAGCAGATCTCGCCAAATTGGGTGCTTGTATTTCAAGAAGAAAAAGATTACAATACCCAGACATTTGACCTATGACTTCACTGCCAACTGATCGCTTATAAGAAAAATGGCGTTTTAAAGTTGAGCTAAGTTTTTCCACATAAGTTAGAATGTTAATTAAAGTGAAGTTAATCAAATATGGTTCCTTATCACACATGGAATTTGTTGAAATATAATTCTTTCTCGTCTTCGTCTTTTATTTAACTTAGACTTATTATTTGTTTATGTATTTTATTGTTATCGTGTTATATTTTGCACGTGTACCTGGAAAATTCGATGCATAATTAGTTTGTTTATGTTCTACATGACTTCCTACCTGTCTTCGTAAGAAACATAAAGTGAAAGAATTGAAATCCATAAAAGAATCTTCGCGAAAGAATAGAAAGAGTGTCACCAAAGAGAATTGATACATGAAGGGCTTGGCTTACTTGGAACAGAATGGAAGGAACAGTTGCTAACGTAAACAAAAGCCAAGTTTCAACAACCAATCAGGAGCGAGATACCCACACTACGTCGCTTGCAGGCATCCAGTCATGATGAAGGAATTGCTAAAGAGCGAAGAATTTTGCTTGTTATCTTTTTTCCATTTATTTTCATTTTTCTATGTTGAGTAAATCTTAGTAAGGATTGCCCGTTTTACACACTTTATAATTTGAAATCGTTTGCGAGGAGAAGTCAAATTCTTTAAGATGTCAATCGTTTGGAGCATGATTTTGCAATGGAACTTAGTTGAAAAGCAAACAATTTGTTTCCTTTAAAATAGTTTGTGTCAAATATTTATCAAAAATAAATTATTAGAAGTTTAGATTAAATATTTAATGAAAATGAATAAAAAAATTTAATTTAACGATGCCGAAAGAGTAGGGAGTTATTAAAAAATTATAATTTTAATCAGATGAAATTTTGTTATTCGTGACAGTTATTTTTTTCTGGCAGCAAAGTATTTTACAGTATAAACTGAAAAATCGCGATGAATCATAGCGTTTAGAGTTTTTTCGTAATATGCAAATTTTAAAGCAAGAATTTTTGAAAACTATTTTAGAAAAAAGCTTTAATAATAATTAAAAATTTTTCAAGTATTCCACAACACTAGTTGTTTTCGTAATGACTTACTAAAACATATATCGAAGATATCGAAATCTTTTGATAAGTTTAGGAGTTATTAATTAAGTTATATTTTATGTTAATTTGTATTTTACTGCTAGTTTCAGGAAATTTTTTTGATAACAAATTGGGTTATGGAATAAAATGACTGATAGGGATAATATTTATGTTTTGAATTTTTTCTTTGTATATAATTAAAAAAATGACGATTAACATTTGAAAACGATGAAAAGGAAGAGCAGTTTGAATAATAAAACTTTCTTCAAATATTCTGCAACACCTGTTGTTTTATCCAATTATTTATTCAAAAATTAGAAGATTTCAAACTTTTTTTGGTTAGTAAAATCTTCGAGTATTTTTATTTATATTATAACCAACAGATGTTAAACAAAGCATCTTTCTGAAGCAAAATATTTTTCAATTCAGCAAAAATACTTAATAAATGTTTTAAATCATTTATATATTTTTGAAAATGAAAACGTTGATTGATGAAAGTCAAATTTTTAAACTGTAATTGTCTTAATTTCTGCATAAAAAATTAGATCTTATATGATTACAATTTCAGAAAGTTTTCAATATATTCCGTATTTTACGCTTTAGAATTTAATACAATTTGTTTGACATTAATGTTAAGATATGTATACTCTTATTAAAATAAATGCTATAAGTAATTTTTGGTTAATTTTTTATGTTTACTAACACTAACAGTACAAACATTAAATAACATTTAGTAATGATGTAAAATTTTGCATTTATGATTTACGTTAAAAGTAATAAAAAGAAATATATTTAAGAAATTGTTTTATCAGGTAGATTTGTGTAAGTCAGATTTTTTATTTAAGAGATTTTTATATTTTTTGACCAGCGCAGTTTTATGTATCTCAACTCAACTTTTTTAAATTAGTGTTTATTTTCAAAAAAAGTTATTAGTATGCGTAAGTTGCCACAGCTATATTTTTGAAACTATTCTTTCGTTATTTGTAGGGAAAAAACTATTCTCATCGTTAATAACAAATTTATGAAAAGAACATTAATAAAAAATACTGGAAGTACACTGTACACTACATAAAATTCATTCAAACACTATACAAAGCTAAAAATTATTTTGAAGGGAAGATTTTTTTAAAATTCAAAACAGTGTGCAGTGTAAATAAAATAGAGTAAAAAAGTGAAATAAATGTGCTATAGCTTAAATGTACTACGATCTAAATATAACGCAAGATTAAACCGTTTTTCCGAGTTAAACTATCTTTTTTAAATCGATAAACTTGATATTAGTGTTCAACTTGAACGAAAATTTAGTTTAATTTAATATCTTTTCTTCTGAGGTGGCAGCGAATTTGCATAATATCATCAAATATTGCATAAAAATATCACAAAAATATCACAAAATTTACATACAAATATCGAAATATTCAAAGAATATTCAATGTTTCAACTTTCTTTTCAGTTTTTCGGATAATGTATATTTTTAAACAAAAATTAAAATAGCGTCTCGAAACTTTCAGATCAAACATTTAATAAGAAAATTGAGAGTTGCGTAACAGGTGAAAAAAATGAGATGACAAAATTGAATTATTTTGCAAACTTCCAGTCAGGCCTTGTCCTCAAAAGCAGAAATTATAAATGATTCTAAGATTTATAAACAATCTTTGTCTCAACCGAAATTTAAACTATGAGCTTATTTTATTCGATTACTCGAAATTAGTGTTCAACTTGAAAGAAAATTTGGTTTGACTTGATCTTCCTCTAAAGTTGCATTAAATTTGAATAATAGTAAATAACGTATTAAAATATCAAAATATCGATATTGTGGTTCAGCGTTGAACCAGTTTTTCTGAAAATGTATATTTTTAAACAAAAATTAAAATGATGTAGCAAAAAGTTTGAATCAAACATTTTATAAAAAAATTGAGAGTTATATAAGGGGAGAAAAAATGAGGTATGACAACAATCTTAGTCTCAAACAAAATTTAAGCTATGTGCTTAACTTATTCGATTACTCGATATTAGTGTTCAACTTGAACAAAATTTAGTTTAATTTAATGCCTTCCTATAAGGTTGCAGCAAATTTGCATAATAGTATCAAATATTGTGTAAAAATATCACAAAATTTGCATAAAAATATTTAAATACTCAAAGACTGTTCGATGTTTCAACTTTCTTTCCAGTTTTCTTGAATATGTATATTTTTAAACAAAAATTTAAATAACAGCTCAGAAATTTTAGATCAAACATTTTATACAAAAAAATTGAGAGTTGTATAACGGGTGAAAAAATTTGATGACAAAATTTAATTAGTTTCCAAACTTTCATTCAGACCTTGTGCTAAAAACCACAAATTGCTGCAAATTATAAACGGTTCTAAGATTTATAAACAATCTTTCTCTCAACCAGAATTTAAACTATGCACTCCTTTTATGAATATTAAAACTGTAATTACTTAGCGTTTGAAATCATTTCCGTATTACGTTGTTTCATACAACTCTAAAATCCAGCATAGACACAAATTTCATAACCTCTTTCAAAATAGCGATGTGATCTCCTTTTCAAATTTTAAATCTCGTTGGATATAAACAACAATTACTATCCATCATTTAAAAGAGTTCTGTTATTTTCGTAAGAGAAATCCAATTTTCTGTTGCCTAAAGAACTATTTTATAAACTATTAGTTGGCCGAATTCCTGAAAACTGGTATATTATCGGAGATAATGAAAACTCTGGAGGCTGTTTTCATAGGAAGGACATCTTTTGTCATTATGCATTATTCTCGTAATCTAAAGAAGATTAAGTGAAACTAAACGCTTCTCACGATTGGAACACTTTCTCACTTGATAATTGGTTCCGCAGAATTAAACCGAGAAGAGAAACAGCCCGCGTTAGAAACGAGTTTTTATCTTATATTTGATTAAACTCCATACTACTATATATAATATATTAATGTAATACGCTTTTCAATGCCGCACTTTCAAGAGTAATAATTTTATAACTTGAATCTTATTTTTTCGTACATTTAAAACTACAAACTCAATAAACATACCATCAGCATATTCGGCGTTATAAACAAAATACATCCTATGATTGAAAAACTTGGAGGAATAACATGATCAGTCACATTTTCAAGGGTGTTTTAGATAAAATGTATCACGATTTTCACGCATGCAATAAGATCTTTCTATTGTGCAGTTATTTAAAAATTTCTGAAACGTCTACAGCCCATATCTGTAAACAATAATAAGGATCAATTTGGTACAACAATGTCATTTAAAAAATTTCAAATCTCTATATGACCGATAGCTCTCCAGATGAATAGCGTTCTTCGTCAAGTAAAAACGCATCAAACAAGCATTTTGTGATTTGCAAACGAGAGATTTTATTTTTGGAATGACATAAAAATGTAAAAACGCATTTTCCTTGGAAACATTCATAACAATTTATGGAACAGTTTTTTGATTATAATATTTCAAGATTTGCATAAGCATTTGTTACAATTTGTAACAAGATTGATTCGTAAGATTTGTATTAAGTTATCTCTAACTAGACAGTATGCAGTATAATTGTTGTACTTTGATAACATAAGCCTAACAAATTAATTAGCAAATTTAAGGTTAGGCTCTCGAACTTTTGTGATTGAATCTTACACTCTTAGAAATTTCTCATAAAAAATGGTTAAAAGACAATTCACTTAATGGTTATTTTGCCATAATCAATCAAAAGAGTCAATTAATTATAATTAAAATAGTAATCAAACTGTTAAGTGTGAGAAAAACAGTTTATTAACTACTTTTACCAAATACGGTTAGTCAACCAGAATTTATCTCACCAACTAATACCACTAATGAAGCCACTTAGTTCTTTACAACTGCGCGCGCATAAAAGCCGAGCGGACTAATCTGTTAATCTTATGACCGGCAGAACTGGGATTCGAGTCCCAGTATTGACACCCTAATATTTCCTCCGTTTTCTTCAACACACGAAGAATTTCCACTCTCCATTTTTTACCTTACGAAAAGCTGATCTCCTATGTCTAGTTAAATATTTTTTTTTTTTTTACGTTTTTGAAGAAGGCTAGTAGTAAATGGTTAAAAAACCGCATAGTTTTGTATTCATGGTTTTATAACCATACTATTTGCGAATGGTTACAAAACCATAAAGGTAAAAAATGTTCTTTACCGTAAACTTTACGGTTAATCGGACGGACAGACAGCTGTCAGTTATTTTACTATAATTTTAGAATGAAAATTCTAAAAGCGCATTACGTTAGAATTCGATCATTAAATAATAAGTTTTTTTGAGTTTTCCGTTTCTTCTTCCATTTTTTCTTTCCTTCTACCACGTTCAGTAAACAATAGCGAACTTGAAACTGTTTTACTTAGTTCCTCTATCACGATTCCGCGGAATGTTTCTGCAATTAGCTGAAGAATTACAAATATTTTGTAAAAACTAACTTCCATAGTTAATTAATACATAATTTTTCGATTCATCTTTGCTGAATGAATGAATACTTTGTTTCCCGCTGTCTTTGAAATATGATATAAGCCGGATCCTGTCATCTGGACTTCAGGTTTGGTGAATTATTTGTTGTAGGTAAAAGGGTTTTTCCCATCTTTGATTATTCGCATCTGCCAAAGAACTTGTTCCTTCACTCCATCATTGCCACGCCTTGATGCCCCAAGTCCAGTGATCCAAACTCATACCTGACGAGGTAATAAACTGAATTAAAAAAAATAAAGCGATGACCGGTTATCAACGGTTATAGTGACACTGAAAAAGCAGCATCTGATAAATGCTCTAAAGAGATGTTGTGGGCAGAGTAATTTTATGCTTGCACTGAATAGTGTCATCAGGGAATCATTAAACGCCCTGAAAAATTATAATTTTGCACATTCATATTTTGATTAATTGTGTGGTATCTACAATTTTATGTAATTACCAGGGAAATAAGAGTTAATATGAGTTGAAAGAACTTTTAATTTCAAAATAATCCTCGCAGTCATTGCTAGAATATTGCTTAAATTTTCAATAGGATTTGCATAAGTTATCAATATTATTACTTACATTGGAAGGTAATAAATTGCATACGGTAGGTAATGAACTGCATATATATGAATGGCATACGCGAAGCTGTTGCCTCCAGGTCATGATAAAGATGAATTCCAAATTATTGCAATAGCTCATTAGTGTAACTCTAGTGTTCTGTCAACAACTTCATGTGAAGGGGAACTATAAATAAAGTATTGAAATAGTACAAACTCTTTATATCATACCTGAGACGAAAAAATAGAATGCATCCCTTGAATCGCCACCACCAAAAATTACACGTCTTTTTAAAGTGGTGCGTACGACGTTTTTCGCTTTAGGTGTGAAAAAAATTGGGTTTGATATTCAGGACATTTGAAGTGATAATTTCATTTGTGAGCATTAAGTAATCGCCGAGCTGTATATAGTTATAGTTAATAATCACTTTTTAGCGTAATCACGTGATTTTTAACGGAATGCGAACTCTCAAGTAATAGAAGAAACTCTTTCTTCTCTTGTATGTCTGCGTCTTTCCAGTGCATTCTGGGAGGTCTCCAATATTTTCTTATCTGATTTTAAAGCGGTTTGCATTGCACGATTTGATTGTAATGTGCCCTTGCTTTACAAACAAAGTTTTTACTTTCGATTTTTAGGGATGACCTTTTTTTTGTAGTATTTTCCATCCCATTATAACATTTGAACAGTTTCAATAAGCCTGTTACTTTAAACAAAATTCGTTTCCTCAAACAAATAAAAATAGTAATATCTTCAATATGACGAAATGTTCGTCTGGGACATTTTATAGGAAACGATTTTGTTAACGAAGTAAATTCCGCGAATTTTGAGCATGTAAAGTTTTTTTTTAGTGTAAAGTTTTTCAGTGTAAAGTTTTTTTTTAAGATATTGGAAATGTTTCAACTTTATAGGGATTTGAATAAATCTAGATTGACTCTTCGGGAAATTATATTTAGTAAAAATTTTAACCTGAGTTTCGAATAGAAGGAGCGTATTCTTTCTGCTAAGATGCTTATAGAGAGAAAAAAAACTCTAGTCAAAATTACCAGAATATGGTATAATTTAATGTGCTTCTGGTTCTATGAAAGCACTAAAAAGCAAGGTAATTTTTGCCAAAGTCTTTTGGTAATGATTTATGTAAAATTAACAATAAAATATTGCTTTATAATATGTGTTAGAATTTGGTAAATGTGGTAAAAATAGTGAATTTTAATATGATTCCTTAGAGCATGACGCATAAACCATTTATTCGGTTACATTTACTTTTCAATTTTATGTTTTTTCTAAATGTGTGGAAATAAGAACAATAATTTTGAAAACCAGAATTTCGTGTAAACCGTTACAATGTAAATGGTTTAAATGCCTTATATTTTGGTTTTATTACCAGAATTATGGTATGTTTTCACAGTGGTATTTTTCCAGAAATCTCTTTACCTTGCAGTACCGTCATTTTTACCAGATTTTTCATTTCCGTGCAAGGTTACTGCTAGTTTCAGGAAATTTTTCTGATAACAAATTGGGTTATGGAATAAAATGACTGATAGGGATAATATTTACGTTTTGAATTTTTTCTTTGTATATAATTTAAAAAATGACGATTAACATTTGAAAACGATGAAAAGGAAGAGCAGGTTGAATAATAAAACTTTCTTCAAATATTCTGCAACACCTGTTGTTTTATCCAATTATTTATTCAAAAATTAGAAGATTTCAAACTTTTTTAATAATCATTTAAATCATTTTTAAATCATTTATATATTTTTGAAAATGAAAACATTGATTGATGAAAGTCAAATTTTTAAACTGTAATTGTCTTAATTTCTGCATAAAAGTCCATTTATTCGGTTACATTTACTTTTCAATTTTATGTTTTTTCTAAATGTGTGGAAATAAGAACAATTATTTTGAAAACCAGAATTTCGCGTAAACCGTTACAATGTAAATGGTTTAAATGCCTTATATTTTGGTTTTATTGCCAGAATTATGGTATGTTTCCACAGTGGTATGTTTCCAGAAATCTCTTTACCTTGCAGTACCGTCGTTTTTACCAGATTTTTCTTTTCCGTGCCAGGTTGCGTAAGAAAACAATGAGAAATGGAACAGCAGTTTCGGTATCATAAACAAGTAAATCGTTGTGAAGGCCGCCCAGAATAAAGATTATTTTTGCAGAATTAATTGAGTTACAAAATAAGAATTAAAATTAAGTATTGACAGAAATGAAAATACTAAAATAATACTGAACAGGTGAAACGAGAAGTTAGATGGTAGTGACAGGGACAAAGTGAAAACAGAATTGAAAGAAAAAGTAATAATAAAAAAATAACTCCTTGTTATAATTTCTCACATTATCTTTTTATTTCACCAACTCAATTGATTCTGTACCACTTTTCTCTAATCTATCTGAGTGAGTCAGTACATATGGTTACTTATTAATGTAATGTAGTGATGTTTTAGTTAAAAATTCTAGATCAAATTATAATAAGAAGTATCGGCATTCAGGATGCTGATACTTTTCACAATAATTCTATTTTTAAAGGAACATGTCACGGAAGCGAAAATGTGATATACCTTTTTTTTTACATTTAAAGTTATCATAAAATAGTTGAATCCTTATAATAAAATAAATAATACTGTAAAAATCGCGTTACAATATTTTGCAGTAAAAATGGATTGATTTTACGGATAATGCATTTAAAATGTAGGTACTTTATATCGTAATTTGATCCAAACCTTTTTACAGTGTATGCTCATTCTAATTTTCTAACTTATTTTTTCACAATGTTTTCTTTTACGATAAGTATTGACTTAAGTTTTGAAATAATACCACTATGAAACCCTTAAATCATTTCGATAAACAGCTCTTTAAGCACCGTTAATAAATTGGATGAAAAAAAGCCTAATATGAAGAACAATAAGATATAAGCTTTATTATTAAGTTACATTAACGGGGGATTTACTGGAATATAATATCATTCATTCCGAAAAATAAAATTATGCTTCTATTTAATAACCTACATGAAAATAGGATGATACTGCAAGTTAGAGGTCATAAAATATTTTATGGGAGTCTATGATTTGTAAGGTAAAACCCGAAAGGAAAATTACGTTGACCTTCCGTTAAAATAGAAAGGTTTTCCAAGTGGAAAGAAAGGAATTACAAAGTTTCATCCAAGAAAAAAGACCTTGCTTTTAGTCTACAGACAATATTAACTTCTTAAGCAAATGTTAAACAAAGGTTTTGACATGGAGTATAATGATAGTCTTATTATAAAAGGTGAGAATAATCCTTGACATTAGTGTTTTCTTAAAGCTACCGGATTTTTGTACTGAAAAGTGGACATATGTTTTATTCTCAGAAACTATTGTAGTCATTCTAAATTGTTTTTGGAAAAAATGAGCGTTTCATAGCAAAATGGGCTTAGGATTGGTCAACTAACCTAAATTTTTATGATCAAAAGAAATTTCAGAGATGTCGTTTGATGCATGGATTATTGTTAAAAGTCTAAAATGCCGAAATGTGAAGAAATCAGTATTTTTCGAGTGGTAAAGATACTCGGTCGTATAAATCTAACAAACGTAGCCGGGGATTATAACAACATATATCTTTATAACTCAAATCGTATTTTGTACTTTCAAATTATCTAAAATGAAAAGTTTGTTTGTGTGTCTGTGTCCCTTTCAGAATTCCAGAAAACATTTGCGCTAAAGTCCAGAGATTTGAACACTGGGTAAAAGGAGCAATTTTAGCCCTAAATCCTAAATTTCATTCAAAACTTTAAATAAGATCGTTCGGGAGAAATATTTAAAAAAATTCAAAATAAAGTGTAANTATTTATTTTTTTTGCTAGTCGGGAAGTTAGTTTAAAATCGATTACAAAATTCCACCCGGACAGACATACACGAAGGCAAGTTTATATAAACGTGGTAAAAAAAGAGCTCTCTCTAGTGATATAATTGAGAATGCTGAAGATTTTAAAGATAGCGTCTGTGATGTTTGCTTGCTTATAGCTCTCATCAATTAAAAAAGAGTTTATTGCATGTTATTAGATACTTAGTTATTCCTTATTCGTCATGTCAGATAACCTTAATGACCAAAGCGAACGTGATTGCATAGGCGTACTACGTCACCAAATTAGTACACCTTAAGTGATTTGAAACCACGAGTTTATTTCGTTTTTAATTATGCATTTGAAACGAATTTCTACAAAACTATATAATTTAAAATCATTGGTATTTGAAATAAGGAGAAAGTTACGAACTGAAAAGTAAAATTAATGAAGAAATAGTACTAATTCATCAAGGAATAAATCAAAACTCGTAATTGTTCTTTTTAAGCCAATAATGCTGAATTGATTTTGTTAATAGGCTCTATAACTGAAATTAAGAATTAAACTATGTATTAAATAGTAGAATGGTGAAATGCTATTTACATTTCATTTTGAAGCAAAATAAAAAATCTCCTTACTGTTATTAAAGAAAATGATGCTTAATAGGTACTAATTAAAAAAAAATAATTGTTTTATTTCAATTGTAAGCTAATTTTAAGCTTATATTAGTTTTAAGTTATGTACTAAGAATCAAAACTAATGGGGAAACGGTTCTAATTCGTTTAGGTTCAACGCAAAAAAATTGTCATGCTATTATTGACGATAATGGTAATTAATTTTTGCAATTGGTACTAATTAAAATAAAAAAATAAGACCTGTACTGAGAAGCAAAATTAATGGAGAAATGGATTTAATGAGTCCAGGAGGAACGTAAAGAAGTGCAATACCATTATTCATGTCAATGGTGGTTAATTAATTTCGGCAATAGACACTTCATATTGTCACTTCCGACAATTTTCAAATTTAGCATAGAGCAATTATTTTAGGTGTCTTGGAATATTCATCCCCTTTCAGATCCACTTTTTTTTAAATATTTAAGCTACAGCAAAAGTGGCACTAGACCTAGTATATATTTCGGACATTTACCAAAGGTCTAGTCATACTAGGTCTGGTTAAGTGCCATTGCCCGATATACATTTGCCCGGCATATCCTAAACTGATGTTTTTTTAAGGTCAAAGTGCCACTGCCCGGTATACATTTGCCCGGTATACCCTACACTGATGTTTTTTTAAAGTCAAGTGCCATTGCCCGGTATATATTTGACCGATACTCCAAACACTGATAAGCATTAAAATATCGAATAAATGTAATTATATCCACGAATAAATTAATATCAAATCGGATGTAATAAATATTTCGGACATTCACCAAAGCGACTAATTTGATTGTGAACATTCAGCGGTTAAAGTCAACATTGCATTGTATATGAGCTCGTGATATTTTAGTGATCAAGTGTGTTCCTTTTTTATGGTTAGAAACTTTATCACAATTATTAATTAAATAAAATACTTTTAAAAATATTTCAAAATTTAAAAAAGTTAAAAAACCGGAATACAAAATAAGGAAAAGATATAATCATATAATCTCGTCATCATCTCTCAGCTCACACGATTATATAGGAAAAAAAGAGAGTGCTTTCGAATATTGTATTATTAAAGCTAAAGCATATATGCATACAACTCAATTNATATATATATATAATATATATATATATATGATGCTGTTAAAGTCTGCATCAGATGTTATTTTCACTTGAAGTAATAAAAAGGAAAAATCTGATTGATGTGTTGTTGCTTTCGAGGTTATGCAAATGTAGTTTTGAGCAATAATTTCTTTAATATAGTAACTTTACTTTAGTTTTCCTCCTAATAATGCACAAGCTGATTTTTTTTCTTAAAAAACTTTCTTCCCAAGTAAACATTTTTTTCCTTCTTGAATCGAATATGAAAGTGGATAAGTGGGTCGGTGTTCCCTTGTTTCATAATTGTCATTCTTCTCTGTCATTCCGCCATTTGTCAAACAAATGTATAGAAAGCCCGGAAGGTGCATATTTTTCACTCCTGCCAAAAAAAATACCATATGTCTTAAATTATCTTTTAAAAGTTCATTATAATAAAATGCAGTAAAAATGGTTTTTACTTTTGCTTGGGAAATTATGTGACTTTAATTGGTAGTGATCGTTTCAAAAGAGCTTTTCTGGCGAAAGAGTGGAATTTTCATTTAAATTGTTATTCTAAAGACTACTTAATTTCGTCTTGCTATAATGTAGATGATAAATAAGCTTCAATTTGTAATAATGTCAAGGAAATTTACAATGAATTAAAGAATTGGAAAAGAGTGGGAATTTAAAAGGAGTTTCAAATAATTTTTTAAGGGATAAGACTTCAGTTGCCTTTTTCCATATTGTGACTTCATTATTGACTTCAAATTATAAATCTACCATTGGAGACTAGTTGTTTATTTCTTGCACTTATTTAGTTGAATGGGTGATTTCGTTTTTCAATGCATATTTGCAGATCAAAAATTAGAAAAATGGTCACAAGAAATTGAAACTATGCAAATGAAAGCCGGCAATTATTCACTAAACTTAAATAATTTAAATCTTGCTTTTACTTTTTCAGCATTCCTATTTCTTTCGCAATGTATCCTATTCCTTTCGTATTATTAGTTTTCACTTTTTAGGAAAAAATAATGCGATAAATAAATTAGCTAAAAGAAGAAAAAAATGTTTTAAATTGCATAGGACTTTCAGCAGCATTTTCGTAAAGAAAAAAAAATTGAAAAAAAAAGAGCTTGCTGATCATGACTACTGACACAGCTTTAATCAAAGCTTTAAAGGATTTTATTTCAAGCAATTTGAATAAAGTGTACACTGTCGTGCAATGAAAAAAAAATGGTGCAACAAAAAATTAAAAATTGAAATTTTTATATATTTGACACTTTTGAATGACAAGCTACTTACTGCAAGATATTTTTTTTCAAAATTACATTTTGTTTAATCAGTTTTTCGAGCAAATCAATTTTAGTTTAGAGTTGGAAGCATTAGCAATAGAAAGAAAATAGTTGTCAAGCCACATTTTTCGAAATCTATCGTGAGACATTTACCTTGCTTTTTCATTTGCATGGTTGTATAGATAGTTTAAAAAATTACAAAGAATAAACAAAAATTAAAATTTTATAACAATTTGCTTTGTTTATTTAGGCTTGGTGTAAATGTAAACGATATTGTACTTTAAAGTGCAATGATTATTTTAAAACTGTAAATCATTTTTGTAATTTTTTAAAATTGTTTTTAGCATTTCTAAATTTTTCCTCATATAAATTTACAGCTATAGTAGAAATCAATAAATACTAAACTAATTATTCAAGGAGTGTATTGGCTTGGCTGCAAATATTATTTTGTTTAAGTTATTTAAACTTTTAAATTCGGTTGAATAATTATATCAGATTATTTGTTGAGGTTGCAAGGTACACAGTAAAAAGATTATATATTCGGTTGTTGGAGAAATGAAATAAGTAAAATGGATATAATCAATAAATTTTTTTAATAAAATAAGTTCTTCGTTCTATCTTGCCTAATGCCATGTTTAGTCTGTAAGTAAAACCTTTTCTGTTTTTACGATTTAAAAAACATTACATTCTTTTTACAGTTTGAAACATCAATTTAGTAGATTTTTTACAGTTAAAAGCATTTAATAAACATATAACTGAATCGATAGATTTATCATGAAGATTCTATGCAAGTATTTATGAAATTCAAGTATTTATAAAAAAATTATTAACTTTGAATAAAAGTTCTTGAAAGATAAGTTAATTCGCAAAATATAGCTTAAAGAAATATTTTGACTAATTGAAAAAAAAATTGTTTTTACTAAAAACCGTATTTTTATTCATTTTGTACTCGCTATTGTTTCATAGCATGCATTTATTCTCATAATGCAACCTTCATATTTTTTCCTACACTGTTAGAAATCTTTCGGGAAAAATGGTTCAATAGCAATGCTTTGGATTGTTGTTTTACCATGATTGTTTACCATGATTGTTGTTAATTGTGAGAAAAACCGTTTATGACCTGCTTTTACTTAATGCGGATAAACAACCAGAATTTTATGGTACCAACTTGTCCCCCCTGAGGAGGTCACTTAGTTCCTTGTAGCTGGATAGATATTATAGCCGAGATCTGTCAATCTCACAACCGTAGAACGGGGGTTCGAGTCCCAACGTTTACACTAGAAATTTCTCGATTCAACACACGAAGAATTTCCAGTATCCTGCTACCTGTGATTTGTGACCTTGGACTATAAGAATACGATACTTTCATTCACACGTAGATGGCAGCAAAATAAAGCTGCTTAACACAAACATTTAAGGAATATCCGCCTCTTGTGATATGTGAAAAACAAACAAACAAATAAACTGATTAAATCACAATCCACGGTTCATTTGAAAAAACCCAACTCAACCGCAACCTAACTCCAATGCTCATTACTTAACGAAAAGCTTAGCTCCAATGTTCAGATGAATTTCTGTTTTATGATTTTGAAGCTATGCTAGTTGTAAACATCGTATAGTTTCGCATTTACGGTTTTTTAACCATATTGATTGTAAACGGTTTCAAAACCCTAAAGGTAAAAAAATGTTTTTATCGAAAACTTTACTTACAGACTTTTACCGGTTATTTTACCGTAATTTTAGAAATCAGCAGTGCATTTATATTTATTTTCTAAAAGCCAACAATGAATTGCTTGTCAAAAGTTTAAAACTTTTTCTTAAAGCTTCATGAATTTTTTTTAAACAAAATTGCTTAAGCTCATCAACGTTAGACGTTAAACTTTCACTGTAGTTTTATTGCATATAATTTAATCCTTGAAAGCTAAACACCTTTGAAGACTATATTGTATATCAGTGAGGCATTAAATTCATCTTCTCATCTTCGTATTATATAATTTCTCCTGCTGTTTTGATTTCAACTTCCTTTACGAGTGTCCGAAAAAAATGAGGGGGAGGTCCCCATGATTTGATAAGATGGGTTTTTCCCCGGATTTATATTTAAGCATTACCTAGGTTAATCTTATTTCTAGTTTAACTATCGTAGAAGGTCAGATGAATTTAGTGTTTAATTAGCCGGCATCTTCTAAAAAAAGCAAAGAACTCGACCTTGAAGAAACCTACGAAATCTTTTTTCAAAAGGGAAATTAGATTTTAGAAGTTAAGTTGACTCTGATAGCATTTAACATGACATTCACAAATGATTTATTATGTAAAAAAAGAAACAAAATTTTTGCCTTTCTATTACTTTATTGGGATTTGCGGAAAAATTGATTCTTTGAAAATTAATTATAAATGACCTTAGTTTCATTATGCAAACATTCTTAACATTTTGAGATAAAACTAGTTAAAAGAGCTTGGAATTTTAAGTAGTCAGCATAACATCGTGCAGAAAATAACTGGATTTATATTAATCACAAAATTTATAAATTTTGAGGGTACTTACTGACATAAAGGACAGGGATTTCCTCACGAACTTGTTTAGAGTATAATGCAATTAAGTAAGGATAACAGTGTAAGAAATTCCGGTTCAAATTACTGTAAAAGTACTGGTAGCCAGGGTTCTTTTTCTCGTAAAATCCATTTTTACTGGAATGTGTTATGGAATAAAAAATATGTTATACCTAAAATTTTAATAATTACCGTAAAAACACTAAATCACTTTAGTTAAACATCATTGAAAAAATTACGATAAAAATGGATTTCACGGTAGATGCACGTAAAGTGTCGGTACTTTAAGCTGTAATATGATGCACATTTGATTTCACTGGAAACTTTTTTCACAAGATTCCGATGCTTACTGTACAGTGTTCAGTACAATGTAGCACACAGGACATAGTGATCAATGTTTTATTTACGATGACGCGATCATAATGTTTTTGGAGAGACTAACCTAAATTCCTAAAAGTTACAAAATGAAAAGTATTACATTTTTCAAAAAAAAATAAACCTAAATTGCTTATTGGAAAACCTAAATTACACAATCAGAAGTAATGCCATTTCTTAAAATTTATATACTTCATGTCAATGGACTGACAAAAATAGATGCAATTTGAAAAAGGCAAATCCTATGGCGTAATGGAGGGAGTGCCACCGTAAATAATTTCTGAAAATCAAGTTTTTTTATGTAATTTTTTCATGGTATTTTTCAAATGCTAATTTTAAAATAATGTATAAAAAATTTTCCGAAATTTTAAAATTTCGAACGAAATGTGCAGGGCATGCGAATTTTTTTACTTCAATGAAATATTTTAAACAAAATCACAGTTTTCAATCTTATCTCACCAGTACTACCATAAAATTATTTTTTTAAGGTTTACCAACACAGTAGAAGCCTGTAAAAGAGAAGGATTTATAATGAATTTTGCAACTGTTGTGATAAACTTAATTTAATGCATTTCATTTTATCTTATAGTACAAAAATCTGCATTTTATCATATTGCAGGTACAAAAATACAAAAAACTATCGCTTATGTAAGAAAATGTTTATAACTTTTTTTAAAAATTAACCGAGCTTACTATTCTCATACTTTGAAAACATATCATCCGAAAATAATTCCGTTTCGACTCTAGCAAATTACATGAATGCAATTTTTGCTGCATGTAGAATTTTTAACAATACATTTTTTTAAACAAAATAGCGGTGTTTTACTAAAAAATGGCATAAAATAAGTTAAATTTGCGAATATTACTCAAAACCAGTAAACCCAATTAAAAATCTTTGCATGAAGCAAAAAATATATTTATTATGAACATTGTGCAAAAATTTGAAAAAAATCGGAGGAAAATTGTTTTAGTAAGAGACTTAGCAAGTAAAAAAAGCATAGTTTCAACTAAAAAGTTTTGTGAGACATAATCCGTATAAATATTTGAAACTTAGCTACTAATTATAATGCACCAATATCAGGTCCATAAGATTCTTCTTCTCTATCATATTCTGTTTCGAAGGCTAGTCTAGCCCTTTTTCTTATCAATCTATCCTCATCGAATACCTCATATGTTTTTAGAGAAGCAGCCGAAATTTCGCGGCCATCTTTATTTCTAGCATATTCGTTGGCTGCTGCGCCTACATTTATTTCTAATTGTTCCAAAAACTTCCAACAACCGTTTGCAGCCCTCATTAAAAATTATTTTTATTACATGAGTTTCAGATCTATTATTTATATTAAAAATATCATTGATTCGTTTGCTTAAATAATTTAAACAGAGTATTTCAATAAAATAATTAAAATGATAAATGAAATATTTTACTGAAATGTTTTGAAAACAGCGATCAAATCTTCTGAGCGTGCCAGTTCACTCTTTCATACAAGTCACAGCGTTACGCACTTGACACATTATGCTGTAAATTTTGCATTTTTACTAAAATCAATTCAATATTTTGACACAATTATCTCAAAACTATAAACTCTCGAAAAATGCAATATTTATTTTTAATATTGTGTGAAAATTTCACGGTGTTAACCCAAAAATCTATCGTACTAAAATTTTTATGCTACAATTACTGTTTTATCTCCCTAATGTTAACACAAAAATTGGGATACCGACCCATCATTGAATGTTTGATTGAACTGCTATTCAAGTAAACTATAAGTTCCACTGAATCACTTTGCTCATTCCTTCCTTTTTCCATTAGTACCTATGCGACTAATGTAGGCTTATGAGTATAAATGATTTTACATGAAAGGAAAACTGCAGAAACCATCTGTGAACAGTCTGATTGCAATGGAACTCTAATGTCGAATAAAATATTTAAATGGACTCTGTGAACTGATACGCTTAGTTCGAATCCCTTTGCCCTTTTTTTCACTTTATATTCTAGTAGGGGAGAGGGGGGCACACAAGAACAAATTTTTTCATTTCTTCATTTTTCAAAAAATATCATCAATTTCTCGCAGTGAAGAAGTCCATGTGTTTAAATAGTGTTTTCTTTGTCTTGTGGAATTTTTTGAGATTTTTCAATAAAATATTTCTTTACTTTATGATATTTTAGAAAAATGACCTCAATTGTTCACATATGCCATATGCCCCTATTGGGGGAGCATGTGAACATGCCTGGGGCACATATGAACAAGATTAAAAACACAAAGCAATCATCATATTTCAAAGCAAAAAAATCTTTAATATAACAGATATTGATACGCATTATACTGAAGGGATTGTAGCTTACTATGTGAATTTAAATTGTACAGCAATACTGTCAATAAGAAAATAATTTTTCAACTGTACAATAATTTTTCCGCTGTTGGGTTTTCCGCAACTTCATGTTCCTCAGGAGTTGTAATGGGCCTTTTTCATTCCTCTCTGATACTGTTTCATGCTTTTTTTTGGTCATTTTTTCTATCGTTTCATTTGTAGCTTTAGCAAATCTATCTTCCTTAGGTGTACCAGTTAATATGCGTGATGCACGATCAACCATTTAATTTTTAAAAAAAAATTGAAGAAAAAATTAATAAATTAATTAAGGAAAATTAAATAATATTAATTTTAAATGCATACATATTTTTTAAACCTATAATATCATGAGGATAATAATCTTAATACTATGTAGTGGCACATGTGAACTGTTCACATCTGTCCCATCATCCTTCTTAAACCTAACTTCAAAAACAAAGAATTTCTAATTGAGTAAAAAAAAAAAATAATTGTCATAAACTTACCTGAATGTTCATATAATGGTCTGCAATAGTTAATTTTAGTTTATTAGTTGATTTATGCTATGCTTTCACTTGAAATAACGAGTGATTATAATATATACAACACCAGCTAATACAAAGAAATTGTCAGAATAGAACAACAAAATGTCTCATTGTTCTGAAAGTTCTGCAGAGAGGTAGGACTAGTATTGCCATCAATTGAAAATTTTTCAAGATTTTTTATTTCAAATCATATTGGTAAAACATACTATGTTCACATGTGCCCCCCTCTCCCTTATCTATGCAACTAATGTAGGCTTATGTGTACAAATGTTTTTGCTGGAAAGGAAAACTGCATAAACTATCTGTGAACAGTTTGTTTGTAATAGAACTTTGATGCAGAATAATTTTTTTAAATAGACTCTGGAAACTGATTCGCTTAGTTCGGATCCCTTTGCCCTTTTTTCACTTTACATTTAAGTATTTATGCAACTAATGTAGGCTTTATGTGTGTAAATGTTCTTGCTGGGAAGGAAAACTGCATAAACCATCTGTGAACAGTTTGTTTGTAATAGAACTTTGATATAGAATAAAATTTTTAAATAGACTCTGGGAACTGATTCGCTTAGTTCGGATCCCTTTGCCCTTTTTTCACTTTACATTCTAGTATCTTTGCAACTAATGTAGGCTTATGTGTATAAATGTTTTTGCTGGGAAGGAAAACTGCATAAACCATCTGTGAACAGTTTGTTTGTAATAGAACTTTGATGTAGAATAAAATTTTTAAATAGATTCTGGGAACTGATTCACTTAGTTAGGATCCCTTTGCCCTTTTTTCACTTTGCATTCTAGCACCTATGAAACTAATGTAAGCAATGTATGTACTAATGCATGCAACTAATGTGTATAAATTTTTTTGTAGGAAAGGAAGAAAAAAAACAAAGTCATTTTTGATCAATTCAATGACAATGGAACTTCTATCCAGAATTAAATATTTAAATGAACTTTATGAACTGATTAGTTTAGTTCGAATCAATTTTCCAATTCTTTCCTTTTAGTTCTACTATCTGCGTGGCTAATGTAGGATAATGTATGTTTTTGCATGAAAGAACAAAAAAAGTCATTTATGGCCAATTCAATGACAATATCTACCTATAAAGAAATATTCAAATGAACAATATAAACTGATTCGTTGAATAAGAATCACATTTATAATTCATTTCTTTTAATTATTTGAGGCTAGCAAAGAATGAATACTTCCGAAAAAAAGTTACTGCTGATGAATATTAATTAAATGATGAACAGTGATTTGAGCAAACATACTCGTAGAGAGCAATATTATTGTAGCTATTAATTATAAAATAAATGCTCGAACATGTCAAAGTAAGTGCAACTATTAAATTCTTTTTAATAACCTACATTCATTCTTCCATTCTGATGCTTCCATGATGCTCTTTGTTTCCAGAAAATTGATGACCAAATAATTGAGCATGAAACATAACAAAATAATTGAGATATAAATACCTCTTAAAAATATTTGATTCCAACTTAAGACATCTTTTATGGTTTGTAGGATAAGGCATCAATGTTGCCTCCAACACATCTACCATTTTCGTTTTTATTTCAAAATGGAATGCATTAATCTTGCTTATTCAGCCCAAATGCAATTGTTTCAGTGATCAATCAAATAATGTATTTGCCATGAAATGATTTAGATGAAAGTTGCCTGCTTAACAAAAGGTTGCAAAATGTGGATATATATTTTTTTTCTTTTATTACGAACTATTATTGCTAGAATGGGAATTGCAGGTCAAGGACATTGATTTGAACTAGAAATTCAATATTTTTATTCTAAAATTAAAACGTTTTTTTAATGAGATTTTTTTTACGGAAAAAAGTAATAAAATTTGACATCTTGCTATGGAATTTTTATAACTTCATTATCGATATTTTTAATTATATTTCGATTATCGATTTTATATTTTTAACTGATACAAGTTTTTCTAAAACGCATGGTTAACTTGAGTAAACTTTTTTCTAAACGATTTAACGAAAATATATGGAATTTCTTGAATGTTATTAATTAATGTTGTAATTTTTTGAAGTGAAATTTTTTATATGAAGATAAGATTGAAAGTTAGACAAAATAATGCTTGCGAAAAATATATAGAATTTCTTGAATATTATTGATCTATGTTTTGAATTTTTTGAGGTGAAATTTTTTTATATGAATAAAAGATTGAGAGTTGAACAAAATAATGCAGAATAGAAGTGACATACAGTGTGTTAAATTAAAAATAGTGAACACCTTAATAACTTTTGATGTAATGACTGGATTTTCATGTACTAAGATGCAAATTTCAATGATTCTATTGGCTAGTTTTAAATATGATAAAATATATTTGCAAACGATGAATAATACCTGAAGAAACATACCTTTCTTTTGGATTTTGATTCTTGACCTCAAAAATATTTGTGATTGCCAGAAAACGGAAAAAAAATAGTTCCAAAGGCTTATGAAAAAGAATAGTTAAATATGTAGGCCGTTTAATATAAATTTCACCTCTCAACGTTTAGTTGTTTTAGATCAGGGGTTTCCAACTTACATGAGGCCGGGGGCCACAATTCAAAACACAAATCAATTGGCGGGCCACAACTCTACCAAAATTTTATATAGGACTCTTTTATGTTTGAAGGAACATAAAATATTACTGTCAGATTTTTACCAAGTTGTACAAAACAAAAGTATTGAATTACGAATTAAAATAAGTAGATTTTTAAAATTATTTCATTGTTATTAATAATATTTTTAAAAATATTAAATAAATAATAAAAATTCGGGCTACTGTAACTTTTAATGTGCACCTATGTATTAAACAATTAATGTGCAACAGATAACTAATTGTTAAGGTCTAAAACTTTAAAAAGGTTGTTATTAAAACTTACATAGTAGCACACAAAATGTTCAATGAGAGAATTGAGGTTTGTCTGCTGCAACCACCAGAGAATAGATATTTACGTTTTAAATTTATAAATGTGTGTGAAATTATTTTCGTTCAAAATGAGTGGTTTCCAAAAGTTAAATAGGAGAATTTCTTCGAGAAAATTTCTGATACGCACATGCTAAATTATATTCACAAAATACAAAAAAGAGCAACAAACACGATTATTTTTGTATTTGAATAAACATTTCCTTGGGTGCAAAACATGAGAAATAAATTTTTTTGCACCGTTGGTATGTTGAATTTCACAGAAACGAAGAAGTTAAGTTTTTATTAACGAGAAAAGTATTTTAAACCCATATAGATTTTTTACGAAAATTGTCCGCAAAAAAAGGACAACTAATATATTCTAGGTCGCGGGCCACAAAAAAAGGCTTCGCGGGCCGGATGCATTTAATAAAATTAAAAGACTGAAAAGCAATTTTTATCGGGAAAAATGGTTAATATGCCATGCTCTAAGGTATCATCATAAAACTACCAAATTATATCAAATTTACAAATAAACAGCATGGTATTAATGCCATATATTATTTTTAATTTTATCAAGAGTCAATACCAAAGAGCTGTGGTAAAAACTATCGTGCCTTTTGGTTTTCCCATAGAATCAGAAAAACGGTAACTTTTACCATATTCTGGTACATTGTGAAAAATTCCGGATCGAATTACGGTAAGAAATACCGGCACTTAGGGTGCATTATCCGTAAAACCAATTTTTCCCTGAAATACTTTTACCGTAATTTTTACTGCAGTATTTATTTAATTAGAGTGATTCAGTGTTTTTACGGTAATTATTACTGCAAAAATTACAGTAGCGTAGTATTAGATGTTTTGTTCCGTTATATGTTTCGGTAAAAACAGATTTATGGTGAAAAGTACCGGTTTTCTTTTACCGTAATTTTATTTGGAATTTTTTACAGTGTAGTTTTGACCATACTTTTTTCTCAGGGTATAAATTTAACTGAAAACTAAAATTTAAAAATATTTCATTCAATTTGTAATTAGAAATGCATTACACTTTAGAACAGCGATGGTTTTTTCCCCCTCACATTAAGGCATAACTTTGATCGTTTTTTCCATGAAATTATATTCTTTAACTTTATCCAAACGAAGCATCAAAAACGCTGTGTTTAAATTTTATTTTAATGTTCAATGGTATTACGCATAATTAAATTTGTTATGTTGCCATTTGGTGAGACAAAAGTAGGCCACAAAACAGTGTTGGCAGCTTTTTAAATTAGATGATTAAACGTAGACTGATAATATTTCAGATTTTTTTAATAATAAAACTATGTAAAATGAAACTACGCTAAATTTTTTTATGAATGCAACACACTAATAACTATCTAAAAATTTCAGTTGCATAAACCATTGCAATACTTTAAAGGAATTCGCATTGTCTGAATATTTAACACTTCCTTGTAACGACTTCATACATTCCCAGTTTAATGAAGTCTAAAATTCACGCTTTTACCTTGACTACAATAATTCATCTGCCGACCAAAAGGCGTCGAAATTTTTGGAGCCACATACCACAATTGATCTATCCGGCCGAGAAAAAAAATGGCGAGCCCTTCAACATCCTTCGAAACGTTTCAATTCCTGAATTGAAAATGAGAATATTTTACCTTGTGCTCTCTATAAACCGAAAGGTCAACTACTTAGTCGTTAAATTGAAGTCTACCGAAAAGGTTATTATCTCGAACTATGAACTCTTAAGTTCCTGATCCTTAAAATTATTTCCTTTAACATCGTATCGAGCGAGGCCGACGGAGATGATTTATATCAACCATAAATTGTTCTAAGGATGAATATCTTAATTAAAAACAATATAACATTAGACGGCTTTTATTTTGTTTTGATAGGGTGGTATGTAATATTCTAAGCCGTCAAAACTTTGAATCTAAACATGCACAAACGTGGCCTTCTTGTTGTGATTACGTGTGTTTTATTTTTGGAAACAATCTTTCGGTAATTTATCGCTATAATTATGTGACCGGAAAATATTCGTTCTTTAAAAATTAGTTGTTAGCAAAAAGCTTGTTTACATATTTTAAAACTTAATATGACGTATATTTGGAATTTTAGGATTTAATTTTAAAGAGGAATGTAAAACTTAAATTGAAATGACCTTTATTTTAGTAAAAAAAAATCTTCCGCATTGATAGTATTCAAAAGAAAATGCAAAAGAGCATTTAAACTAAATTGAATCAAAAGCCATTGGTGTATATTTACCCAATTAAATATATTAATTTTAAAGGTGTTAAATCAAACGGAAAAGTAATTGAAAAAATACCGTCAGAGATTTTTCATTTTGTTAAAAAATAAGGAAAAATTTCGAGTATATACGAACGTAAAAAAATAAAACAAACCCAAAACTGTGTGGAACACTAAGAAAACACATTTATCGTTACAAATTGTAACTAACACTAGAATACTTACAGAATACAGATACAATATTAAGGAATGAATAATTCCTCTTGAAATGATGAAAAATAAATTTCTAGTTGATCATGACTATAAATAAGATTAGAGTGATGGATGGCTTAACAGGTACAATCTTTGATAAAGTGTAAAAGAATATTTTTAAAAATAATTTATGTTAATAAATTATTCATGTGAGATTTTATTCTACTTTCAAAGTCATTCAGAAAACATGAAAAGAATAAAAATGGATTAATACGAGAAGAAAATATTATTATTGATTTAAATAGTCAAATGCAAATTTTATTCAATAAAATTTATTTGCATTTGACTAATAAGTTTTCTGCTATTAGCTTTTAGAAAACTCTAATTTAGAAATTGATTATTTTTAATTATTTAACAAAAAGAATGTACATCAAAATTGGAAGCAATGTTTTCAATTTCCAAATTGACAAATTAAGGAAATATCTGAAATGTAAATATTCCAAACTTCTTGGAGTTAAAAGGTTTTACGATAGATCGTGATAAAGTTGGAAAAAAAATCGAAAAAATGACCACAGAGAAAAAAAATTAAAAATTGCAACTTTATTTACTGATCTGAAGGAAGAAAATAATATACTAAGTCTTATTTTGAGTTCTGATTATGATACAAATTTTTTTTAACATATCATGCATTTCAATATATAGATCTAATATAATTTCTCTTTTAAATAATAAAACCAATCCTTAAATTACCCAGATTATTGTATTTCAGACAACTTTAAATACGGAAATTTTATGAAATTTATCGTACTTTTAATTATATTGAAAATATTTGTCAGATCACAGAGAAAAATAAAAATTGCAACATTATTTAAAGTTCTGAAGGAAGAAAAAAATATACTAAGTCTTATCTTGAGTTCTCATTATGATACAAATTTTTTTTTAACATATCATGCATTTCAATATATAGATCTAATATAATTTATCTTTTAAATAATAAAACCAATCCCTAAATTACCCAGATTATTGTATTTCGGACAACTTTAAATAAGAAAATTTTATGAAATTTATCGTACTTTTAATTATATTGAAAATATTTGTCAGACCACAGAGAAAAATAAAAATTGCAACATTATTTAAAGTTCTGAAGGAAGAAAAAAATATACTAAGTCTTATCTTGAGTTCTAATTATGATACAAATTTCTTTCTTAAACATATCATGCATTTCAATATATAGATCTAATATAATTTCCCTTTTAAATAATAAAACCATTCCCTAAATTACCCAGATTATTGTATTTCAGACAACTTTAAATAAGGAAATTTTATGAAATTTATCGTACTTTTAATTATATTGAAAATATTTGTCAGACCACAGAGAAAAATAAAAATTGCAACATTATTTAAAGTTCTGAAGGAAGAAAAAAATATACTAAGTTTTATCTTGAGTTCTGATCATGATACAAATTTCTTTTTTAAACATATCATGCATTTCAATTTATAGATCTAATATAATTTCTCTTTTAAATAATAAAACCAATCCCTAAATTACCCAGATTATTGTATTTTAGACAACTTTAAATAAGGAAATTTTATGAAATTTATCGTACTTTTAATTATATTGAAAATATTTGTTAGATAAAGTGCAGAGATTAAAAATAAATAAAATAATTTTCATTATACAACTTCTACGTGCTGCCATTCTTCCCACATATCATAACCTTGATCTGTCGGAAATTAATAACAACTAATTCATCTTTTGGGTATATCACTTTTTTACATGTATAATTATTTGTAAAAATCAATTCATTTATTTTGCATACAACCGATTCAATTCTCTAGTGTATGTATTCAAATGCTCGCAAAATTATAGGTCTTATTGTGTTGAATTTAAATCACTTAAATGCATTGAAATACAGCATGTAATGATCTTCTTTTATTCGCAGTAAAAATCTAACTACAATCAACGTTGAAATATAAAATAAAATTACATATGTCCCTCACAATAACCTTGAAATATTATACAACAATAAAAACAGGAGATTTCAGCTAAAGCGTTTCTCTCCAAGTTTGAATGGGATTGAATTTTCTTGCATGATATACAAGGTCGAAATTTGTATATAACTACTTACAACAGATGTACATTTCTTTGTTTTGCTCTCTACAAAAAGATCTTTAATGGTTTTATTGGACAAAACATACCCACGCAGAAATATCTTCGCCGTATCTTTTGTTTACCGTATAAAACAATTGTTGGAAAAAAAACAATTCTGTTTGAATACCAGATCACATAATAATGATTAATGATTATCCTATACAAATAGCTGTAATATCCTATACAAACAGGTGAGCGTAATAAGAGATTAGAGTTTATATATGAAGTAATAGTTTTTAGTTTTATGGCTAGTCAATTGTTATTTTTTTGAATAGTTATTGTTCATAAAAGAGTTAGGTAATATGCAAAAATCGTGAGAATTAAAATTTTTTAATTCAATTCACTATTATTCATTATTTTTAAACAAACAATGCATGGTGGTATTCATCATATTAAGTAATTATTAGTTTTAACTATTCATGAATAGTGTTAATAATTAGATAGTGTAAAAGAACTGAAAAAGAAGCATATTTGCTGTGGCAATAACGATAATTAATAATATGTTGCATAAAATGAATGCTGGGTGCCACTTACAAGTAGCAAAAGCAGGGCGGTAAAGATTCTGGAAAAGTTAACATTTGGTGAAAAGAGATTTAAGTAACTCTGTAATGCACTGTTAGAAATTTCTCGGAAAAAATGGTTAAATAACGCTTTATTGAATGGTTATTTTACCATATTTAATCAAAACAGTAAAATAACAATAAATAAAATGGTAATCAAACTGATAATTGTGAGAAAAACTGTTTATTAACTGCTTTCACCTAATACGGTTAAACAACCGGAATTTTATCGCACTAACTAGAACCACCAAATGAAGCTCTTTGCAATTGCGTACATATCATAGCCGAGCTGGCTTATCTGTCAATCTCATGACCGGCAGAACTGGAGTTCGAGTCCTAGTGTTGACATCACAATATTTCCCCCATTCTCTTCAACATATGAAGAATTTCCAGTGTCCGGCACTCTTCAATGCCCATTACCTTACGAAAAGCGGAGCTCATATGTCTAGTTAAATAATTAACTTTTTTTTACATTTTTGAAAAGTGCTAGTTGTAAATGGTTGAAAAACCGTATAGTTTTGTATTCATGGTTTTATAACCATACTTTTGGTAAATGGTTTCAAAACCATAAAGGAAATAAATGTTCTTTAACTTAAACTTTACGGTTTATCAGATGGACAGACAGCTGTCAGTTATTTTACCATAATTTCAGAATGAAAATTTTACAGTGTGCTTAGGAGTACATTGAATCCATTTAAACCATTTTCAATTTGGTACGACCCAAACTTTTCCGGCATTCAAACGTGTCTATAATAAAATTAAGCTAATACTTCGGTATTAAGCTTAATGAAGTTGAATTTTATTTAAAGTTTAACTTTAACGATCTTGATTTCATATCATATATAGATTAGATGTTTTAAAAAAATATTAATTTTTGTCTCAAATTGTTAATTAAAATTGCTTTCCATACTCACATGTAACGTAAAAATATTTTGAGGGTTTCATATCAATGATTTCCATCTGACTACAAGACAATAATATTTATTTACATTAATAATGATACAACAATAAAAATAATAATGGAATCTTGATATATGTCGGAATCTAAAATAAAGCTTTCGTGGAAGTTTTCCTTTCATACCGTTTTTTTTTATGCAGTTTTTTTAATAAACATTTTTTCCGAATTCGTCAGAACTCACCATACACGAAAATAAATTCAAATCAATTTATTTTCATTTTTAGTAGGGAAATAAAAAGAATATTTCAAGAAATCATAGCAAATATTTTACACTTTGGAGAAAATATCCCAAACAAGCATTCAACATTAAGAGATTGCACACATTTAAAAAAAAAATAAACAAAATGGCTTAGGATTCAAAAAGCTTGTATTGATTTAAAAAACTTTACTGTTTCAAAGCGCTGTAAATGAAAAAGGGTTAACTTTGTGCTGCATTTTTAAAAGAATCGAAATAACGTTAGAAAAACATAAATTATGTCATATAGACATATATGTGATTGTTTCAGTATTATAATGAAGGAACTTTTCGGTTTCTATGTTCAAACATAAAATGTATCCCAAACGAAAAAAAAACATTCTGATAAAATTACCGTACTAAATGGTAATGACATTTGTGATAAAAAAGAGTATAATTCAGACTAATAAAATCAAAATATATGTTATTTGAACCATTCATTTAGTAATTTTTCTGTTCATCTGATAACGGTTTGTTAGAAATTCGTTTTTTCAAAATTATAGTTCTTATTAAAAACATTTATAGCAAAACTGAAAAGTAAATTTAACAAAATAAATTGTTTTTATGTCATACTCTAATTATCTTGATAAATTTACCAAATTTTACCACAAATACCAAATTTCATCAAATAATATAAAAGCATATTTTATGGCTAATTTAACCAAAATTATTACCAAAGCACTTCGGTACAAATTACAGAGGCTCTTGGTGTAGTCATATAGCTAGAAAATTGATACATTTTACCATATTCTGGTAGTTTTTACCACACTTTCGTTTCTCAGAGCACATTACATGCTGCGATACTGAAGAAGGTACTCATTTGTATTAACAAAACGATCTGTTTATAAGACATAATAAGAATTTTTCTTCATGTAGTTTTTAACATAATTTGTTAAAACACTATTTATTAAAAAAAGCAAGGGGAAAAACAATTCTGAATAATTTGGGACTTATCTATGACAAAAAAAATAAAGTGTTTATAGGGCGGATATATCTCGTTCATTAAATGACAATACACTTTGTTACGCAACTCTACATTCCACTGTCAAAAGTATTATAATCATTCCACTGGCTGTTCCAGACAAAACAGTTTAATCAAGGAAAACATTTTACACAAATCTGCGACACAGTCCCTTACGGCCTTAACTTTTACTAGACATTAAAATAATTATAATTATCCGTAATTATTTCTACTTTAATGGATTTGGTATATAATTAGGCGATATTAACTGCAAATTGGAAATAGGAAAAAGGAGGAATAACTTTTTCCTAGAAATTCATATTGATACGATTGAAAACGTAGGGGATTTAAATGGGTCAAGTTATTAACTGTCAATTCAAGACAATAAAAATTATTTCTTTGTTCACGAGTGACGTATAGATGGGATAAAAGTATGCTTCATTAAAAATTCTAACAGTAAAGTGAGGATTTAAAGACAAATGTTAAAACCATGTTAATGACTATTTTACTTAATACATTTCAATTCAGAATTTGAGATATAGCTCAACAACATTTGTGTTTTAGTTTTTATTGTGGCTTAATTTCTTTTGAATTTAATATTTTTAAATTAAAATATACTTGGATCAGGTTAAAACTTGGTAGTTTAGAATACAGAATCATATTCTAGTTTTTTGCTATTTTTATTCTTCTTTTTTTCTGAATGTTTATTTTATTAGAACTTATAGACCGATTAAATTCAAATGTTGTATTTTTTTCTTATAAAACAAGTGATTAGAGAGAATGTAAAATATTTTGTAAGTATTTTTTTTGTGTCTAATTTCGAAATGTTTATCGCATTTTTTCATCAAATATCATTCAGGGTCTATTCAGTGAAAAGGTTTTAATCACTGTTCATACACTAAAAACATAAATTTCTGAACAATGTGAAAATTGAGGCTTTGAAACAGGATGGTACGGAAAATTATATTTTGCAATGCCACTGCAATATAATTTTTATAAGATCTAAATAGGGTTTTCTAGATTCAATAAATTACCAACAATATCCGCAAAAATAAAAATATGACTATAATTCGTTCATAAATCTTCAACGGTTTATTGTAAGAACTCATACCTATTTGAAATTTCAAAACAAAGCGCAGTGCTTCGACCCACTATGGGATTATTTTCAGATGATGCCTCATTCTAATAGAATGAAAACACTTTCGATAGGAAAATTAGTTTTCCATAAATTTGAAATAATGCTCCCTCCTTTTGAGAAAAAATCTTAAAAGCACCTAAACTGCTTTTAATTCTGTGATCCTTTTCAGAAACGAAACATAGCACCAATAATAAACAACGCCTTGGTGCAGGTCAAGGTTTAATCAAAAACAGATCACTTACCATTGTCATAATATACTACCTAAGTTTAAAATCGGAATAGATTTAAGATTCGCCGTCTTCAATAAAGTTAATCTCGTATGCATGAAAGCTTAAAATACATTTCGTAATGTTTAAACATTATGTTGACAAATTAGTCTTAAGACAAGAGAGATAGTCTTTTCTTATCAAAGTTGACTGGAGTTGAATATTCACAGTCCATGAAAGGGTTGAGCATTTGTATTCCATTGACGAATTTATTTGAATGGAGAAGGGTATTAACTCTGGCTATTTGTAATCTGCCGGTTATAATAAGTGCCATTTATATTTTAAATCTTCGATAAAAACCTCAAAGCATGTCAGGTCATTCAAATCCATATCAAATTGATAAGAGAGTGCAAGGAGATTTGTCAATATAGTGGGAAGACGTTATGTTTAACTTAACTGGCTTTTAGAAAAGTGTATTTTTTTCCCTTATATGAAGATACATAATGAATACGTAAAGTATAAGGTAACAGGACTTAACATTCTGCATAGCTTTACAAAAAATAGTCATTTTATCTAAGCCTTATGAAATTTATTTTCATAATTCAACTTAATTTATTCTATAAAATGTAATTTTGATTTAAAAGAAAAAAGAGTTTAGAGCTTTGTCAAATGTCCTTCAAGATTTAATGGGTTATTTTAAAGCAATGTGCAGTAAAAATTCTTTTGATAAGGCAAGGCTAAAATACTGCTTTTACGGTAATAATCATATTGAATCATTTTTTTTGTTGCCTACGCAGTGTTTATGCGTTTTTATTTTTGTACATTGAAATATTTTGTGAATTTACAAATTTCTTTAAGGTGATATAGTTTTTAAAATAGGGCATGTTTGAGTTAAAAGTTTACTGGCGTGTGATTTAAGGCATTTATATGATTATTTTATTTTCTGTCATAAGCGTCGTGGATCAATAAATTGAAAGTTGATCAGAGAAAAGAAGATACGCTATTGATACTTTCCTTATTTTTCATTTAATTTTTACTAAAATACCTACACTAAATGTTGAATAAAAAATAAAGAAACTTTTAACTCAACATTTCCTGAAGTTCAAGACAACGACTTCAAGTTTTTTTTACATAAGCGTAAGAGAAGTTTGTAAAAAAAGAATTTAAAGTCGTCGTCTTGAAGTTAAAGAAATGTTGGGTTTAAAGTATTCATTTTATTCTACTGTCAATACTGGAAAATACGTATCTAAAATTTTATCTATACAATCTAAAATTTCGAGTGATTTATTTAGAACTCTGCCTCTAACTTTGTTTCATATATAAATGAAGGTATTTCATATAGGTTGAAATATTATGCTAAATAGCAAAATACATTTATGTATACAAAATCAAATATATATACTTTTATATATAGTTTGACATACACTAAATACAATTGTAAAAATGCATTTGCTTAAATTTTAACTATTTGAATGATTAATCTATCTCAGATCTGTACATATCGAAGAGCATAATTTATTAAAAAATAAACTAAAGAATAATTATTTTGAATCTCTTAAACAAAAGACTTAAGTTTTTTTTACTTTTAGGCTTTTAATCAGTGAACCTTCTTTGTTTTCAGATTTTTTTTGAAGTTCTAATAGTCATTTATAATTTTTCAAGATGAGGATTTCTAGGTATAAGAAACAATTAAACTTTTTTTTTACAATATAGGAAAATTCACAGAAATTCTAAGAAACGAAATTCTAGAAAATTTTGTAATTAACTGTTTACAATCATAACATGGTACTATACAACACTCTTTTACTGTTTTTTTCTTTTACATCTGTCCTTTTTACAAAACCCTCGTTCGCATCATTTTGTAAGTTTCTAGAAGAATCTATTCTTCTAGAATTCTTACCCTTTATAATTATAAATTACCCCTGATACTTTATCTTAAAATTAATTTGCATTTATACGGTCGGTAATTCCATGCTTTCTTTCGGACAAGTCAGTACACCTCTTGAAGTTCTGTCATATCAGACTAAAATATAATTCTTAAATATACCGACAAGAATATTTTCATTTTCTTTCATGACAGTTTTTGCATTTCTCGAAATTGTGGCACATATTTCAGAAATGATGAGTATTAAGTTACAAACTGACTCTAAAAACACAAAAGATTTACCTTTGAAACCTCTGCTTTGGTTAATGAATCGAGAGATCCATGGTAGCTTAAGGAATCGAGCGTTTGCCTCCCAATGAGGCAACCAGGGTTCGAATCCCAGTGATGGTTGGTTGATATGAATTCTACACCCGGCTTGCACAGACCAGAATGCTGATGTAAAATATATTCTACTGTAAACGGATCATAGGTTGGAGTTCCCTTGGTCTCAGGCAAACCATGGGAAGTTTTCGTGGTTTTCTTCTCTATGAAACGCAAATATCAGTTGGTTCCAGCAAAAAGCCCTCAATCTCTCAATGCTTGATTCAGAAGTTCCCTTGTCTTCTGGATAGGGCTCAAAATTACAATACAACAAAGTTGAACATTTGTAATCGTAAACTCAAAAACTGGGTTGGCTGTTCAACAACGGATATGAAATAAAATGAAAGTGTGACGCTTTGAAAATGAAAAGTAGTCTTTTCATAGACGTGTCGAAGCGTTTAGCAATGCAATACGTAATAGGGTAATAAGTATACAATCTATTTTTTGAATTGAATACAGAATAAGATTGCAAAGGATGAAATTAAACTCTGCCTAACAGTTATTTTGCAATTTTGTTTCCAATTTATTATCTTGAAAAACTTTAATTACCATGTCGTAAAGTGCTTGGTAATTTAGCGGTGTGCTTATATTTATTTAAATTAAAGGTAATTAAGAAGAAATCTTCGAAAACTTATCAAGTGGGACTAAAGTGGGGTTCGATAAAAATAATAACGCCACATGCAGACACTCGAAAGAATCCTCCTCAATTGCAGTGACGGAGAAAACCTTGACAAAAAAATGTAGATTAAGCTTCGGATGGTTTGGGACTATAGGATGATTGGCATCAAATGATTAGCTACCATGAGCGTTGATTTTATTTTATAACCGTCGTTGAGCAGCCGACCCAAATATGAAACCCATGTAGCAAGTATTGAATCAATTTTGCCTTCATGGAGGACTTTTTGATTGAACTATTCCTCATTTGCGTTACATGGAGAGTATATCCACGAAAACCTCCCATGATTACCAGATTCGGAATTCGTATTGGCCAGCCAATACTGGGATTCGAACTTGGTTCAATGGTAAAAGCTACAGAGTTTCTGGCACTGAGGTAACACCAAAAAGCTCGGTAATTTTTACCAAAGCGCTTTGGTAATGACTTTGGTAAAATTAGTAATAAAATATGGTTTAAAAATACTTTATAAAATTTGGTAATAGTGGTAAAATTTGGTAATTTTATCATGATATCTTTGAGCATATTAGCATAAAAACCATCTATTTGGTTAAATTTTCTTTTCAGTTTTGAATTTTTGGCTAAATGTATGGTAATGAAAACAACAATTTTGAGAACCAAAACTTTCGTAAATCCGTTACCATATGAACGGAAAAATTTACCAAATGAATGGTTTAAATCAGTGTTCCCCAACCTTTTTATCACCGCGGACCTGTCAACGTTTGATAATTTTACCACGTCCCGCAGGGGGGGGGCGTTTATTGTTTATATTTTAGATCATATTTAATTACATAGATTAATTTTAATATATAATATTTTAATTACATATATTAATATTGACTTACATCATATTAATTTTAATTTAATTGTATTTAAACATGTCTTCAAAACAAAATACAGTTACACCAAAAAATAAATATAAAGTGATTTAGCATTTTAACTTACTAGAACGTTAAATCAATGAGAATCCTAAGCTTGTTTCTTTGCAATGAGACAGTTCTATCTGGGGGTAATCGGAGACAATGATACAATACAAAAATTTATGTCACTACCTTCGGCGGTCCCTTTTTTTTTAAAATAAATAAAATTTTAATGGAACACAGATATTTTTAATTTGGGGTATAAATTCAGTTTCAATGAAATGGGCGGCCCGGTACCCTTTGATCCACGGACTGGTTTAGTGCTGCACTGGTTTAAATGCTGCATATTCTAAATACCAGAATTGATGTTTCTTTTTTAACCACAAATGGCATTACCATACTCTGCAGCAATTGTACCAGAAATTTTTTTCTTCTGTGGATTAAAAAAAGTAAAATGAAATACGTGAAACTGAATTTCTAATTAAAAAACCTTTTTCTTAAAGACTTTTATGCACGAATAACGAGACCTCTGCTTAAGGGACGAAGTCTCTGGTAGCGGGTACATCTTTTATTAGGAAAGAGTATGGTTTTCTTTTATAATAAGTGTCATATTTTGCGCAACTTACAATCTACTGCTGTGGAATAATTTGAATCGTACTTTAGCCTTTTGTGGGTGCATTCTATTGATACACAATGAGAACTGGTGCCGAATGACTGCAAAGTTCTAAAATACTTCACTTTCTTTAAGAACGTTCCTTAAAAATTGATTATTAAAAGCGATTCAGATAAGTTGTAAATTACAGAAACTTTTTTTTCTGCAAAAACCCGGACAATTTTTCTCACTTTAAAGTCTTTGTATAAAACGAAACATATAACATATCATTACAAATTAATATACAATAATAAATTGAAAGTTATTTAAAATTTGGATATTAATTTTTATATATTTAAATAAGAGTACATAAAATATAAAATTTATAACATCCTCAAGCATTTGAGGAATACTTCAGCATAATCAAAATGTTTCTAAAAGTGACAATGTACAATGAATCATTATTGCTGGCCTTGGCATGTTTTGCGTTGATGTAATCCAAATACTACGATTTTAATTCACCTACTTTTTTTTAAAAAGAATATTCGTTCTTTTTTTTTACAAACCATGACTAGTAGCAAGTCTTTTCTAAATTAGCTTGATCAATAATTGAATCACGTATCATCACGTGTGTAAGCAAACGGTTTGAGTTTTTTGAGCATAGGTGCTATTATAAAACAATCACGTTAACAAAGTTTCAAATTTTTTTAAGCATTTACTCTTTTTTGAATGTTATCATTTTTGACCTGAAATTTATTTTTCCGGCAATTAATAAGTTCTAAAAAAAGTTTTATTTTATGCGAGGTGCGTGTTGAATTTCCCAACACATATGAGACATATTGCAGAAATTGCATAAATTAAGCTTTCTGCTTTCAAAATGACCGTTGTTGAGCCCTGTTCGGTTGTTTATAGTATTACATCATAAGTTAGATACTTTTAAACATCATGATTAAAAAATATAACTGTGTTTCATAATTGGTTTTAAAATTAAACATACATGAATTTCTTAAAGCATTCATAATGGGTGAGGGGAATCATTATTTCATTATGTGAGTGCAGTCAAATATTCAGTAAGATCTATTTCCCAATGTGGAGCTGAATCAAATATTTGGTGAAATCTACTTCCCTATGTGGAGCGGAGTCAACTATTCAGTAAAATCTATTTCACTATGTGGAGTGGAGTCAAATATTTGGTGAAATCTATTTCCTTATGTGGAGCGGAGTCAAATATTCAGTAAAATCTATTTCACTGTGTGGAGTGGAGTCAAATATTTGGGGAAATCTATTTCCCTATGTGGAGCGGAGTCAAATATTCAGTAAAATCTATTTCACTGTGTGGAGTGGAGTCAAATATTCAGTAAAATCTATTTCCCTATGTGGAGCGGAGTCAAATGTTCAGTAAAATATATTTCACATGTGGAGCGGAGTGAAATATTCAGTAAAATCTATTTTACTATGTGGAGAGGAGTCAAATATTGCAACGTATAATATTTAAATTAATTTTGATATGAGATTTTATGAGTTCCCCTTAGATGAAAAGGGAATTTTATTTACCCCATGTTAACATATGAAATTACGTGTCTTAACATCCTTACTTATTAAGTAATTAATTAGTACTTTTGGATATTTTTTTCATTTTTTTCATTTAAATGTGTGCACTTACGTGGGCGCACCGGTACTTTTTAGTGCAAAATTCAGTTTTACAAGAACATATTATGGAACAAAAAATTTGGTATTCTGTAATTTTTACTATATTATAATGACCTTAAAATCACTGAATTACTCAGATTAAATAATTTTTACTGTAAAAATTAAGGTTGTTGTAATTGTTGTTGTCATGGCAAGGAATGCGAATGTTTTTGTTTTCCAGTGGCGCCATCTATGGCTAAGAATTCGACTTCTGCCACACTGATACATCACACCCGTTTATAGGGAGGACCCATTCATAAAACAGTTCATTCATCCACAGATAGTAATTTTGACCTGAACCAGAGAACGATCAATCTCCAATACAGTACTCCCAAAGGTATATTTTCTTATGGGTTATGAAAGGTATAATTTGCAAGGATTTATGGAGGACTTTGTGACCAGACAGATTTAACGTGCACCAGTCACCATTTACTACACGGGGAGCCTTCGGCTGGCTGAATTCGAACTCCCGTTCTCACAAATGTGAGTTCAGTGCTCTGCCCAAAAGGCTATCCTGGCCAAAAAAAAAAAAAAAAAAAAAAAAAAAAAAAAAAAAANAATGGATTTTACAGTTTAGGCACTCATAGTGCGGTATTGTATACCGTAATTTGATTCGTTATCCAGAATTTTTTACAGTGAAAACAAAGACATTATTTAGTTACTTAATTCCGGATTTATTAGAATTCCGGAAATATAATTACCCTTATTTTAAGGAAAAAGTAGAATCTCGTTTCTGTTTAAGGTGATTAAGTAGTAATTTAATGTTATTTAGTCTAGATCTAACTCCTGATTAGTTTCATATTTTGAATGAAAAAAAAGACTATCGCTGATTTGAATTAGTTTCCGTTAGATTATTATACACATTATTCTCTTACAATTTCATTTACATAGATCTTATATAAATACCTAATCTGTTAACAGATTTCACTGTTTACTGGTTTACTTTTATTGGCCTTAAATTAATTAGTTACCCAATATTTCCTCTCGAGTTGCCTTGCAAATTAAATAAATTTATTTTCAAAATAATTTTCAACATGCTCATATTAAACGTATAATTTTTTTTCAAAGCTTTAGTCATATATACTGTTAAAAGAATCAGTGCAATCAAGGGATCCGCTCCCNTGGGTTATGAAAGGTATAATTTGTAAGGATTTATGGAGGACTTTGTGACCAGACAGACTTAACGTGCACCAGTCACCATTTACTACACGGGGAGCCTTCGGCTGGCTGAATTCGAACTCCCATTCTCGCAAATGTGAGTTCAGTGCGCTGCCCAAAAGGCTATCCCGGCCAAAAAAAAAAAAAATTAGAAATGGATTTTACAGTTTAGGCACTCATAGTGCGGTATTGTATACCGTAATTTGATTCGTTGTCCAGAATTTTTTACAGTGAAAACAAAGACATTATTTAGTTTCTTAATTCCGGATTTATTAGAATTCCGGAAATATAATTACCCTTATGTTTAGGAAAAAGTAAAATCTCGTTTCTGTCTAAGATGATTAAGTAGTAATTTAAAGTTATTTAGTTTAGATCTAATTCCTGATTAGTTTCATATTTTGAATGAAAAAAAAATTATAAAACTATCTCTAATTTGAATTAGTTTCCATTAGATTATTATACACATTATTCTTTTACAATTTCATTTACATAAATCTTATATAAATACCTAATCTGTTAACAGATTTCATTGTTTTCTGGTTTACTTTTATTGGCCTTAAATTAATTAGTTACCCAATATTTCCTCTCGAGTTGCCTTGCAAATTAAATAAATTTATTTTCAAAATAATTTTCAACATGCTCATATTAAACGTATAATTTTTTTTCAAAGCTTTAGTCATATATACTGTTAAAAGAATCAGTGCAATCAAGGGATCCGCTCCCCTGTCTGAACTATTGGGACTATATTTTCCAGAGGGCTGCTATTCCCCATATTTTAGCAATCAAGGAGTGGAAACTGTTAAAAAAGGTATGTTTAGTTATAGATTATATATTTTTGTGCTAAAGTTTTTAGCTTGAGACTTAGTCCGCGCTAATTAATCAGCATATTTAAAGTTAAATCCACAAACTATTAAGACTGAGTCTTAATAGGAAAAAAAAGATCATTTAATCAAAAGATAGTCAAGGTGATTTTTTTGCACACTATACATTTCTTTTACTCTATCGATAAAAATCATAATTTTTTTGTACACTATACATTTCTTTTACACTATCGATAAAGAGTTTTTCTGGCTCACTTTTAATTTCTAATCTGATTTATTCTTTTATTCTATCGATAAAAATTATAGTTTTTCACACTGCACATTTTTTTTACTCTATCGATAATAATTATATATATATTTTTCTGCACACTATACTTTTTTTTAACTCCATTGATAAAAATTATAGTTTTTCTTTGCACACTATACATTTTCTTTTACTCTATCTGTAGAAATTATAATTCTGATTGAAATGTATATCACATTTAAACATTGAAATTAAATAACATGTTTGCAAACATTGAAATTAAGTAACATGTTTTCAATAATGAGTTCTTCGAATAAAATTTATGAATTAACATAAAAAAGTTTTAACTGATTCTGCATACCTTTTTCTCAAAATGAGAGTCAGCACGTGCATTAACTTAGTCTGGAAATGAATGGAACAAAATAATCGGACATGCTATTATGATTAATGAATGATTTTTTATAATACTAAGCATGGTGTAAATTATTGCTTTCACGAATAAATAACAGAAAAAATAATTCAGCATGTCTCACTTTGCTTGCTTACCAATTTGTTTTCATTACGCTATTAAATTGATACTAGAGAAGGAATTTAATAATTTGTTTATCCTTTTATGCAAAACTATAATGGATATTTGATTCTGATGATTATAGATGTATGATTATCTTTGGTTAAATTAATGGTTTTAGTAAATCTAATAACTATCGTAATTATTACGAGAAATTTTTTCTTTCTTATTTGTGTGTCAGTTAAAGTTACTAATGGATTTAATTTAGAGTTTTGCTGAGTTCTTTAAACGAGTCTATTAAATTCTGATACCTTTTGGTGTACTACTTTTTCTTACTATAATAACAATTAAAATAAAAATGTAAGATCATTTTAACAGTTTTATTTTTACGCTATAAAACTCAATATCGAGCAAAATTTGTCGCAATAGCTCCGAAAGAAATATGGCCGAGTTTGAAATCCCCATGAGTTCAAAATTGAAACAGCGCGTACTCAGTTTTGAGCAAAATGCATAGTTTCAAAAGTGATGTAGAGGTCGAAATGTGTGAGGGAAATGTTCGTTGGATGCCGTCAGGATTCGAACCAATGACCTTCGGGAAAGTAGTAGGGTGTACTAACTACCATAGTTGTACACCCGGTCCAGGGAGAGTTAGGCAGCTATATATAGTGGCTGCAGCCATGACGCGCTATGGTATACTAATTTCCAATTTCAAAGCCTTCAGAGAGTTGCAATTAGAAAAATATGGTCCAAATAGCTTAGTCAAGAGATAGGTAATTTTAATTTCACCCTTTGCTTATTTTGCTTTATCCTAAAAACTTTTAAATGAAGCATTTACATCATAAAATGCACTAGCAGTGCCCATTATATAAATCTTCCTAATTCTCCCCTAACTGAGATGAGCAATTATGGTAGTAAGAGCTACCTACTACGAGCTCGGAGGTCCTTGGTTCGAATCCTATCGTCAGCCAGTGAACATCTCTCTCGTACGCTTCTCTGCTCGCATACATTTTGCTTGAAAATGAGTATATGCTATTTCAATTCAAGGGTTTTTTGAATTCAACGGTTATTTATTTTGAAGTTTTTTTCACGCATTTTTGCTCAAGTTTGAGAGACCCTTTTTTACAGTGCAGTGAGAAGGAATTCTCAATTCAATTTTGGAATCATACATTCTAATATTCAGGAATATTAGAACTTTTAAGAATTTTTATCTTGATGCAAATTTAAATAATATTATTAGTTAGTTAAATAGTATTAATAGTATTAGTTAAATAGTATTATTAGTAATGGATTAAAAACTATATTAGTGATTATTTTTTAATATAAATTTGTCGAATTAAATGGGCTCCTGAAAATTATATTGGGTTTCTGAATTCAAGAAGCAATCATTTTGACTCTGGTAAAAACACCCTACTAGTAAGGTAACGGAATTTCTGTTAATGAAGCCAAAATATACGGTATTTAAATTATTCTTTTTGTAGTTTTTAATCGCATGGTAGTGGTTTACCAGACATTCCATTTTTTAAAATTGTATTAAAATTTTTAAATTATTACCACACATTTACCACCGGAAAAATACATAACTGAGAAGTAAATTTAACCAATTGAATGGTTTTTATGTCATGCTCTAAGGCAATAAGATAAAATTACCATATTTTGTCACATTTACTACCAAACAGCAAGATAATAAAACCATACTTTATTCTTAATTTTACTAAAATTCTTTACCAAATTCTTCGGTAAAAATTACTGTGCCATATAGGGTTCCCATAGAGCCGGAAATACGGCAAATTTTTACCTTATTTTGGTATTTTTTACCTTATTTTGGTAGTTTTTACCTTATTTTCTAGTTTTTTTCTATATTACAGAGGTAAATTAGAATTATCTAATAAATCTTTGATAATCAATAATACCAAATGGAAAAAAAAATATTAAGTAATGCTGCTTTCGCTTATGAAATGAAATGTTTCTATTATGTTTCAAGTAAACCTTAATGAAACTTCGTGTGTTGATGAATGATGTGCAAGCAACATAAAGGAGCTTTTTTTTTTAAATTTCTTTTAGAAGTTATTGCGTATCAAAAATAGTCAAATAATGCTTATTTACCCTGTATTTTAAATTTTATTGCAAGTTGTGTCAAATTCATATTAGGAAAGTTTAACTTATTCTCCGTTAAAGTCATACTGTATAGATTGAGTCGTATAGATTGCATGACCATAATTTTGTACGATTAGAAGTTGCTTAGATCAATTTTTGAAAAAAATATTATTGATCTAGATAAATAGTTGGTTTACAATTTGATCACGCCGTATCAAAGTTGGTCAAATAATGCTTATTTACCCCCATACTTTAAATTTTATTGCTTTTTGCATCAAATTCATATTTGGAAATTGTAACTTATTCTCTGTGAAAGTCATATTGTATATATTTCATTATTTATAGCTTGATTTGTTAACGGGAAGTTTAATTTATAGGTATTTAGTTAATTTGTGTTTTACAAAGATAAATTTGATGTGTAAGAAAGCAACTATTCAGTTTTGGATTGAGATTTTTAAAAGAAAAAAACCTCGTATTCAAAAGAAAAAACTGTGATGGAAATTTTAGGATTTTTTTTTGTATTCAAAATAGAACTAAGCTTTAAAACTCTTTACATTTAATCTGGTCTTTGTTGTCTTAGAAATATAAACATACAATTTTTTTAAACTTTAAATTTTGATATTTAGTAAAAACCACCGTTTACTAAATATATTTATCAGGTTTTTTTAAAAAAACTGTGTACTCGTACATTGTTATGTTGTTTCTTTAATCATTTTTCAACAACTACTTTTTCAAAATGAATATTTTAATTCTCTTTCTCAAAAAAAAATTAACTCGACATGAGTTGAAAGAATCTTTCTTTGAGTCAGATAGTTTTTTGTGTTTAATCAAAATTAAGTCATAGATATTCCACAGATGATTGAGTTATTTTTGATCATTCGAGTGCCCTAATTAGAGAGAATTGAACCAAGATGACTTCTATGTGCAACTGAGGCAGAAGAACTATGCCATAAATTCTTGAGGCAGGATTTTATATGCCTCACGAAACTGTAAAAGTGGTTATAAATTTAGTTAATGTTAGTGAAATTTTTTTGGCTGAATACCTAAACATTTAAGGATTTGAGAGTTTATATTAAGTATACAGATTAAAAATCACGTTATAGTATTGATCACAAATTTACCAAAACATCAAAATGTGTTCCATTTTCGTTAGAACTTTTTAAGACTTTGCAAGACCTGCAAAAAATCTGTGAGACTTAAAAAAAATGATAAATAAATAAAAAAAAATACTCAAACATTTATTTTCGAGATTTTAATACATGATTAAAACTTTTTCTAGCTCTTTCGATTCAATTTCAAAATTAGTATTAACCCTACTTTTTTCCAAAATAGAATAGAATCAATATGTTTAAACTTCGTGTCACATGTTCACCATCTGTGTATAACTGGATTGTTTTTCTGATACCTATAATACTTTTTCACAAACGCCTCATTTTGCTTTTTAAAATCTAATATATTGTATTTATTATTACTTGTATGTATTTATTACTTGTATACTTGTATTTATTGAGAAAAGCAAGCAAGTGTTATAAATGCCGTAAAATTCAGAATTTTAATACTGCTGACAAGCCGACCGGACTTTGTAGTGGTCAGGGATCAGACCTCACATCAGAAAGGTCCTGGGCTCGAATCCCAGATTAGGCATGGATGTTCTTTAACTTTTTATACAATCAGTTCTTACTGTGGGAGCAACGTTGTCTTACCTAATATGGTGCCCCTGAAAGAGGGGCCAACAAATCTGCCGTACTGATACCTAAATAACGAGTGTCAATCGGGTGGACATTGAAAAAGGACAAAATAAAATACTGTTGACACAAATATAGATGAAACAAAAATATATATGTTGTATGTAACACAAGTATATATGTTGTACACAAGTATGTATGACAAAAATATATATGTTGACCAAAATATATATGTGAATACCAATTTACAGGCTCTCCTATTACTTTTTCAGAAAGGGGTACATAAAATTTGGTATTTAACGTAAATGATATGGTGGTATTGACTCCTTTTAGAATTTACCCAAGTTGAGAGTCATTTTCACACGTTCATTTTAAGAGAGTCTGATATAAACTTTAAAATGTGCTTCATTTTTTTATGTGTAATGTGTATTGAATTTTACACGCATATTAAAAGGCAAGTGTTAAATACTACGCAGTGATCATTATTACACCCAAGCATTGAAATTGTAAGAGTCATAGTAATATTTAGATTGAAATAGTTTACACTTCAAGACTGGCTTCGATTGAACATTAGTGTTTTAAACATTAAATTACCATCTTGCAACGAATTTTTCGAAAGTTAGCTTTTTTAAATTGTTCTTCCAAAATAAAGTTTGTTCTAAATTTAGCTTCGTTAAAATCTAAAAATCAATCTAAACATTAATCTAACACATTCCTTAAAATGTTTTTCTTTCCGTTTAAGAAAGGTGAACGGAGCATGCACGGAGAAAAGAATTCTGGTAAAGTTGCCGTACTGTATGATAGTAACACTTCTGGTTAAAAAAAACAACAATATAATTCCAGTTAACAAAACGAAAACATACGATATTTAAACCATTTCTTTGGTAATTTTTATTTTCATATGGTACTGTTAACGGAAAATTCTGGTTTTCAGAATTATAATTCTTATTATCACATTTTTAATAAAACATACAAAACTAGAAAGTAAATTTAGCAATATAAATGGTGTTCAAGACATGTCTTTAGGTATAATGACAAAATTACCTAATTTTATCACCTTTACCAAATTTTCATCACATGTTGTAAAACTATATTTTATTGATAGTTTTACTAAATTATTATAGAAGCGCTTCGGTAAAAATGACAAGGCTAAATATTACCATATTTTAGTTGTTTTGAGCGTAATTTTTTCTTAGTGTAGAATATTCAAATACAACTTAAACAAATGTAAGCTATCATAAGTCATGTCTTGCTAATCACTCTACAGTCATAATTTTTTTTTCACTTAATTTTTTTTCCTTCATAAAATAGGTAATTTAAAAAAATAAAAAAAAAAACATACGGAACCTATATTCTCTTTTTTTTATTGTCGGTGGAAGTTAAAAAGAAAAGAAATCTGCATAAACAATGAGACATCCTACCGAACAATATGCTAACCTCAAATTCGTGTTAAATAGAACAATAGGAAGAAGCATCTCTACATGCTTCCTTACAGATATAATCTGTGACGACATGTTACCGAGCGGTGTTGTGTTCCAGATATTACGTGCACACTGCTGTGAAGAGATTACGAACGTTTTATGCAATATGGTCTTCGGTTAGAACCCTTTTAACTTTCTCCCGTTTTTTTTTCTTCTCCAAATGAAGCATTTCCATTTATTGCCAATTATGTTTGCTCATCACAAGATGTTAGTTTTGGTTTACGAAACACTCAGCAATTAATATTTAATTGGAGAAATTGTTTTACTACAAAATTGTATTGTGCAGCTTTAACCCATAAAGTGGGTTCATAATTGTTTATTTATTTTGGAAAAAGTTTAAACAAATGAACAGAAGGTCGGGAGAAAGTTTACAATATGTAGTTAGGAAAAAAAATATTTTAACGTGTTTATTTTTAATTGCACTATAGAAAATAGACTTTAAAACTTGAAGCTTTGTGGTTGTAAAAGTGCTGGGAAAGATGTAAAATTCCCGAAGAAGTTAAATTAGGTTTGCGCAATTATTTGACCGAGTATTTGTGAACTTACTTTGGCCTTCACTTGAATGTGAAAAATGGGTTTATTTTTACAGATATTTTATTGTTGCCATAACTGTTAGCCCAATATAGGTTACGGTATTTAAAAGATAATACTAACTAGTAATGTACTATTTCAGAAATTAAAAAAAGAAGAAAAAATCACTTATTTCAAATGATTTCTACAAGCGTTTACCTAAGAGACTGAAAGAGTCAGGGTTTGACGAGAATTTCATGAAGGCCAATTAGAGCTGCACTGTAAAAATTTCTGGATCAAATTACGGTATAAAGTACCGGCACTTCGGGTTCATCACTAGTTAAATCCATTTTTGCCGAAAAATATTACACCGTAATTTTTACAGTAATATTGAATTAATTTGAGGGATTCAGTTATTTTACAGTAATTATTACTTTACAAGCTTTACAGTAATTATTATTGTAAAAATTACGGTACACCAGATCTTTGTTCCGTAATACATTCCGGTAAAAATGGATTTTACGGCAAAAGTACCGGCTCCCTGAGTATCGATACTTTTTACAGAAATTTGATCTGGAATTTTTAACACTATAGTCAGAAACAGACTAGTAAGAACTATTGAGAAACACGTTAAAAGTCTGGAATTTTTATTTTAAAAAAAATAGGGCTTGTACTCTTAAGAAATACATCGTACTATTTAAAAAATTACAGAATAAATGTTTAAAAAAACAAAAATACCTTAAATTTTTAAAAAAAAGAATTTTTTTGTCAGATTTCAATCGTTATGAGTAGTTTAAGTCATTTAAATATTAAATATGTTTCATGTAGTTTAAATTACAAATTATCTTAAAAGTAAAGAGTCCAGTATGAAACAATAATTTTAATCATTTGTTTTTAGGATATTCAATATTTTTTCCATAAAAACATCCAAAAATAATATGAGAAATTATTATATTATTCCTTTTTAATTTGGGAAATCAAAACTTAAAAGATTATAAGACAAATAACAAAATACATAAAATTGAAAGCTTATATTTTTGTACCCTAATTAAGCGTACTTAAATCCTTATAAAAAAGTAGACAAAAGTAAAAAGCTACAAAAAAGAATGAAATCTGAAATTATACATAATTTTCTATCTGATTTTTTTCTTACTGTAAGAACACGTAATAATGAACCTTCTTGATTTTTATATTTTTTCCGATTTATGTTTTATGCATCAATGTCAGAGGTTATATTTCTTTTTAGGATATACAGTGATTAATATAAGTTATAAAATGGATTTTACGCAAAAGTTTTATGAATTTACATAACAAGAAATTTAATGATCTTTTTATCCCACTATATTACCGAACAGAATTTTATTTTTCCATAAATAGTAAGCAAAGAAGTTTCAACTTTATTTAACAGCAGATGTTCTAGCAATTCTTTTACTTCAAATCCAAATAAGAAGAACAAGGTAAAAACTTTCCTTTAAAAGACATTTACGTTCCTTAAAAGTTAAAAAAACTATTATTTATACTAATTGTTTTTGTAATTTATTATTATTAATTTATTAATAAATTTTGGATTTCGTGGAATTCACACATATTTCTACGTAAATTGAAACACAAAATAAGTTTCATGCAATGAGTACAAGCTACCAGTGAACTTTATTTACAAACATCATTCATGCTTCTATAAGGTTGTCTTTGCACAAATATAAACAAATTAAACGGTTCAAAATGAAATCTTTTATTTTGTTTGCGCAAATTAAGCAAACCAGGAAGTGTAGAGGACAAGCAATTGAGCCCAAAACGACCTCTGCTCAATCAAACATCTTTACTCTGAAGCAAATTCAAATTTGCAAACTAATTCAAATTGTCTTAAACAAATTCAAATTCAAATTTTAAAATTTTAATGGTATAAAAATTTGCGTATTTCCGAGATTTATTTTTGTCACCTTAAGTGACATGATTATTTTTATAATTTATTCGTAAGTTTTGAGAATTAGTAAATTTTAATAATATTTTGCTATGTAAATTAAATCACAAAATAAGTTTCATGTAATGAGTACAGACCACCAGTGGACTTAATGTATCAATATCATTCATGTTCCAATAAAGTTGTCGTTGCACAAATATAAACAAATCAAACTGTTCCAAGCAAAAGCTTTTATTTTGTTTGTGCAAATGCAACACACCAGGAAGTACACAGAGGACAAACAATTGCGCACAAAACGACCTCTGATCAATCAAACATCCTTTGTCTTGAACAGATACAATTCTGCAAAACTTTTCATAGCGTAACAATTCGCTTATTGCCCACCTTTATTTTTGTCACCTTAAGGGACGTGAAGGGTGACAGATGGACATCACGGGCTCATCAGGCGGTCACTTTTGACTTCAAAACTTTCTCTGGGATGGCTCACGTGGTGATACGCATGATGGAGCATGGAATGGAGTCAAGTCTGCCACCGCCAAGGGACTATCCCATACAGATGAAGCAGATGATTAAAATCTTATTTAGGTCAGGTGTATCATGACGTCGGCCATTTCGGCTTTTCTTTCTTTTCACTTGTATCGTCCTCATGAGAGAATCAACCTGTTACTGTTCTTTTGTTTGTAAACTGTGCAAATAGCTCAGAGTAAGTAAAGAAATGACAGAGCGTAGGGTTGGGTTATGTAGCTGACATAGTTGCATAGCTATATTGTGATATTGTAACTGATAGTTTAAATAGTCAATTAATAGTTTATATCTTATATAAATAGAAATGGCAAAATAAATATATTAGTAGAGTGAATAGGTAAAGAAACAAAGTAGCAACTTGTAGGACGATATTAGCAATGTGAAAAAGAACTGTATGACTTTTCTTTTAAATTGAGAGCCTTGGTTAATCAATACACTCACTCCAAATGCAACAAAATAAATAATGTTCATCAGAAACTGCTTAATCCTCTGACGCAGAATATTTATTAAATATATTTTTCATTATTTTGTACGTATTAATATGGGTGTTAAAATAAGCGAAAAATATTATATTTAGCATTTTTATAATTTGTGGTTATAAAATACAACATGAAATACTTACTGTGCCTTTTTTTTAGTTAAGGGTTCCAAAAATGGTTCACTTCCAAACAGTTTACATCATTGAAATTTCAAATTTTGAAATGCAAATATGCGCAAATTTAAAAAAAATTTTTTTTCTTCAAATTTGCACATATTTGCAGTTATTTAGGCTCAAGAAAAACAGTTTTACATCATTGAAATTTCTTTCATTTACAAAACCAATTATTGAAAAATATTTAAATGTGAAATGAAAAGAAAATTTAAAGCAAATTATTAGGATTTTGTTTATCAGTACAAATTCAGATCCGATTTTCTAGAAGTTTTTTTAGTAACTATTTGGCTGTTTTTTATAATTATAAAATATCAAAATATATTTATGCTTGTCATTAGAGCGTCCGAGAAAAATATATCAACGATACACCGGTGTCCCATCTGCGTCAAACGGTTAATGCATTCCTGTTAGTTAGTCTACTCGTTTTTTAACAAAAAGAGAAACATTCATTAAATTAGTTTTATAAGCATCCAAACATCTTTAGCATAGAAGGAGGGTCAAAACTGTATAAGAACTCTTTTGAAAGGAGATTCTTTACTATATTTTTCACTAAACATGCAAATATTAGTTAATTCTTATTTTCATATAATCAATAACAAAATTTTCTAAATTTACATTAAGGGGTCACAGTACCCAAAAAATGACAAAAATACCAAATTTTTTTTATTGCTCATAATAAAACTTCAAACTATTTCAAATGCACTGAAAAAAATTCATCTCTTTATCTACATTTTTAAAAAAAGTTGTGAATGATTTTAGATTGCCCTAATACGGAAACTTGGTCAGCAGTCTGACTTTAAAGTGCTTTTTCTCATAGATGATAATTTTGTGTTTCAATCTTAATGAAATCTCTAAGGAATTTTTTCTATTTAAGATATTTAAGATATATTATCTCTATTTAAGCTTTGAAGTAAACTTTTTTATCTTGAGTATAATACACTTATTTAAACTGTGCATGGAATAAGCATTTCATGAGGTATTACTATTTTTATGGCTTGTTATATATACCTAACAGGAATTTTTACGCTTTTTTCTACTTTTTTATAAAATAATCCATAAAAAATATTCTAATTGATATATCAACAAATGAATGCAGAAAATTGTTGAGATGAATTTTGCAAGCACTAAGAAAAAAATTTTGAAAATATGTTAAAATAAAAAAGTTTAGGGATTTAAAAATTTTGAATTTTTTCAACTTTTTTTAAATTTTAAAAAATTTAAACAGTTTAATTATTTTTTGAAGATAAATTATTGATTATAAGTTAAATGAGCATGTAAGGCATCCTTAAAATGAATGATTATACTTTTATTTTAAAAAAAATTTTGCAAAGGTGCTGTGACCCCTTAAAAATTTTATTTTCATTTTAATTTATTCAATTCTATCGTATTTTGTATTTAAATTGTATTCAAAATGCAAACTTTTTTTGTGAAATTTTTCGAAGAAAAATTTTTTTCCTCATGTACGATGCAGATGCTCATTGTGACTGACCGATGTTAATCCGCAGATAATATTCTGCAATAAATTCATATTGAAAGAGTAGGTTCTTATACACAAAATAATATTTATTCAAAAATACTTGAAAAATAACATTAGAATAAAATAGTCACATAATATTATCCACTCAACTTTTGTGAATTCTGCAAAAATAATGAAAAGCTATTAATTTATTGGTTTCTTATTGCTCCTTTCAACTTCATGGGAACGAACTTCCATTGAAGAATTTAATTGCATGATTTATTCTGGTAAAAATTCATATAAAAAAAGGGTATTTTCTATATCGGATTTTAAGTGTAACAGAAAAATCTTGCCTTTTTGTAAACCTTCCTCTCAAAGTGTCTATACATGCTATGTGTAAGGTTTACTAACATAAGGAATTTAATATTAATATTTATATTTCACAGACTCATCTCATTTATATCTTTTATTGCCACTAAAAATTAAAGATTTTCAGTTTTTATTAAAACTCATAATTATTAGCCCATTGTAGTTCACTTCATACATTTCCAGAAACAATTTTCCTTTGATATGCTTTGCACCCAATTTCATTTGTACTGTTGATTATGTTTTCAGAGATTTTACCACTGTTAGCAAACACATTTTTTCCAGGTGCATTTCATTTGTCATTCAAATATCACAAAGCGAAGGTCTTCTTGGTCTAATTTGTCTCTTCTTGGACTGTCCACAAATGATGTCACACATGTTTTCAATATTTTTGACATTCTCCTCCCTTTAGTCATTAGTGTCACACTTCACTATACCCCTAAGCCTTCTTCGTATGTACTGTTAAAATTTTCATTCTAAAATTATGGTAAAATAACTAGCATCTCTCTGCCCATCCAATTAACCGGAAAATTTACGGTAAGGAACATTTTTTTCCTCTATGGTTTTGAAACCATTTACCAAAAGTATGGTTATAAAACCATGAATACAAAACTATACGGTTTTTCACCATTTACAACTAAAATTTTTCAAAAACGTAAAAAAATATAATTATTTAACTAGACATACTATGTCGGTTTTTCGTAAGGTAATGGGCATTGGAGAGTGCCGGACACTAGAAATTCTTCATGTGTTGAAGGGAATATTGTGGAAATATTGTGGTGTCAACACTAGGACTCGAACTGCAGTTCGGCTGGTCATGAGATTGACAGATAAGCCCGCTCGGCTATGATATGTGCACAGTTGCAGAGAACTAAGTAGCCTCATTAAGTGGCTCTAGTTGGTGCGATAAAATTCTGGTTGCTTAACTGTATTAGGTGAAAGCAGTTAATAAACAGTTTTTCTCAAATTCAACAGTTAGATTGCCATTTTATTTATGGTTATTTGACTTTAAATAAATATAT
>NC_092213.1:19955510-19966262 GCF_043381705.1 Parasteatoda tepidariorum
CCTTTCTGTAATATATATAATGCTTTTTTGTAATTCGAATTTGGAAAAAAAAACTGGAACATGTTGCTGATAAATATATTTCATTATTGAGACTCTGCACCACATTATTCAATGTTATTAATGTTCGAATTATGGTAATCGGCTTAAAACATCAAGTTAAACCAAATTTATATAAAGCTGGATGCGACCACGGGTCATTCTGTTGTCCTAAATGATGTTCCTCTTCCTACTGACGGTTGCGAAGAAGAAGAAGAAAAAAAAAATTCCCTTTCAGTTGTCACGCAATGTGTCCTTTCAGTTCCTTCCTTTTTGAAATCTTCCTGGTTTCCTTAAGATGTATATTAACGTCGTTTAAAAGATCTTCGGAAGTAAATCAAAGTGTTGGCGGAATTCATACATACAATTTAGAAAAAAAAGAAAATGTCAACTTAATTTTTTTTAAATGAAAAAAAAGTTATAACAACAAAAGAATGGGGTAACCTAAAAAAATGGATATTTATATATTTTATACTATAAGCGAAAGTAGCCTTTTACATAATTCAGAGTTGTATGGGAAATTCATAATTGTACTTTTATTTAATACTTATAAGTGCATAATTGTTTTTAATTTACATGTATTTTATGTTTGGTTCATAGAAAGAGTTTTCAAAGTGTTAGCAGAATTCATACATAAAATTTAAAAAAAAGAAAATGTCAACCTTATTTTTTTTAAGTAAAAAAAAAAGTTATAACAACAAAAAAAAAGGGGTAACCTAAAAGAAAAAGGATATTTTTATGTTTTATACATTAAGCGAAAGTAGCCTTTTACATAATTCAGAGTTGTATGGGAAATTCATAATTGTACTTTATTTAATACTTATAAGTGCATAATTGTTTTTAATTTACATATATTTTATATCTGGTTCGTAGGAAAGAGTTTTCAAATATAATGCACAATATATTTGATACTTACCATTTACTTACTGCCACGAAAAGCTGATAAATAAACTATTTATGAATCTTTGTTCCGTTTCACCAACGTAATTGACGATGGATGAATAATAATTTCTGTTGAATTAAATTATTATTGACGAAGAAAAATCTGAAGAATAATAATTAATAGGAGTTGCAATATAAAGTTGACATAAATGAACTGTTTTCGCATGTGACCCAACACATATGAACTCCGCATATGTGACTTAGCCAGGTACTTTGATGATTATAAATGAAAATTAACAATAGCGTTGATTTAAAAGAAAACTTTTATGTAGCGAATGATGGACATTTTGATTCTATAAAAAAATGTTTTATTGTGGTCTAAAAAAATTATGGTCAAAACTACCGGAATATGGTAAAATTTACCGTGTTTTCGGCTCTATTGGAACGCATTTTAAGACTACGACTTTTTTGAAAGGTGATTTTTCAGGAACTATTCGACCGATTTTGCTAAAATTTAGTATTTTGCCATTTCAAATTATATTCCTCAAAATTATGTAAGAAATTACATTCTTTACCATTCCAATTTTTTTACTATTATTTAATAAAATAATAAAAATGAAATATATTTACTAAGAATTATATTTCGAATAGAATTTTCTTAATAATTGTGTGTAAAATATTTTCAATTCGCTTAAAAAGTTCTCGAGATATGGTGATATACGCAAAACGTTTCATTAAGAGGTTCAAACTTTGGACCGCTCTCTAGATCACACTATTGCGACCGTATTTCCCATATAGCGATTACCCTCAATAATTTAGGGGTCAAAAGTCCTAGTGAGTCCGTTGAAAGAGAAGATATATTTATTCAGAGAAGGTATGCTTTTGTGTCTAGTTTCGTAACTTAAAATATCGTCTGCACTGATTACTTAGCATTTATGAGGTCACCCCCTCAAATCTTTAAGATTGAGTTCTATAAGGAGAAATTCCGATGATTAGATCAAAAGTTATTCAGGGATTGTCCCTTTATTATTTTGCACACAGTACGCTACGCGTATATATACATTACATATATAAATTGCTTATGTTACGTATCTGCATACGTAATACGTTGCAAGCATAAATTAACTAAGCAACGTAAAATACTTGAGAGTTTTATGCTTTGCATGTAATTTATTTCCAAAACAAAATCGTTAAGTATAACAAAAAATTTACACGTTACCATAAATTTCTTTTTAATATTACATAAAAGAATATCAATGAGTGGAAATTAAACTTTCGAAAAAAGATTTTTCCAACATAAAATTTTCATTCGATTCTACGATCAATTAACGATTGCATAATTGAAATTCAATTTCGACTATGTCAATATTCAATTCAATTATGTCATGCTTTCAAAATAAATGTCTACGAGGAATACATTTCACATATTTCTCTAGTGTTTCCTAATCCACGTACTTCTGTTAGAACAAGTTTTATTTACTTACAGGTTAATTTTAAAAAATTAAAAATGAGAGGTGCTTCTATTGCTTATTTTTTAATCATTTATTACTTATGTGCATAAATCACTTCGTAAAAAAACGTTGTTCATTTTAACTTCGCATGAAACTTGTTTTAATTTTCCAAGAAACCAGCATTGCAATTTTATTCTCAATGCAACAATTAGAGAAATGTGTGATTTTGCGATTTCATGATGTGGATTTTCCCAATTTCAAAGAAAGTTTTTGAATTTCTTTAGAAATTTCCTTGTTTAACCTGGTTAAATGTTATTTCACTATTATTAATTTAATTTTTGCAATCTAGATGGTTGCTTGGCGAATTTCCGTTTAAAAAAATTTAGTTTTTGGACTAATTAAATATTTATACTATATTTATTTTCTGTTTATTATAATTAAGGAAATTGCATACAAATAAATAAATAATAAAACAAAGATAAAAAGCAAATTGACCTTGTGTTAAATAGTGTTAGATTTAACCTGCGTGTTCTAAATTAAGAATGTGTCATTTTCTATCAAAAAAATGTGAAAGTGATAAATGCTAAATTTAAAAATGCTAAATTTAAAAAAATAAATATGGAAGGACTAATTTCAAAAATTGTATATAAAAATACAAGATAAAAGCGTTTCATAATAGATTTATTTGAAGAAAGGTAAGACAAAATTAATAAAAATTATAAACTTTACCTTTAAATGATGTGTTTGTTTTTCTTGTGCTTTTTAAAACAACCTTTCTGTATTATTTGAAAAAATTCTAATGTTTACTTTTACTGCATCTTTTAAAATATTACGAAACATTTCAGTATATTAATATACTTTCAATATTTTTAAGGTTAAATTATCAAGCTCAAAATTTAATAAAGACGAAAATGAAAAGAAAAGAAAAAAATATTTTTTATTTAATAATTTAACCATTCATCGCCCAGCCTCGAAAATGGCTCATATACTCCGAATTGAAAAAGTGGCAGTAAATATTAGTTTATCCTACCAAGTGGACATTTTATTATAACCTACTTCTTCAGGTTTAAAAAACCACTGTGCTTTGATTTCAGATCTAAGTATAGATATTTATATTATTAAAATGTATAGGCAGATCTATCTTCTTTCTGCAAATTAAATCCTACTACATATGACACTTCTAACTATAAGTAAGTCTACTTGTGTAGTAAGTATACTAAAGTAAGTATACTCATGAAAAATTTTATGCTACCACTTTGTTTTGGGAAAAAAAAACATCCATTTAAATGGATGCTGGTTAACACAAACTAAAATGAAATTCCAAAATCATTTCAATTTTTGTCCCTATGTAATAATCAGCAAAGTAATTTTTAAAATTACATTTAAAATTTATAAATTAATGTGATATTGCTTATACCTCACAAACGTAGAGAGAGGAAGGTGGAATCGACCTAGTTGATAAACCTTAAATAACATTTTATTCCTTATTATTTTAAATGTTTTTGCAATGAAGAAAGTTGAAATTTACTATCAACCTATGATTCTAAGCACGAAAGTAACCAGTTATAAATGCGCACATGAAAAATTTATTAGACAAATTACCGGATTAGAATCAATCCATATTTGTTCGTCTAATCTTAAATTGCATTCAAGTAACATTGACCCTGACGTACCCACGTTGTTTTACGCGAATAGGAACAATCTACGTCATGTTTTCCTCCCACGGATCCGTTGAAAATATGAGATCACAAATAAAAACACACCTCTCCAGGAATACGAGTGATTTATTTACCAGTATATACAATTATATATGAAAAGGGAAATGCTTATATTAGATTATTAGTTATGATATGGAAAGTTATTTACTGTGCAATGTTTGAAAGTCATTTTTAATGGGAGCATTTACCACGCAGAAAAAGAAAACGATCTCCGAAACGTAAAGAATAAACTTTCTGCACACTTGAATGTTTCCAAAAGTCTCTGAAACGTTTTTGTAATTTTCTTGAAGCGTTGGAATGATCACTTTTGTGAAACTGAAATTTAAAAAGTTCATTTATTTCTCTGGAAGGGCACATAAAAATTTGCAAAAAACTTTAAGTTATTTTCAAATATTGTGACATAGAAATGATCGCACTGTCAGCCATTTATTAGGCTTGAGAGTAATATCTTAATAAATATAAAAATGAGTGAATGAAAACCGTTATAATATAAATGAATGAATATAAATGAGTGAATGAATGAAAACCGGTGAAATAAGTAAGAAAAATTAACCTATTAAATGAAAAATTAAAATTTTAGGTCCAGTCAATTTTTATCAAATTAACTTCGGGATGCAGTACATGAGATTCAGTATTGACCACTGTTCATTGTTAGACACAGTAATGAAAAATTCCATGAAATAATGTCGCCCGTGTGATTATTTTACGTCAAGAATAAACTCAAAAAACTTGTTTAAAAAAAACTAAATTGTAAGATTTGAAATATAATACTAATAAAGTATTTTGCTTGTAACAAGAATCGTATATTTCGCAGATAACATCGCTGAAACACTTTTTAAAGCACATGAGAAATTATGATCCATTGTTGCGAGATTTAAAATCTTTCTGAAATGTAAATGCAACGATTTGTGTCATGTGGGTATTTAACACTGGAAAGATGGAGGAGTCGAAATTGTTTACTTTCAATTTATAACTTGTGCAAATCCACAAGACTGTTTAAATTATTTGTTATTTGTTTAATGTGTATTATGTTTTCTGGCAAAAGAAAATCGAAAGATTAAATGTAAGTAAGTAGTTAAAGTAATGAATCTGAGCACTAAATAGCGAAAACTATACTATATATATTTCAAAAAATAAATTAAAAATCAGTTAAAGTATTTTTAGAAAAATTTAAAGACAAAAAAAATCTTTTAATCCTTTTTAAGTTTTAAGTAATTTAATTAGTTTTTTTCATTATTGAACTTTTTAAAATACATGATAAATTGATTATTATTATACTTCCTTATAAGTGAACTATATATATTTTGCAAAAAAAAATTACCTCACTCACTGAATCACAAAATCATCTCACTCCCTGACATGAATATCACCATTCATTTAATGTGAATAATTTTAAGTGAAAAAAACTGAGGACAAAAAAGTTTAGAAAGAAAAGTTTCAGCAGAAATTTTTTAATAAACTATTTTTTAAGTTTAAAATAATTTGGTAAATAAATAATGCTTGTAACTGCAAGCATTATTTATTTACCAAATTATAACATTATAATTACGACATTACATAAAAAAATAATAAACTTGTTATCTGTGCAAATCAGTAAGTACAAATTCGCATTGATAATTAATTTTAAATTATAATATCGATAAATAAAAGAAATCTCAGGACTTTTTAGAATTTTAAGCTCTAAGAAGTAATTCTTTTTAGTGTAATTTAATAGAAATACAAAAAGTATCAATTATTATAAGTAAAATGCTTTTTAAAAATTTTTTAACAAAAATCGAGCATTGTTTTATACATTTAGTATTAAATTTTTGGTAAAATTATAACTCAAAAATGTATAATTATTTTTTTATTTTATTTCGGTATCGTAATGGCAGTTGAAAATTAATTTTGAATTAATTATTGAGCGTGAAAATAAAAAGAACTACATAAACTGAGAAATATTCGATCTGTGAAACATAAAGAACGTAATTTGCATAGTCAAAACCCATGGTTAAATCTATTTCATTCAATTTCATCAGTTTTTCATTCTTTTGTTCTTCTGTAGATTTTCTCTGATAAAGATGTTTCATTCACCCTTGAATAAATACATCAGCAAAAAGAAAAATGGCAAGTTTTCTCTTCCGCGATTTTTAACTGCCATAAAGTACCCTCGTTGTCACGTATTTGAAGGTTCCGTAGGCATTCAAAACAAACATTTTATAGGTTTCCCATCTTTGGCGTAAGAAATGGCGGCAAAAAGCAAGAAAACTCTCAACCTTCTTCCGTTTTATATCACTAATAATTTTATGAGACAAAAGACCACAGAAGGACATGCTTCTAAAAAGAATCTCTCCTCACCAGTTTTCTGAGACAATACACGCCGAAACTATATGATTTCAACCTGTTATTTAATATAGAAGAACTTTTGATTCTTCTAATTTAAATAATAGGAAAATTCTCGAAATTCTTCCGCAAATTAGGCTTAGAACTAGTTCCATATAAACTTTTCATTTGGTTCTTCTTTAATCACTTTTTTAACTGATAATTTAATAATATAGGCCAAGGTTCAGTAAAGATATTATAGACGGGGAATTTTGAGTCTTGTCGATTGTTACGGTTGCAGTTATTCAAATGTGAGGAATTATGCCCAAAGATTCATCATGAGGTGTGGCAGCTGAGTAGATTCTCATCTAGAAGATGTCCTTGCCTGTATTGCTCTGTCGCTGTCTGGGTTTCTTTGATTCAATAAAACAATGTTTTATTTGCTTTTCCTGAAGGTCTACTTTATCGAATGTCTGCGTGACTATAACAGGCTTTCTTGATTATACTTTTTTATCATCCAATTGTGATACTTTTGCCGTGCAGTGTCCTTGTCTATTCAATGGATAATGTTAAAATATGATTATTTTACATCAAAATAATGATTTGTGGGAAAATCCACTAGAAAAACTCGAAACATGCTAATTACTATTGATATTTACTTTTACAGACAAAACCTGATTAAATTATCTTCTTTCAGTTACATTCATTTATTTGAAATGAATTTTGAATTGCTTAGTAATTCCATTTTTTGCAAGAATTTTTATATTCTTTTACATGTATACCTAAAATGGTTTTATGAGTGTTAAAAGCTTATTGACTTTAATGAAAAGGTGGTTTAATGTTTATCTTTTAAACTGAAAAGTTGGTTGCTTAGAGCTTTAGTTGTCAAATAAATCAAGATTAATTCATGATTAATTGAACAAATTTGAGGTTTAATGCTGTTTATCTAAGTCGTGTCGCCGAGGAAAATAAAAAAAGCCATATAATTCCCTACACGTGAAACAATGCGATTATTTTAAACCATATATATAATTTTGCCATGTAGAATTATCTGGGTTTTAGAACAGACAAATAACTTGTATATTTTAAAAGTTATTAAACTTTTTAAAAACAGCCAATTTGACATTTTTCCACCTAGATGAAAATTATAAAAATTACTGCCTTATTCTCAGTTTTTGCAGATTTTTATGAACCCAAATAAGGCCACATAGGAGTAAGCTTTCAAGTATTAAAAAAAATTAGACCAGAAACCCTTTTCACTCTAACAAAACTGTGGCTTTTCTCCATATTAGTGTTTTGCAAGCCATTTCCAAAATAAGCGTAGACAGCGCTGTCTTTAGATAGGCTAAACTAGGTGCATTTTCATGTGAATCAAGCAACATTATTTTGAATTTTCAATCTAAATCTCATCATCGCTTTTGAATTACAACATGAAGACAGGCTATGTAAATATGTCCCATCAAATGTTTGCATGCATGGTTCATCCTACGTCATAACTTTTATACAGGTATTTGGCTGAACTCATCATAACTTATTCCCCATTGCTATGAAAAATGTACGAAAAATTTGTTGTACGCAGTGTTTTATAGTTTGCTCGACATAAAGTCTTAAAAAACTTGAAATGGAACTTTTCCAGCTAATTTGCACACTATAGCATTCCTATTTCTAATTCATAATATTTTTGATTTATATCATGGTTTGAATATCCAATGTTCTCTTTCAATGTCATTGTTGAGTTACATGAGTTTATTTGAACTGTTAGTAAAATTCTCATTGTTATATTGAATTGTTATTTGAATAGCTACATCGCGTTATTTGATATGCTTTCTCAACAATTGAAACTTTACTTCACTGTTAGAAATTTCTCGAAAAAAGTTGTTAAACAACGATTTATTTTATTGTTATTTTACCATATTTTGACAAGACAGTCAAATACCTATAAATAAGATGGTATTAAAACTGTTAACTGTGAGAAAAACCTTTTATTAACTGCTTTCCCATAATACGGTTAAACAATCAAAATCTTATCGCAACAGCTAGACCCACCTAACAAAGCCGTTTAGTTTCTTGCAGAAGGGTATATATTATAGCCGAGAGGACTAATTTTACAATCTCGTGACTTACAGAACGGGGGTTCGAGTCCCAGCCGTGATACTCTTCATTTAATCTATTCCTTTCAACACATGAAGAGTTTCCAATGTTCTGAACTCCCCAATGTGTGACCCTGGGCTATTAGAATACGATACTCTCATTCGCGCATTGTTGGAAACACCATAAGGCTGGTTAACTATCTCCTATGACCAGTTAAATTTATTTTTGACGCTTTTGAAATAAAGCAAGTTAATGGTAAAAAACACGTAGTTTTGTATTTATGATTTTTAACCATTCTAGCTGTAAATGGTTTCAAAACCGCAAAGTTGAAACATGTTCTCTATCTTAAACTTTACTGCTAATTCGTTGGACAGACTGCTGCCGGCTGTTTTACCATATTTTTTAGAATTAAATTCTGACAGTGTTAGACAGAAAAAAAATCTAACAATAAAAATGATAATATTATTTTCATTAATTCTAAATTTTGATATAACTAATACCTATCTTGTTTTATGTTTAATATCTGAAACTAAAATATCAAAATTCAAGGTTTTTTATTCAAGCATATACATTTTTTTAAATTGGATTTTCCTTTGAAGTTAATTACATTAAGAATTTATAAATACTTTTAATTACTATAGTTCAAGAAATAAAAATAAAAAATATTTTTTCAAAGAGTGTGTGTTTCATATGGCTTTAGTAGGAATTCAATCCAGAAAATTTGACAGCTCACTGCATCACAAAGGAGCAGAAAAATAAAAAAAAAAACAGTTCAACAATTTAGATAAAGTGAACAAAAAAGAGCAATAAACATTTGAATCAATAAACATTTCAACAATATAAAATTTTAAACATAAACATGAAAAAGGTAAAGTTCGTGACAATTCATGAGAGTTCTTGCGTCCCAATACACTTTAATGACATTCCCAGATTTTTTCAAAACTTTAAACTTGGTGTTACCCATTCGCCTTATTCAAAATTAATGGAAATATGACGCATAAAATATACACAAATTATTGACGGAGCTTAGTGGTTAAATGCTAAAAACTGTGTTACGTGTTAAACATTGTGAAAAATTCAAATTATTAAGCTACAGTAAAATGAACTGACGCTCAGGATGCTTGTGCTTTTTACCGCAAAATCCATTTCCGCAAGAACATCTGATGTACCGTAATTTTTTATAGAAATAATTACCGTAAAATCACTGAATCATTTTAATTAAATAAAAAATACTGTGAAGGTTACGGTAAAAATGGATTTTAGGGATGATCCATTCAAAGTGCCAGTACTTTACACCATAATTTGATCCGGCGTTTTTTACTGTGCTGATGCTCAGCAGCTTAGAACGTGTTTGCTTTAAACCCTTCTAGAGAAAATTTCAGCATTTTCAAGGAGATATTGTATTTTATCAAAATTTTAATATGAAAATAATAAATACAAATCTCAATAAGTAAATAATTTATTTTTAGACGTACTGGGAAAAATAAATATAAGTCATTGGAAAACTCTTCACTTTTGAATGTTTTTGGGGATCATTAACTGTACCTTTTGACATTAAGACCTTACTAAAGAGTTGAGTTGTAAATTCGAATATTCTTGAATTTAATTTAATAGCGAAATAATCAGCAAAAATGTATCGTTCTCATATGAATTAAAAAAATTTAAAAATGCGATGAGTGAAAGGAAACCTAAGAGCACAAGAAAGGATAGTGGGACGTAGAAATTTAACAAATTTAATTTTTTTTCCTGTCTATTTACCTTTTTGGAAACAATTTTTTAACTGCTTATTATATTTTTTGTAAATTACGGTACTTTCTACCGTAATTTTATACGGAATTTTTTACATTGAATACGACTAACTATTTGCCAACACAAAAGTATTATTAATTCAGTGCCTTCGTAAAATGAATGGGTTGTCAACAATAGTATGGGAAATAATTATTAAAACCGATAACATTATGTGTATGTTACGGTGAAACACCGAAATCTGGAGAATGTCAACATTCACCGGTGAATGTCAACATTCACGTAGTCGCTTGGTGTATGTCCGAAATATTTGCTAAATACCCTTATTTCTGACTCTCACCGGTAAATTTCAACAATCACATAATCGCTTTGTTGAATGTCCGAAATATTTGTTATATCCAATTTTATATTAATTTTTTCGTTAATATTATTATATTTATTTGATATATTTATATTTATTCTATATTTTAATACTTACTGACGATAGATTAGAAGAAACATCAGTGTTTGGAGTATCGGGCAAATAT
>NC_092213.1:19966480-20040726 GCF_043381705.1 Parasteatoda tepidariorum
AGTTTTTTTTTTCCTGTTTTGCTACCGTTACCTTTTGCAGCGCCCTGGGCTGGTTTTTCAGCAGGACAATGCCAGACCACATACGGCACGTGTTGCTATGAACTGTCTACAAGCTTGTCAAACTCTTCCTTGGCCTGCCAGATCACTAGATCTCTCTCCCATCGAGCATGTTTGGGATATGATGGGAAGGCGATTGCATCTGGCACGGAATGTTGATGACCTCGTTCGACAATTGGATCGAATTTGGAAGGAAATACCGCAAGAGACCATCCAGGAGCTTTGTCGGTCTATGCCACGCCGTGTGGCAGCTTGTATCCAGGCTGGAGGCGGGTCATCACCTTATTGAACTTGTTAATGTAACTCTCCAATAAATTATTCAATTGTTCTGAAAATTTAATCATTTACTATTCTGTACATCGTCTTCCTATCCACCAATTTTCGTTTCAATCGGACAACTCCTTCTTGGGCGTCGATTTTTTTGTTATGGAGTGTATATATATTTTCGAAGATTTAAACTTGTTGATACACATTCACCTTACTCAAAATTAATGGAAATATGACGCATTAAATATACATAAATTATTCACGGAGCTTAGTGGTTAAACGCTAAAAATAATTCTAACTGTTAAACATTGTGAAAAATTCCGGATAAAATTACGGTAAAATGTAACGACACTCAGGGTGCTTGTGCTTTTTATCGTAAAATCCATTTTTACAAGAACATTTTGCGGAACAAAAAATCTGATGTACCGTAATTTTTTACAGTAATAATTACAGTAAAATCACAGAATCATTTTGATAAAATAAAAAATACTGTAAAAGTTACGGTAAAAATGGATTTTAGGGGTGATCCATCCAAAGTGCCAGTTTTTTACACTGTAATTTAATCCTGAGTTTCTTACAGTGCTGGTGTTCAGCAGCATAGAACATGCTTGCTTTAAACCTTTCTCGAGAAGATTTCAACATTTTCAAGGAAATATTGTATTTTGTCAAAATTTTTAATATAAAAATAATAAATACAAATCTCAATAAGTAAATAATTTCTTTTTAGATGTACTGGGAAAAGTAAATATAAGTCTTTGGAAAAATCTTCACTTTCGAATGTTTTGGGGATCATTAACTGTACCTTCTGACTTTAAGATCTTACTAAATAAGAGTTGAGTTGCAAATTCAAATATTCTTGAATTTAATTTAATAACGAAGTAATCAGCAAAAAAGTATCGTTATCGAATTAAAAAAATTTTAAAATACGATGAGTGAAAGGAAACTCAAGAGCAAAAGAAAGGATAGTGGGACGTAAAATTCAACAAAATGAAATTTTTTTCCTGTCTATTTACCTTTTTGGAAAAAAGCTTTTAACTGCTTATTGTATTTTGTGTAAATTACGGTACTTTCTACCGTAGTTTTATACGGAATTTTTTACAGTGAATATGACTAACTATTGCCAACACAAAAGTATTATTAATTCAATGCTTTCGTAAAATGAATAAGTTGTCAACAATTGTATGGGAAATAATTATTAAAACCGATTGCATTATGCGTATACATATTAAAATATACTTCAAAGATGATAAGTTTCTATCAATCGGAAAACTATTTGCAATTTCGTATAAATTTGATGTTATGTATAACATATGTTACTGGAAATAACCGAAATTGGTGGTTGTTGACTTTCAATAGTGAATGTTGACAATCACATAGTCACTTTGGTAAATTTCCGAATTATATACTAGGCCTAGTTAAGTGCCACTGCCCAGTGTATATTTTCCTGGTATACATTAGCCCGATATACCCTTCACTGATGTTTTCTTTGAGGTTCCGTGCCACTGCCCGGTATACTTTTGCCTGGTTCTCCGAACACTAATGTTTCTCCTATTCTATCCTCAGCAGATATTAAAATGTCAAATAAATATAATAATATCAACGAATAATTAAATATCAAGTCGGATCGAATTATGTACTAGGTCTAGTTAAGTGCCACTGCCCAGTATATATTTTCCTGGTATACATTTGCCCGATATACCCTACACTTATGTTTTCTTTAAGGTTCCGTGCCACTGCCCGGTATACTTTTTCCCGGTTCTCCGAACACTAATGTTTCTCCTGTTCTATCCTCAGCAAATATTAAAATGTCAAATAAATATAATAATGTCAACGAATAATTAAATATCAAGTCGGATGTAACGAATATTTTGGACATACACCAAAGCGACTATGTGATTGTTGACATTCACCGGTGAAAGTCGACATTCTTTTGATTTCGATCATTCAAGGTAACATATGCATAATATGAATAAAGAACGATAGATAAATCAAAGCTTAGTTTAATAAAAACAATCATTATTTGTATCAAAACGCTAAAAATAGTTCAACGTATTAGATATGATTTACTTTTTTAAAGCAAAATTACATAATTAAATGCTTTTGATTTTAAATAAATACGCCCAAAATAAATATGAAAAGGCTTTTATGTATGAATAATTCAAGATATCTTTTAATAATCGCCTCTTAAACATGCAAATTTGAGCCTTCATCGGTTTAATATCCACTTTCTTGCTTGTTATTTTGTCTATTATAAGAATACCCTGTATAAAGATATCATATTAAGGAAAAATTGGTCGATGAAAATAAAATGTTAATCTAATTGTATGGCTATACAACATTGCCCATAGCCTCACGAAGATGTTCGGCTAAGATGTATAATCATTATCTCGGGGTTTTTCCAAAGGCGTAGTCTAAGAAAATTTTCTCGTTTATTAGACTCGTCATATCAGCATAGCCTTGATGCCTACATGTTGTTGATTGTCAGCCAGTTTGATTTCTTTTTAATTGGCCATTTTGAGTATTATTTGTCATATAAAAATTGGAGAGTTGTCATTGGTGTCGGAGGTTGGTATGCTTTGTATACAATTCTGCATACGTAATTGTTTATTTGCCTAAATATCAAAACACGTTTCAACAGCAATTTAGGCTTCCGTTTTAATGTCATTAAGAAAGTTGTCCACTAGTAATTAATTCTTACGCTTCTATATACTATTAATCATTTCACAGAAGCGAAATCTTAATAAGTTTTAATAGATGGGAATATTTGAGATTTTAACGATCATTGTGATTGGTTTATGACATTTATTGTACACCTTGTAGCACTAATTTTGATTTTTATTAGTTTAATAAATTCATTTTGTTTCATTGAAAAAAAATCAACGTATTTAATACTGAGTTATGTCCTCTACTGAATCCTTATTACTGTGTAAGTAGTTAATCGCAAATACGTTTCATTTTAAATTATGTTTCTCCCCGTCAACTTAAATCTTTAACTTAGTAGTGAAAAGAAAGAAAAAAATACGCATCTAAAAAACGAGTAGAACTAAAAGAAAAGTAATTAATTGAAAAAGTAAGTAAAAATCTGCACAATACAAAACTCTACGTGATAATAGTAAGCTATCTGTTTATGTATAATACTTCTGAAGATTTATTTTGCATGTCTAAGTTTTAAAGATTATCTACAGGGGGAGCTCACCACCTTGTCGTGGTGAGTGGGCTCGTGTTTGTCAAGGACCCATTGAGTTATGCCAGTGGTAGCGTAGCTACTTTTAGAGCCTTCCAAGCCTGACAGGTCAGTGAAGAGTAACACACTGGTCCTCCAGGTTGGGCGTTTGAGCATAGGGTTAGCAATCCTATCTTGTTAAAACCTTCTTGTTACAGAAACTGAGGATACATCTCTCTGAAGTGGATGAATGTCCTCTATCAATAAGAGGAAGACCTAAAAAATACTTGGCGGAGGACGATTGTAAACTTATCGAAAATAATATGAAAAACCTGGAGAGAGGCAAAATATCTGGCCTCAAATAGAGGGAGATGGAACATAGCCCTATGCTCCAATTCAGACAGAAGAAGAATATGATGATGACAGGGTGCCCCAGGATTATTGGGAAAAACTTTAAGAGGAGGTAGGGGATATTGCAAGGATTCAGATTCGCATAGCAACCCATAGTCGGAAGCGTTTTCGTCCGTGGTGTGTTCCCAAGATCATTGGGAGAAACTGACCTGCATTGCCGTAGTCATTTAAGCTGTCATTGCCCAAGGAGGGTTATGCCATGTTATACGAACACTGATTGGACAGATTTTACACGTCTTTCGTGCGCATTTTCACACACCCTCTACCACAGTGCATGTAATATCTCTGACTAATAAATATTTCGGACGATCTCAGTCTTGTGTCTCTTTGTTTCTCGTAAATGTTATACTCTTTATTTTCTCATGACCCGTACCACACAGTCAAGTAAAAAAAAGTAATTTATGTTATAAAAAAACAAAATATATGGTATTCAACTATTCATTTGGTAATTTTTCTGTTCATATGGTAACGGTTTTATGGAAATTTCGGCTTTCGAAATTACAGTTCTTATTACCACACATTTTGTAAAAATTACGAATCTGAAAAGTAAATTTAAACGAAAAAAATCGATTTTATATCATGCTTTAAAATATGATGATAGAAATATCAAATTTTACCGCAATTACCAAATTTTATCACTTACAATAAAACCACGTCTTATTGTCAATTTTATCAAAATTTTTAACAAAGTTCTGCTGTAAAAATGACTGAGTTTTTTGGTGTTCCCATAGATCCAGAAACGCGATAAGTTTTATCATATTCTGTTAGTTTTGTCCATGCTTTTTTCTCAGCACATAACTATATCTTGAAACAAAGAAAAAAACAAATTGAAAGACAGTAAAAACTGAAAGTATTGCGGATAAGTTCTGTTCAAAAATCAAGGCCAGATAATTCCAAGTCATATTATTAAGAAATAATTTTAAGTAGTGTACGCTTGGAAATAAACGATTGACGAGTTCCTTCAGAAGGCCTATATTTCTAGGGGGATTATTTTATCTAGGATCTAAGATATTTCATCTAGGATATAGATTCTATGCAGATTTTTAGATTTTTTATTTCGATACATTCTATGAAAATTTGATGACAAGAAATAAAGGTAAGGCAGTAGGATTATTTCCTGTATCTCACTTATAAACTTAAAAGCTAATTTACTCAAATTCACTCAAATGTCTCATCAGAGAACTTAAAAGAATGGTGAGTTCTCTGAGGAATGCACCATTTTTACTCTATCTTCTCCACTCACCATAGAACTCACCATTCATCCACTATCTTCTGTTTATAGCATTTTTCTTCCACGAACAATAAAATTTTGGACGTAATAGTTCAATGATCTTGCCTAACACAGAGCTGAATTATTATCAAATTGTTTTTTTAAGAGTTATATCTTCCTTCAATATGTCAGAAATAATTTAATACCTTGATATTGTTCAAATGATTACACTGTTAAATTTTTCTGAAATTTTGGTAAAATAACCGTCAGCGGTCTTCCCATCGATTAACCGTAAGATTTACGGTAAAAATCATTTTTTTACCTTTATGGTTTTCAAATCGTTTACAACTAATATAGTTATAAAACCATGAATACAAATCTATAAGGTTTTTTTTTAACAATTTACAACTAGCAAGGTTTTAAAATCGCAAAAAAGAAGTTGAACTGAGCGTAGGAGCTACGCTCTTTGTTAGATAATGGACGCTGGAAACTCTTCATGTGTTGAAGGGAATCGAGGAATTATTGCGATTGTCAGCGCTGAGATTTGAACCCCAGTTCTGTCGGCCATGAGACTAACATATTAGCCCTCTTGCCTATAATAATTACCCAGTTGCGAGGAGCTAAGTGGGCCTAATTGGTGCGATAAAATGTTAGTTGTTAAACTGTATTAGGTAAAAGCAATTATTAACGATTTTTTTCACAGTTAATAGTTTGATTACCATCTTATTTATGGTTATTTGACAGATTTGTCTGAATATGTTAAAATAACAATTAAAAAAATGCTACTTTACTTTTTTCTGAGAAATTTCTAACAGTGCAGGTGCTACTAAATTGTTGCTTTTAATTCCGTAATTACACTACATCTGGTGACCTAACTTATCTTTTTTCTAGTTTCTCCCCTAACCTTGATCCCGTGAACCTCCCACGCACGCAAATATACGGATGTATCTTAAAGCAAATTGATTTCTGTATCAAAAAACGTGCATATTTAAGGAAGCATCGCTATAGAAATTAGACATTAGGGAATAGTTTTTCATTGAAATTCTGATTTATTTTCTCTAAGAATGCAGATAGTTATCGATTAATTTTTTCTATAGATAGTCAAGCGAGAATAAAGAGTTTATCTTTGCAATATCTTTGTCGTGCAATATTTCATAAAAGCATCGTGCAATTTTATTTTAATATTGTTATGATTTATTATAATACTACGTTAGAGTTTCTTTTTCATCATATTTTCGTATTTTTTCCTGGTAATAAATTTTTTCCATGAATTTCGTTTTTTATATTATCTTGTTCTTGAAATCTAACTAATGACTAGACTTTTATCATGCATATTTTACAGTTTTTTTTAATGCCTTCAAAGTTAGAATAATACATCTAAAGTCTTGAATCATGTTTACAACAATAATATTCCTTTTAAAAATTAGTGCAACATTTGACTGACTTGTTAAAAATGGATTGAAATCTTTAAATTAGTATTTAAAATAATTGATAGTATGCTTTTAAGAACAAGAATGCATTTCTGCTTCACATAACAATGCAAGCATATTTAAAAAATATGCTCGAAACATAACCATATATGAAGATAAGTCACATTTTTTTCATCTGAAATGAACCAATCCGAACTCTTTCACTCTTATCCCTACTCTAATCACTATTATCCCTAACCTTTCCAAAAAGCATAAAAAGGTGTAGTTTTTCATTCAAGAATTACATTTAACTTTTCATATTTTTGCTTAAAGCAGTTTAATTTTGAATTCCATTTGCTTTACACTGTTGGAAATTTCAGTCTGAAACTACGGTAAAATAACCTACAGTAGTTCGTCCCAACTGTTAATCATAAAGTTCATGGTTAGGAACTTTTCTTTATGTTTACGGTTTTGAAGCCGTTTACAACTAGCATAGTTTCTTAACCATAAAAATACAACTTGAACGAACATCGGAGCTCTGTGAGTGCGGCGACGTTCATGCGTGAATGATAGTTTCGTATTTTAATAGTCTTTAAGTTCACCGACTGAAGAGTGCAGGACACTTGAAACTCTTCATGTACTGAAGGAATGGAAGAAATATTGTGGTGTCAATGATGAGATTCGAACCCTGTTCAGGTGGTCTTGAGATTGACTGATTAGCCCTCTCACCTACAGTATGTACCCAGTTGCACGGAACAATGACAGGAAATGTCCAGCTCTTCGAATACGTAACTAACATGGGGAACTGCTCAGTTTGGTATTCTATACCAGAAAAACAACTTATAGGGTGAGCGACGTACTCAGATTTAGCAAAGCGTCATTTGAACTAAGATCCAGCGCATGCGCATAAGAAGCAAGTGGCAGTCAGGAGATACGTCACATGTGAATCGGTTGTTGGACAACTCTACATGCATAGTTATTTGTGCTGCTTCCCACCAACCACTATTTTATTCTTTCTTTCTCTGTTAAAATGTATTACCATGGATAATGTAAATGTATTCTCAAAGAAATTTCTTAATTAGTAGTACAGTACTGTTTATCAATAGAGTAAAAATACAAAACAAACCTGCAATAAATAAACAGAGAAAACATTTCATCTTTACCCTAGCGCTCCCCCAACCTCAATAGTGATTAGGAGGAAATGTTTGTGCTCCATTTTGTTTGTGCTCCAAAATTCTGTTTTTTTTTTCATTCATACTCCGGGAGCTCTCCTAACCTTGGGGGACTGGTTTACATTATGTCAATGGTAGCTAGATTTCTTCCCCTGTATATATTCTTTGATAAAATGGCGTGGATGAATTTTGACGTCATTTTGACACAGATTTACTCAAATTTGAATACACAGGGTTTCCAAATTAAACTATTTTTAAGTTATTTTGACACATATTTGCTCATTTTTAAATACACAGGGTTTTCAAATTAGACTATGTTTAGGTTATTTTGACACATACTTGCTTAATTTTGAATGCACAGGGTTTTCAAATCAGACTATTAAGTTATTTTGTCACATATTTCCTCAATTTTCAGATACAATTTTGTACAGTATGCCTTGCACGGTGGTGTTTTTAGAAGGAAAAAAAACATCTTTAACACTTCTGTTTCCGTGAACTTTTTTTACTTTAATGAGAATTTTTATCCAAAAACATATTCAAAAAATACAAATTTTCAAGTTTCTCTTTTCTTATCAAAATTACTTTTCCTATCAAAATTTTTAGTAACATCTATTTTCAAAATCAGCATTGTACCAAGCTCTATCCATATTTCCAAAACTATTTTAACTTTATAAGAATTTTTAAAAAAATGTTCGTAAAATGTCGATTTTGATTATGTTTTGCAACGTGATTTCCTGAAAATGATTTTTTAAAGATACCATTCCGTTTCTTTCGGTTACAATATTTAAAAAACTATTAGTTCAAAATTTAAAAAAAAAATAATTATCATGAATAAACAAAGTAGCAATAAAGAATTGTGATTCAGATGTGTTACGGTGAAATAAAAAAAAAATCAATAAAAAACACCATTCTATGGATTAATTAATGCAAATAATTGATTGCATTGCATTATTATGGAATTTAATACCATTCTAAATGAAACTAACTATCATAAATAATTCATAAAATTCTTTAGCAAATATAAAAATATGCATTGAAGGGCAAAATAATGCTTTATTTGGATTCTTTCTAACTAAACAAGCTCGTAATGTAGAAAATAATCTTAGCTATAGTTTTTGTAAATAGCATGCAAAAGAAAGTGATTGATGGTCAGCAATCATGCGATTCACTGAGTGAAAAATATTTTATAAAATATGTTAAATCATGTACCAATTCGTGACTGATTAGCTGTTTCTAATAGTTGTGACCTGGGGGCTTCCGCGACTGTGTGGAAAAGGAATAAAATTCTAAAACGTCCCTCAAAATCATCTCCACACAAGGTCGGGGTCAACCCGATTAAGTGTTTTCATTTTGCTGATTCCAACCTTGCTGACCATTGGCCTTGCCTGCTTGCTCTCATCTTCCGTCAGTTTGACGTTGGTTATTTGTTGTTATTATCTGGGTGTTGAAAATAAATCTGACAAAGGAAGTCGAATATAGGAGGAGGCATAATTAAAATAAAGGATTTTGGCTCCAAAGATTGCTAATGAAACACTTAATTCATTTTGGCAAAATCGCTGTAGAAGGTCGCTTAAGAGATGTATTATTGTACTTAGTACAAGGAACAATGGTTGAAGACAAATGGTTAGAGTAATGATTAATAGATAACGTCTATGTGAGTGAGGATTTTAATCAATTTTTTTTGTTAATTTACTCCCTTTAAACCAACGGAGAAACACTCTTTGCGTCATTCAAATTCAACCATTTTTTGTGATAAAAATTAATGTTACTTTTTTGGTTATTCGGCATCATGTGAACTTCAGCTGGAGCAAATTATTTCAAGAAGTTAGAATAAAGATAAGAAAAAAAGCATTGTTAAAATGGACAATATTTTGTAAATATTCGACAATAAATATCGGATATAAAATGGACAATATTGTCTAAATATTTTTATGGTCTGGCAATTTAGTTATGTTTTGTTAATTAGTAGTTATATTTTCATTGTACTACTTCCCCTAAGGTAACTTAAGAACATTATGTAGATCACTTTACTTCGTTTAGAACTAAACTCTTTACAAAGTTAATCTTATAATATAACCAAGTAACCAAGGCTACAACAACTTGTTTTCACCCTTTTCTTAACAGTTTTATCAAATAACGGGATTTTTAGCTAAAATTAACGACTTTTTGAAATTAAGAGTCTTAGATGTCAAGTACATTTCATCAGAATATAACATTCCATTTAATTGTCAAAAATAAATCGATATTCACTACATTTTTGAATACATGGGATTTTCACAATCGACAATTATTTCTTACGGAATTATTTTGACACATTTTTGCTCAATTTTGAGAAAATTTTTCTTAAACAATGTTATTTTTTGCCTGTTAATTCTTTCATTTCTCTGTAAGCTTTAAGAACGAACGCACAGAACGTGCATCTTCGAACGTACACAAATATAAAAAAAGCGTATTTTAAAAATATACAAATGCCTGAACAAGACTGAACTAAACTAATAACTTAACTGTAGTGCTGCCTCAACAATATACAAATTAAAAGCGTGGGGATGGAGGGTTGAAATTCCACCACAGCCCTGGTTGCATCGATTTATTGAATGTTTTAATTTCTACAAAATTGCAAATAATTCGTACATAAATGTACGTATTTTTTATACGTACATTTATGTACGAATGCGGTTTAGTTCTGTCAAAAAGTCCTCCACGAAGGCAAATTTCTCCCAATACTTGATCCAGGACTTCCTTTGTCCTTTGGATTGGGTTCAAAATTACAAGGCTACGCAGTTGAACATTAGTAGCAGTAAGCTCAAAAAATTGGGTCGGCTGTTCAACGGCGGCTATAAAATAAAATAATACGGCTGAATTTTAATGGAGGAATGAATAGATTTGTGAATGGGTTCACCCTATAAGCGGGTGTGACGTATGAGTTTGGAAAAGTCGAATTCTTTTCCATAGGTGGCGCCACTGGAAAACAAGAACAATTGCACTCCTTGCCTTAATGGCCTACGACAGCAAAAACAAAAATTAAATTTGGTGAATAATTTCAAGAATGGCTTCAGGAGCCGCGATGGCTCAGGGGATAGAGCTTTCGCCTTCGAATGAGTCGAATCCCAGTCGATACGAATTCCTCATCCGGCTTGCACCGACCGCTGTGCTGAAGTGAAATATCATCAGTGGTAGCCGGATCATGGATTTGAGTCCCCTTGTCGTCAGGCTAACCGTGGGAGGTTCTCGTGATCTTCCTCTCCATGTAACGCAAATGCGGGTTAGCTCCATCAAAAAAAGTCCTCCACGAAGGCAAATTTCTCCCAAAACTCGATCAAGGAGTTCCCTTGTCTTCAGGATAGGTTTGAAAATTACAAGGCTTCGGAGTTGAACATTAGTAGTCGTAAACCCATAAAATTGGATCAGCTGTTCAACGACTGTTAGGTTAAAAAATGAAAGACTTCATGCTTTCATTTATGGTGGAAGGGATTCCAGAAATGTAATTTTAAATATATAGTTTTGTTAGTTCCAGAATCCAGAATTATAAAATGTTAAGTTTGTAGGGTTAAAAATATGTACTTGTATTTTTCTTTAAACGAAATGAAATGCTTCATTAACAAACATGGGTATTTTGCGACTAAAATTAAAAGTTATTTAAATTTTCCCTTGAAATATTCCTTTATTTTTATCGTGCAACTTAATATTCTAATATTTATCAGCTTGTAATGCTGTAATAAAATATTACAACAGCTGGCATCCTTCCAGAACATTATTTGCGGAACACAATTTTCCTTATGATAAATTTTAAGAGTACAGGGTTCACATGCAAAAGAGCATAAATAAGGATGTTTGGAATATAGATAGAGATGATTAATTTACTGATCTTATTTGGTACCATCTGCTTTACCTTCATGTTTTTTTTGTCTCACCTAAACAACACTCTTACATCATCTCTAAATAGTTGAAACTTGAATTTCGAAGGTTATATGCATTAATATTTCACTATAATATTTAAAACAATATTTTAAAAACGTTTTGTAATGAAGTTAAAAAGAATTCAGTTTGAAATAAGTTTGATGATGTCGGCTTTAATGATCTTGTAGAAAAATAGCACCACTCATTTCTTTAAAAAATAATTAATTTTTACACTGAAGGGTGAAAAAAAGTCAGGTAAAATTACCTTGGAATTAATATTTCTGGTAAAAAAAACATTCTGATAGTAAAACCAAAATCAAAACCTACGGTGTTTAAATTGTTAATTGGTAATTTTTCAGTTCATATGGTAGCGATTTACTGAAAAGTCTAGTTTCAAAAATTATTGTTTTTTTTCATTTACACACTTAGAAAGAAATACATAACTGAAAAGTAAATTTTGAGAAATAAATGTTTTTCATACCATGCTAAAATTCGTATCATGCTAAAATGCGTATCATGCTTTCGTATCATGCTAAAATTATTAAATTTTACCACTTTTACCACACATTATAAAATCATATTTTACAAGTTTTATCCCATTTATCAAATATTATATCCCTAAATTTGCTATTAATTTACCAAATATTATCAAACAATTCGGTAAAAATTCCTGAGATTTTTGATGTTCCCTGAGAGAAAGAAACTCGATAAATGTTATCATATTCAGATAGTTTTGATCTTACTTTTTTTCTCAATGTGGGTTACTTATTAGCCGTTACAGAAAATCACTCCAATACATAGTTTTCATTATACTCCAATACATATGACTATACTGCTTCAAAAACATATTATTTTTATGACATATCACTTAATTTTTTAAACGTTGAACTATAGAAGTAATTATCATTGTTTAAGAAAATGCAAATAAAAATAAAATCTTCATGTCATATCACACCTTTTTTTTTAAACATTGAACTATAGGAATGAATTGTCATGTTTCAAGAAAATAGGTGTTATTGACCTACAAATCAGACACTTTTTGTCATACTTTTGTAAATAAAAACTTTTGTAAATAAAAATTATTAAATTAAAATTATTAAATCAAAAAATTTAAAATATAAACAATCAACGTCCCTAGAACCGTGGTGGCTCGTGGGTTAGAGTTTTCGGCTCCCAATGAGGTGAACCAAGTTCGAATACCAGCGACGGCTAGTCTATACGAATACCGCCCCCGGCTCTCACCGACCACATTGTTGACGCTAAAATATCCTCAGTGGTAGACGGATTATGGGTTAGAGCCTCTTTGCCGTCAGGCTGATATTGGGATGTTTTCGCGGTTTCCCTCTCCATATTATGCAAATGTGGGTTAGTCCCATCAAAGAGTCTTCAATGGAAGCAAGATTTCTGTCTCTTGTCTTCTGGATTAGGTTTCAAATTACAAGGCCATGGAGTTGACCATAGTCGTAAACTCAAATTTGGGTCGGCTGTTCAACGAAGGTTATAAAATGAAATCAACACCCATCGCCTCAGTGGGCTAAGGTAAAATTATCAAACATTGGCCAGTCCACGGTGGTAAAAAGGTTGGGGAGCACTGCCTTAATTGAATGGAATGGTTGGAACATTTTTAATTTGTAATTCTTAAGTATATTTAATTCTATTACAAGAATACTCAGATGTCTACTTGTGTACCATACAAGTTTTAATTGTTCCGGCACTACAAAATGTATTTACAATTTATCGCCAAATGCAATTTAGTGTCAATTCAAAACTCATTCAATTTCCAACAAGCTAGACCACTTAGATCTCAACTTTTCTATGATTACGTCGTTATAAGTTATAATTGTTTTATGAGAGTAACTAATGGAATATATCTTCCATTTTTGACTAAGTGAAATCACCATAAATTAAATTTAGACAACTTTATAAGTAACTCTAATTTCAATAGTGCAAATTAACAACATTTCTTACAATATAGCATTTCAATTATAATTGTTCAAATGAGAGAGCAAAATTTTTAAGCATCTAAATTTTGATCACTTTCTAAATTAAATAAGCTAACAGACTCAACATTAAGTGATATCTAAATTTTAAAAACTATATTTTTCAAGTAAACTAAAAAAAATAATCTTATTTTTGTCAAATCTAAAACAAAAGCGCATTTGTATAAATTTCTATTATTACTTATTTCTATCCCTTCTTTTAAAGGTTTTTTTTAACACTTTTTGGTTTAGGTCTGATGAAAGATAAATTATACTCTTAAAGGAAAATTGTTATTTTACTCTTAAAGGGATAAAAGGGAAATTTCACTTATTTTTTGTGTACTTGAAAAACGTCGTTTTAAAACGTTTGATTTTATTATTAAAAAGTTTATTGAATGTAAATGAAAATAATTTTAATTGTATAAGTACGGTGCATGATTCTCTAAAATTAATTTCAATACATTTTTGAATGAGAAATTTTATTTCTTTAGAGTTTGTTGTTCATCTCTGCAGATCTTAAAACAGCTCATAGAATTTATAGTCGAATTCTTCATAAATTATTACCATAAAGAACGTAAAAGAACAAAAATTTTATTGCTACCAATCATTTCAGCATTTCGTTTGAAATCTTATGGAAACAAAGAGTTACCATACAATGGCTAATTCTTATCACGATTTTTTTTCATCTAATACATTAGATGAAAAATTCAGAAATTCATCAGTTAGATAAGTAACTGCTTTCAAAGCAGAAACCCTTTCCTATTCTTTCAAGAAATAAATTAATTCTAAGTAATTATTTAGTAATATTTGAATTAAGTTTCATTTTTTTGTAAAAATTTAATTTATAGCAGATTGTTTTAGGCAACAATGCATACAATAATTTTGATATTGTTTCGTAATATTTATAGAGAAATTCTCGATTGTTAAAGCTTCAATTTGATTATATACCATGCATTAGAGATAATTATTTAGCTTTTTATCTTCAACCTTCGTGAACATCATATATTATACAGAAACCTTTTTTAGCTATTTAATAATTAATTTTAAAAAATATATTTTATCTTCGTTTAGAAAGTATTTTTGCTTTTTCCATGTAAAGTTTTTTTCTGTTTGTACAGTGAGCCAAATAAGAAACGGAGCACCCTGAATAACTTTTGATCTAATAATTGAATTTTTATGTTTTGGGACTCAATCTTAATGGTTTGAGGGGGTAACATCAAATAAGCTAATCAATTAGTGCAAACGATATTTAAAGTTACGAAATCATACTTCCTCAGAATAAACATACCTTTGTTTCAACGGATTCGAATTTCTGACCACCAAACTATAGGGGGTGGCCGCAATCTAGGAAATTTGGTCCCCGTAGTTTGCTCAGAAGAGCGGTTCAAAGTCTGGATACCTTAATGTTAATTCTACTTTTTTTTGTTGCTTATTTCATCGTATCTCGAGAAATTTTTAAGCGAATTGAACGTTTTTTGCACACAACTATAAAATCCGTTTATTCAAATTTAATTCCATAAAACAATAGCTTAAAAAATATTTATTTTTTTATTATTTTATTTAATAATAGTCGAAAAACTATTTAATAATAGAAATTTTTAGGTATACAATACTTTACATCATTTTAAATAATGTATTTCTATATAGCAAAATACAAAATTTTTGCGAAATCGGTCTAATAGTTCCAGTGAAATCGAATTTTAAAGAAACCGTATTTTTAAATTTCAATTTCTCAATAACTATTCAACCGATTTCGCTCAAATTTTATATTTTGCAATGTAAAATTGCATCCTTTAAAGTAATGTAAACCCACGATATCAGTGTTTCATGGCAGTTTACATGTTAATTGATGATTTTAAACTGGATCCGATGCTATTAAAAAATAAAGTTTCGTGTGTTTAGGAATGTTTTCATCATTTATCTATCGTAATAGTCAGTGAATGTTGTTTTCTTATATGAATTAGAACTTTAATTATGTAAGATGCGAATAATATGAGGATATTATTTGCGAAGAAACATGTGTTGAGTTGAAGCACAAACTTTGAAAATAGGTCCTATGTCATTTTCTCATTAAAATATATGTAATTTTGAATTATTCATTATCATATTTTATAGTATTGCTTGAAACAATCTATAATAGTAAAATTGGGAAGCATTATTGCATATTTTGTGGGTTAAATATGTACTACTTTCATAATTAATGTGTTTGCTTATTTGTCTAAGCGAGAAATTGACTAGAATCAGACAATTTTAGGCATGCAAAAAGATTGCATGCAGTAATTTTTTCTTTTGTGAAAACTAACAATTGCATCTTAACACAAAACTACAATTAAAAAAATGCATTTGCAATTGAAACTAAACTTACTATTCGCCTTTGATCTCATAATTTTGTCAGAGGAAAAAGTAATGTAGAATTTAAAAACAAAACTTAAAAGGAGTATTTAAAATATCACTCTTTTTGTAAAATTGTTTCAGAGAACAAACTACAGTTAATTTAACTGAGAAAGAACATTGTTTTTTGTAGAGTAAAAAGAAGCAATAATAATTGCTTTTTTTTTAAAAAAAAACAAATCGTTTTCAATTTAATATAGAAGCATTAATAATTAATTTCACTTGAGAATAAATATTTTTTTCATAATTACTTTTGAATTTAAAAAAAGAAGCAATATAGGTAATTTTATTTCAAAATTAAAGAGTTTTGATATGAGTATAAGTTTATAGCATGAAAATATATTTCAAAATTGCTGATGAACAATTTTTCAAAAATTCGGACAAATTTTCTAAAACCCTTACGATGTTCATTAAAAAATGTTATGATGTGCATAATGTTTTTGCGCAATCAAGCTCTTTAAATAAAGCAATTCTGAATTCTAAGAAGTTGTTATTTACCATCGTTAATAGCAAATTTTATAATTGCTTTTAACAATTTTGACAGACGTTCTTTATGACTTATTATTTCTGATTATTCGAATTACAATAATACATTTGTTAACATATTTTTGATTATTTTTAATTAACTTCAAAACTCAAATATTTATTTTTATTTATGTTTATTTGACGCACAGTGATAATTGAAGGTTAAACTTATAAATCACGTTAGTCACAAATAAAGAACAATATTTTCAATTTTAAATTACATGTTCGCTAAAATACAGCTTCTTTGATAATTCACTTGAAGCTATTTATCAGAATATCACGTGGCCCATAATTAAATCAATCAAAATTTGTATACCAAATTATTAATCATAACTATTAATAACGCGTCAAAGGATGTAAATAATTCAGTAGCACTGATTGACTTCTGAACCTACTCCGTCTTATCAGACAATAATTATGTGAACAAAATAAACTAAATTAAATTAGGCAGATATTTTTCTTGTTACCAGAGGCTTCAGAAGGTTGATTGACGAGGAAAATTGTGATATAATACCTATTGGGATTATCTTGTTCTGAATGTCAGGAACGCATAAGAAGCACTCGATGACCCTGAAATCTCAAATTCCAAAACATAATAAGTATTATGACAAGATACCGTTTTTGACTCTATCTTTTTTTATTAAAAAAAAATAGGCTTGTATAATTTATTTCAGAAGGAATCAAACAACGTGTTTGTCACGCACTGTTATAAGCCGGTGTCTTGACCAGCCTTTGGAAGGACGACTGGTTATTTATTCGGCCTTGTCGATCCCCTCCTACCCCTTATCATCTTGTTTGTGGCATTTTGGTGCCAGTCATACTGTCGCCAAACAATAATTGGTACAGAAAAAAGGTATTTATGGATTTATAGAAATATTTGTACGGAATCTTATCCAGTTTTAGAGATTAAAGATGAATGGTAACACATTTTTCACTAAATTAAAATGTTAACATTGCAAGTATAAACTTTTTTTTTAAAAATTACCCGTGGTACATTTTTAACTTGGTACATAAACAATTAAGGGAAGTAATAATATGCATTTAAAATGAGCAGAAAGGAAGAGGATTTAGTTTTTAGAAACTATTTCTTGAAGTAAACTTTATTTAAATGATACCAAAACACAGTTCCTATAAAAAGAGAAGAAAAATGTTAAAAATTTAAAATGTTTTAAAACAAATTTTTTTTTCTGCATTTTTTTTAAATTTTCTTATGAATGCATTTTACTGTAAGAACAGTAATAAAAAGCGAAATAATTAATATTCTTAATTGTTATTAATAATTTAGGTAGCTTCCATAATTTTGAAGAAAAAAAAACTCAATTGACATAAAACTCAAATGCAAAATAATTAGGAAGAATTTGAAAACATGAAAATTTCTGCAAAAATTGAGAAAAAAATATCTAATTAGTATACTTTTAATTATTGGCAAGTATTGCATGCAGCAGTAAATATTGTTCCTAAAATTCTGTATAATTGGAAATATAAATTCTGTATAAATGGAAAAAAAAAACTTAAAATTTGGGACTTGGTAATCTACACTAGGGTGGTTATAAAATGAACATTCGAATTCCCTTGACGGCACCCTCTCAAGAAGTGCCATTGGGTCTAAAACTAATATTATGAAGGTTTTAGCACAAATAATAATAATAATAGTAAGATCCCACCTCCGAGCTTCGCAGTTCAATAATATTCTGATTTTTCTAAAAAAATGAACCGTTTTTAGCTGTAAAATCCAAACGGTATCTGTTGAAACAAAAATATGGACTTATTCTGCAGACAATTCTTTCAGCTGAAACTTTTATAATTAAAACATCTTTTTTTCAAGTGAACAGATCAAAGGATTTGAAGTAATTCTCTGAGGTCACATTGTTAAAGTTTTCATTCTAAAATTAATAACCGGCAGCAATCTGTCCATCCGACTTACTGTAAAATGTATGGCAATAACATTTATTTCCTTAATGGTTTTGAAATCATTTGCAACTAATATGGCGATAAGACCATGAATACAAAACTATACGTTTTTTTAACCATTTACAACTAGCATAGTTTCAAAATAGTGGGGATGCACGACACTGGGGAGTGCAAAATTGGGGAGTTTAGAGCTTTGAAACTTCTTCATATGCTGAATGGAATGGAGGAAACATTGTAGTGTCAACGCTGGAACTGGAACCCCAGTGCTATCGGTCATGGGACTGACAGATTAGCCCTTTCAGCTATAATATATAAATAGTTCAAAGGAACTAAGTGGTTTCATTAGGTGGGCTTAGTTGGAGGTGAAAAAATTCTGGTTGTTTAACGGTATGAAGTGAAAGCAGTTAATAAACAGTTTTTCTCAGAGTTAACAGTTTGATTACCATCTTATTTATTCCTGTTTGACTGTTTTGTTTGAATATGGTGAAATAACAAATACATTGTTATTGAACTCGTTTTATGAGGCATTTCTAAAAGTGTACCTGAAAAATAATGTTTTTAAGGAAAGGAAAAATTTGAGTACAATTAGTAACTTTAATGAAATGATTGAAATAAGAAACCATAAGTAATATTATTTTGAAATGAGATAGGCATAAAATGTCAACTTAAAAAAAATAACAGATTTTTGAAGAAAAAAAATAGTTATTTCAGATAATTCAATCAATGATACAAAACATAAAACCTTAAACAAAGATAAAAATAACGAATTTAGTAACCAGAGTAATATTGCTAACTTTTAAAATTGCTAACTTGTGCACTAACTTTTAAAATAAAATAAAAAAGATTCAAAGAGTTTAAGGTTTGGGAAGAGAAACAATCATCCTAGCATCCTAACTCTATTCTTTATCTACTTCATGTTCATTGTTTGACAAAAGTTTTAATTTTAAAGGCATTTCAGTTTAAAATAATAAAAAAACAACTAATAGAGAATTAAAGAACTTCAAAGTTAAAAACTTTGATATTGGAACTTGTCATATTTCTGCATCGAGTTTTTCGAAATTACTTTAAAGCTTTGGCTAATTTTATGTCTTGGTATTGGAGCTAATGCGATTTGGAGCATCAATCTAAATGGATACTTTTAGAAAAGATGGATACTTCTTAAGAATCAGTAAACTCATTTCTGAAAAGTCCAAACTTTGAACCCCTTAATGTCAGCTTTACTTTCAGTGTATTTCACCATATCTCAAGAGTTTTTTAAGCGAATTAAAAAAAAATTTCCCCATGATTATAAAATTCGTTAATCCAATGATAATTCAAAGCAACAGATATCTTTTAGTAAATATGTATTATTTTTTATTATTTTACTCATTGCTAGTGTAAAATTGTAAGAAAAAGTTTGTAATTGTATTGAAGAAGTGAAAGGTATACAATTTTTTTTATATATCATTTTATAGAACGGAATTTTCAAAGGCGAGACACAAATTCTAAGCAAAATTATTCGAATCGGTCCAGTGAAATCAAATTTTAAATGTGCGACTATTTTAAAATTTGATTTCTTGGGAACTGTTCAGCAGATTTCGTTCAAATTGTGTATTTTGCCATATAAAATTACATTCTTTAAAATAACGAGAGAAAAAATTGTATACCGTACAAAACTATTCCTTCAAAATTTTTTCGCTTATTGTTAAATATAATAATAAAAAGTATGAAACGATTACTAAAAAGTTTTTTTCTGCATAGAATTATCTTGAAATAAACGAAATATATAAGTATGAGAAGATTTTTGATGGAATTAACCAGCATTTGCGTTACATGGAGAGGAAGACCTCGAGAATCTCCCACCATTAGCCTGACGACAAAGGGACTCTAACTTATGTTCTGTCTACCACTGTTTCACGTCAGCTGTGTGGTCGGTGCAAGCCGGATGCGGATTTGGTTCAACCAGCCATAGCTAGGGATTCGAACCCAGTTCACCTCATTGGAAGGCGAAAGCTCTATCCCCTGAGCCGAACGAGAAAAAAATTTCACAGTGCAACAAAGAGAAATATGAAAAATGTGAAGTTATTACAAGTATATGCATCGCAATGCAATTTTCAAAGTGCTATAAAAAAAAAACAATTGCAATCATATTTACTGCTATGCAAAGGTAAATATACCTATTAGTTTCTAGGGAAAAAAAACATTATTGATTACAATATATATTCTTATCGTTTTATACATTAATTACAAAAAAGAAAGATCTCGAGTTTAATCATTTTATGCCAGTTAAATCAAGGTTTAAAAACAATCAATTAATTTAACGCTTTGCATTCGTGACCTTATTTTGGCTATTTACGAGGTTTGTTTTTAATACGAGTTTAGAATATTTTGTAAGATAGCTAAACGACGTATGAATATTAGTAATAATATTTTATTTCGTTATTTTATTATAAGCATTATTTTATTTTCATACTTTTTGTCGATAATAGTTTGAAACATCAAAAATTTATGAAATATATTTTCTAAGAGTCGGTTTATGTCTGTTTAATGACCGTCCGTTAATTTAAGTCTTTAAATAGTTAGTCATTAAACGGACATTTAATAATTTGTGTAAGTCTTCAAGTAGTTAAAAAAATTAATTCCGTATTGTGAATTTATTGTTTTTTTTTAAGCTCCTCTATGCATGTTGAGAGTAAATGAAAAATTTACGAACGTTTTCTAAGCTTGGTGATTGTGTTCTAAAATGCAATAAATTTGTTTTATTTTTTAAGTTTATGTTCAAAAATGCAATATAGTTTTAAAATTATAAATTGTTTTCTTTAGTTTTTGTTGACTTACAAGTGTGTTTATCTTCGATAGGGTAAAGAAATATTAATTTTTGCTCCGAAGGTTAGAACTTATTACAAAAATTTACAATATAAAAAATAATAAATAAATACGTAAAAATTAAATAAGTAAAAATAAATAAATAAATAGATAAATTATTCCCATACGTAATAGGATTAATATAATTTTAAAAAAAATACAAAACTAATTAATAACTCAGTCTATCTTTTAATTAGATCTTCGCAGTATGATATTACTTTATTTGTCGTTTATATAATAGAAAATATTTTTTTGTTGAAAAAAAATGTGTTTTAATTAATGTATAAAAATTCTAGTGACTACTAACTTTAGCATAAGGGATTTTTATTATTTATCTGAATTATTTAAGTTTGAGAATTAATATTACATAATATTACGTAATATTATGTTATATTATATTTAATTTTATCATGTTATATTATGCTATGTTATATTATATTATATTAGTAAAAGATAATACTCTTTAGTTTTTCTGCAGCATTTTCAACTTTTACTTAGAATTCTACATAAAAAATTATAAGTTATTATAAAATTAATAGTAATTAATATAATTGATAATAATTTTTTGAAGCCAATTTGAAAATTTCTTCGAAATTATGCATTTTGATAAGGTATATATTTTTTTCATTAAAATACTTTAAAAGTTTAAAAAAATCCCTTTTCAAAGATAACACTATATTTTATGTATGCACCTGCATTATGATGATAAAAATAATAGTCCAATTATTAGTACTTACTTACCATTAAAAATAAATACACAATTTTGGTTCATTATTTACGTAAAGTGTAACCAATTTACATTTAAAATTTAAATATATCTTATTTAATTTAAATCGTATTTTTTATCATTATCAAACAATACATTTTTTAAAATAGTTTTGAATTGGATTATTCAAGCTCACTTATATCATCAAAAACATTTTATATTTCAAATACTAATTCAGAAATTAAAACTTAGGCCTTTTTAGTTTGAAAATTCTGATTCACAGTTTAATTAGTTGGATTCCTTTTGCATAATTAATTGTATTCAAAACTCCCGAATATTGTTTTAATATTTCAAATAATTTGCGCAATTTCGACTCTATTTTTTATTTTTACTTTTAATTTCCTTTAAAAGGCTTAATAACGTTTTGTACAAATACATGCTTTGGGAGTGTAATTAGTCAAGGAATTAATAAAAATTTTCAAATAGAGAAAAAAACATGGTTTTATTTATCTTAAGTAATCTTTAAAATAAAATTAATGATTGCGTGCAGTTACCTCTACCTTATAAAATCATTTTAATAAATTTTTCAATGCAATTATGAAATACATTGTGAGTGTCCAAAAGTACATTTCATAATTTATTACATGAATTCTTCTCAATTTAAGTCGCTCTCAGTAAATGCTGATTTCCTGTATTTTTATTATAACTGCAATTATTTCAATTTTGTAATTCAAAATGTTTTAATGATTTTATACTTCATTGGATTATTACTATTACTATTCTTATACTTTCTTTTAATTATTTCATTTTTATTGCACATGAAAACATTTGCACCAGTATTATGCACAGATTCGTTCTTAATAATTTCTATTGTTGACATAAATTACTTAAAAACTGGAGCCTTAGACCGTATCGTCTGGTACGCATTCGTTGCCGAAGTTCAATTGATCAAAGAATTAAGACAAATTTCCAGTAGTGAAAAAAAAAATGGTTTTATCTATTTCGTGCAACCTTTAAAAACAAAATTAATGATTGCGTGCCGTTACCTTTGCAAAATCTTTTAAGTAAATTGTAACTCAATTATGAAACGCATTGTGAATGTCCAGAAGTACATTTCATAATTCATTACTTGAATTCTTTGCAATTTAAGTCATTCTCAGTAAATGCTGATTTCCGGCATTTCATTGTATAATAACTGCAATTATTTTACCTCAGTAACTCTATTTAAAATTGAGAACTGATAATCTGTAACACATAGTTATTTCTTGAAAAATGTGATAAACGTTTATTTATATATTTCAAATGAAAATAGATTTTTCCTACTAATTGACAAATTCGAATTATTTTTTTATTTAATCAACAAATTTTAAATTTTAATATCATTATAATCAAATCGTCATTTAAACGAAGGGATAATTCATAATCTCAATATTAAATGAAGTAAAATGGTTAAAAAATCAAAATTTTTTAAAATACAATTTTTATTACGGAGAAAAGAATTTTGGTAAAATTATCGCACTGCCTGGTAATGACATTTGTGGTTTAAAAAAATTATAATTCTGGTAAGTAAAATCAAAATATATGGTTTTTAAACCATCTATTCGAAAATTTTTCCTTTTATATGATAATGGTTTGGCGGAAATTTAGATTTCCAAAATTTTACTTTTTATTACCACTCATTAGTAAAAAAATACAAAAATGAAAAGTAAATTTAACCGAATAAATGGTTGCTACTTCATGCTCTAAGGCATTGTGATAAAACTACCAAATTTTATTACATATTATAAAACCATATTTTATTAATAATTTTAGCAAAATAATTAACAAAAGCGCTTTAATGAAAATTACAGAACCTTTTGATGTTTCCAAAAAGCCAGAAAAATTTTTTTTTCTCAATGATTGTAAAATATATGTTGCAAAATAATTACCAAAGCGCTTTAATGAAAATTACAAAACCTTGTGATGTTTCCAAAAAGCCAGAAAAAAATTTTTTTTTCTCAATGATTGTAAAATATATGTTGCAACATTTTACTTTAAAAAGCAACTACATTTTCAGGACTTATTAAAATTTGTTTACAAATGAATTTGTTTTCTGAAAATTATGTAGTGCCATTTTAATATTTTGTTACCATATTTTATTACCAACACTAGAAAAGTAGTCTTGTAAAAGTCTTAAATAGTAGGGAAATGAGAAAATAAGGAAATTAAGAAAATACAACAAACAATGAATTTATGCCAAATCTCTTAAGCCTAATTTACATGTTCGAATTTTAAACATTGAATTTTTAATTAGGTTAATATTGCTTTTTTAATTTCTAGGTATTTTACATTATTACCAACACTACAAAAATAGTCCTGTAAAGGCTTTAAATAGTAGGGAAATGAAAAAGTAAAAAGCCAAATCTCTTAAGCCTAATTTACATGTTCGAGTTTTAAACAATGATTTTTTAATTAGGTTAATATTGCTTTTTTAATTTCCAGGTATTTTACATTATAACCAACACTACAAAAGTAGTCTTGTAAAAGCTTCAAATAGTAGGGAAATGAAAAAATAAAGAAACGAAGAAAATAAAACAAACAATGAATTTATGTCAAATTCCCTTAAGCCTAATTTATATGTTCTAATTTTAAACATTGATTTTTTTATTATTACCGTGCAGTTATTATAGTAGGAGATAAAACGCCACATTGTTGAAGATAATCGTCATCTCAATGGATTATAAAATATTCTACAATCAGAATTATTAGAAAGAAAAAAGAAAATTATGCTATATTAAACCACCATTACACCTGGACTATCATATGGTTCAGAAACCTGGGACTTGTCAAAATCGCAGACTTACTATATAAGAGAAGATAGACCCTGCTATTTTCAGGAAAAAAGTTTTGAGAAGGGTTTTAGGTGCAATAAATTAAAATAATACGTAGAGATACAACCATGAGCTGCACAGGTTGTGCAGGTAGGTAGTCGGACTCATTTGTTAAATAGTCCTATACTCCGTAGCATCCAGGGGTTTTCATTCTAAACCGGTCAAAGGCAGATCCAGCCTAAGGTGGGTTGACAGCGTTGAAGCTGTTTTTGAAAGCTCAGTAGTCGCATTAAATGATGCTTTTTTCGAATAATATGCTATTTTCATAACTGTTGTGAATTTGCAACAGTTACTCATGACTGTTAGGTCAAGTTTACCCCATATTTGGCCAGCGCATTGTTTATTCTGAAAATGGCCAAAACGTTATTAGGAGAAAAGCAACAATCTTGAGAAAATGAAAAGCGTCTGTGGTCTAATTTTTGTAATATTTAAAACTTTACTCAAATGCTGCATTATCTGGAAAATTTGTAGAAAAAGTTAGAATAAGGCATTGATTTTGATAGTTTTCATGTCGCAAAAAATGTCGCCAAATTGGTGATTTTCTTAAAAAGAAAATTTGATAATTTTTTTAATATTTTTTTTTCGTTTGACCGTCCAAAAGCCAAGATAATTCTTTACGGCATACATGCACCCTGGTATATCCTGGCCTTGGAAAGAGCATAATGGAGGAAGATTCTGAAGAAGCCTTTGTTTCATAAAGGGCTGTCGAGTTATTAACGAAAAAGAATTAAATTGGTAAAGGATTGTCATTATGGTTGAAATCAATACACTTTTGTGTCTATTTATTTATTTAAATGTTGTTTTTGAACAGGCATTTAAAAAAAGCAAATTTTGTCAAAATTACTATTAAAATAATCAAGCAAAAGATTCCTAAAGTTAAAAATAGCAAAAAATATTTAAAAAAGAAAGTTACTCGAGGGACTAATTAAAAAGATTATAAGTTCTCATCAATCGTTCTGGTTGAAAATATTGACTATCGAAACTAAATATTTTATAAATAATGTTCATTAAATTAAATATATATAGAGGAAAATACTTTATCATAGTTAAATTCAACATAAAAAATTTGCGTAGGTAAAATTAAACTATTTATTAAATTTTTTTATTTTATTGATACTACTCTGAATATTTTATGTATAAATATGTATATCATCTTGGCAACCATATTTGTTCATTTGAAGACTGCCTATAACACTACCAATCTGAAAAGAGCTTCAAAAAATTTTAAAAAAGAAAGAAAAGATGTAAAAAAAAATTTCTGTTAATATGTCCTTCTGTTAATTTTTTTCTTCTCTGTTATGTAAGATTTTAAGGCCCAATTTAAATTCTCTAGTTTTAAACATTGATTTTTAAAAAAAAAAAAAATTTATTCGAGGCAACGTTTACAGTAGGGAAAATGTTATCATTATATTGTAAAATATCCTCAATATTGCCGGTAGCTGGCAGTTTCAAGGATGATACATTAATTTGAGAGATGAAATTTGAATAATGCCATGGCCAGGAAACTCAACTGAAGTAATCCCTTTACAATATATTTGTGTACTGAAGATGATACACATGAATATTAATTGCTTAAAAGAACCTCATTTATTTCTTTGCAAACTGTTTTTTTTTTGTTTTAAATAAGAAGGTCAACTGTCCCCACTTCTTTGGAAAATGAATCGAAAGAATGTTTAAATTTACAACTCGACACTTATTTAGCAATGTCCTTGACAAGGTCAAAAAGGTAGAGCTTATAACCCAAATAAACAATTAAAACCGAGAATTTTCCAATTGACTTTCATTTATTCTTCCCCTGTTTGGAAATCAGAGTTATTTTAAATCATTTTTTTATATTTTTTTTTATTTAAAATTAGCAAACGACAAAATGTCACTCAAGCAATTAAGTATTTTGTTCCAAAAAATGAAGAAACAGGAAAAAAGCTTAGATTTTTTGATCTTCCACGATTGATTATCTTTCTCTGATTGAATTTTTTTGCTGTAGAGTTCCTTTTTGCTCATTGTATTTTGAAATGTTTGTATTTCACATGAAAACGATGTTTTTTGCTCATTGTACTTTGAAATGTTTGTATTTCATATGAAAACGATATTTTTTGCTCATTATTTCTTTAATAAATTAAATTTATGAATGTTCGTAACTCAACTCTTATTTAGTAACGTCATTGGCAGGGTCAAAAGGTACAGTTAATGACTAACAAGCGAGGATTTTTCAAACGACTTATAGTTATTCTTTACCAGTACGTCTAAAAATAAATAAATTGAGATTTGCATTTGTTATTTTTATATTAAAATTCCAGTACAATAGGATACATCCTTGAAAATATTAAAAGTTTCTCGTAAAAGGTTAAGACAAACTTTTTCTGTTCATAAGCACAATATAGAAAAAGGAAAGAGCGAAAAGAGAAGAAAATTACGAAAAATAATTAAGTTTTAATTACTACGCATAAGCAAAAAGTATATATAACTCATAAAACAAGTTAAAAATGTAGAGAAAACATAGAAAATAATATTATAAAGATTAATAAAAAGAGAAAAGGAAAAATTATTGAAACAAAATATTTTAAAAAATATATTTAAAAAAATAATATATCCATAATAATGTATAAAATTAAATATATCCGCTTATGAATGTCACTGTGAAGGAGAGAAATATTTTGAATTTGTTGATAAACCTCATAAACATATTATTACTGGTAATTAAATATTATCAAGAACTTAAAAATTTAATGATATAAGGTACAAATATTAGACCCATTTACCATAAATCAATTGATAAAATACTGAAATAGTTTCTTAATAATCGCAATACTTTTTGTTTAAAGAGATTCTTTTTACCTTTAGACATGTTTACAGAATGTAAATAAGCCATTTACTATTACTTTAAAAAATTTGCTTTCAATAATAAGAAAAATTTAAATAACAGTAATAATTAAAAAAAAAATCGAAAATTGATCGATCTATTAAGCAACTACAAATTTTTTTTAAATTGCCCACATAGACAAAGATAACAATAATTATGCAATATTTTTTACGGAAGATAATTGTAGAACTTTCTTCTGTAAAAAAGATTCTATGTTGAACTTTTAAATAAAAACTAAAAAAATAGTTGAAATTTTAAGCTTAGTAATTTAAATAATAATAATAATAATAATTTATTAATTATAAAAAATTTTAGCTTTATATAAGAGATTCAAAATTAAAGTAAGAAGTATACAATTTCCTTACTAAATTATCATTCCTAAATTTTATAAAATTCCTATAAAATTAAGAACAGACACATGTGGGTCTAATACTTACCTAGCTAAGTCTGGCACCATTTTCTCCGACTACTTAAATAAAATTATTAATAATATTATTAAAGATTTTTCTTGGATCATCACTAGGACTGGGCTATAAATCGATATATCGCGGCATATCGATTTAACGCCTGTATCGGCAGACCGATACAGCNCATCACTAATAATCAACCGATTTTAGAATTTTTAAACAAAATAAAATGAATTCTATTGCGACTTTTGATTTCTAGGATCTCTTCAATAACATTTCCCTTTTTAAACTGAAACTTGTTCTTTTGAGTTATTATTATGATTTTTAAAATATTCTTAATTGTAATTTGTGAAATTCAAATTAATATTTGTCTGTTTAATAGTTATCTTTACAATGTAAAACATATTTTTATTTAAATAGATGGAATATCACAAGGATCTAATTTTTCATCTCTCTTAACTAACTTATTTTTACACTTTTAGGGAAAAAATTATACACTCTTAATATTAAATTTGTATTTAAATTTATTGAGGATTTAATTTTCGTTAATTTTCAAGATTAAACAATTTTGTTGAATGATATTTACACTGTGGAATTAATCTTGCTTCGTAATCATGATGATAATATTAATTTTAATTTTTTGGATTCAGGTATGAAAGGAAAAGAAAACATCTGCTTTGTTGATTTATAAGATATAAGAAATGATTTTAATTTTAATATAAATGATCCAATTACTCTGAATTCTAATGTTTCTGAATATACTTTTTTAAATATCATTTTTTAATCAAATGAATAGAATTAAAAGAATATGTAGTAATGTTTATTTATCCAATAAAACAAATTGACAAACTCTTTCAAAATTTGATTAAAAAAAACAATAGATACCCAACTAATGTAATTAAGTTCTAGATAAAATCATTGATATAATTGCATGTTATTATTGTTAATAAATTTACTAAACGCTTCTTTGCTAACTTAATATATATTTTTACCATGTGCAAATCCAATTTGGTCAAATCAGTAACTAAAAATCTGTGCAAACCGGGTAAATAATTTTAAAAAAAAATTATAATAGTTAATTTTTAAAATCATTAAAATTGTAAAATTAAATATCAACCTCTATTAATTATAAACTTTAAATTATCCAGTACAATATTATTTCCTTGCGCACATCCATTTTTGGGCAAATCGAAAATAACTAACAAATCAGGCGCGCTTTAGTACAGATGTATCTTATGGGATATACTACAAAACTTGTTTTTTGTAGTGTATTAGTCACGACCAACTCATAATAGTCAAAATTTAGCATTACCAAGTAATTTTCACCGATAAAAATCCCTTCCAAGGGGCCGTAAAACACTTATTTCCAAGTTATAGGTATTAAAATTGCTGAGTATTGGTGCTGTTTTAATAATCACCAAATATATCAATAAAATATTTTATACCTATATTTGTATATTTGATACTTATTACATAAACCTTCAACATTTGAGCTGTGAAAAATACATTTGTTAGTAACAGCCAACTAGGGTCGAAATTTTTTTTCTAAAAATAGAATTCTTGTGAGAACTTGATAATGATTTTAGTGCAATACCATTTCTCTGTCTAACCTTTAATTTACTGTTAAAATGTTTTTAAGCAGTGGTGAAACAAAGTTCATTTAATTCCAATCCATTGAAATATTAATACACTAACTTCGCAACCACTAAAAAAAAATATAAACGACGGAAAACCCGTTGTAGAATTCTTATCAAAACTGCACCATTGTCAGTTGTATATATTTTTGTCAATAGTATTTAAGAATGAAGAGTCATATGTTAATGGCGATTTTCTATGGCTTTCTTAAACGAATTTCCTATTAACTTTTTCCCTTTAACTTTGATTTTTAGCTCATAGCTTATTTTATTTTATTTCATATTATTAATATTAATAAAGCATTAGTGTCAATAATAATATGGAGATTTTTTACTGCTCCCCAAAATGAATAAGTATCTATTTAATAACCCCCATCTTTATAACTATCTCCATTATTTTTGCTTTTATGTAAGTATGTAAGTTTTTATATCAATTAACATATTATCAACATTAATTAAGCATCATTGCCGTGAACGATAATTTGACTATTTCTTACTGTTCTTTTAGACAATTAATATCTTTACGTCATTACTTTTTCTTTCTAATATATAGCTTATTTCTTTTATTTCAATATGCATATATTACCTAAATTAATTAAGCATCGTTGGCGTCAATAATAGAGACTTTTCCGAAAAAAATTAGTACCATATTCCCATTAATTTTCCTTTAAATACATAAATATTTTTTTATGCTCAATTACCGTTTATTTCAAAAGAATATTTTTTTTAAATCACATTTCAAAAGAAATATTATAAAGTAAAAAAAAAGAGTGTGGTATCAGATAACTTTAAAAGTGTACATTTGGAGACGTACACCACGTGGGCTATCACGAAATGTTGTTAAATGAATTTATCTGACATATCAAACATAAAACATTTAATTATTTAAATACGTGCAATAAATTATTTTTTTAGATCAAATTGATCTATAAAGTATAAATTATCACTGTTGTTATCTTTAAAATATGTGAGAAATGGAATCTTCTATTTGAAACAATGGCAAACGTTTAAAAAAAAATCAGAAAATTTCATTTCGTTTTTCACTTATCCCGCTCGAACGGTTCGTCGTAGAATGTTCTAATGTCGACAGTGACCTTCCTCGTGCTTCAAACTATCTGTATGCCAAGTTTCATAGATTCTGGTTGGATGGTTTAGGAGTCTATAAAGAACACACAGATAGACATTCGTGATAATCATTAAAGTCGTGAATCATGCATTATTTTCATCGCAAACATCAATTTTAAAGAATTTTTTTAATGTTTCATGTAGCTAAAATAGCGAAACATGCTTTTGAATTATTTTCATTGTAAAAGTACAAGCTTTAAAATATTGTGCGTCTGTATTTTTAAAATACTTTTATTGTTAAAAAAAGTGCATAATATCAGTCAAGTAGATAAAGAACAGAAAAATCAATTTATAATTTTCTGATATATTTCTTTCAGAAATTTGCATCTTTTCAACATAATTAACTCTAGTGTCAGTTACGGGGCACGTATCACCTAAAATGATTTTAATATGAAAGTAATATTATAACACGGAAGTATTACTGAGAAAATACATTAACTTTAAAGTTGGTTACAAAGTTGAAATAATTTATCAATAAATTGCTCAAACTTAAATTATTATAATTAGTAAGGATTGTTTAAGGATTTTGAGATGACAAATGAATTTTACATTATTAAAAGTTGCAACTGGGAATAAACTTAAAATTTATAATACATCGTTGAGACCAAGCTGACTTTTATTTTTAGATTTTTTCTGTTTTTAGACTTAAAAACTGTTGAAAATCATAAGAAATATATGACGTAAAAAATCTAATCTTAAGTTTTTCTACAGCACACTTATGTAAAAAACTGCTGAAAGTCATATCAGATGTATGACGTAAAAAAATTGAGCTTAAATTTCATGAATTTAAACTTACGTTAAAAAGTGTAGAAAACGTAATTTTTAAATTTTAATTTTAACTGTTTCAAAAATAAGATGTTTTGAATTTCCTCGATTATACAAACGAGTTTGCATTACTAAAAAGTGTTAACTCTATATCATAAAAAGCAAAAAAAAAATTTTTTTTTTCCTCAAGAATATAATAACTATGTATACATAATAGTAAAACATTTTCAGCTTTAAAATCTTTTTTTTTTTAAATCAATGCATTTCACTATAAAAGTTAATAAAGGTCAATAGATTTTTACAATATTGAATAATAAAAAATAAAATAAAAACTGTTTACATTTCCATCCCGAATAAATAAAATACTTAAATAAATTTAAATACGTCCTTGACAAGGTTAAAAGGAACTTTCTATTTAACCTAAAAAAACAATCAAACATAAGAACATTTTCAATGACATTTATTTATTCTTTTCTCCAATATAGCAACAAAAAAATAATAATTTTGCGTAATTTCTCACATCGCGATGTATTTATTCGAAATAAACATGACCAAACGATAAATAGGCCGCTCAAGTAACCAAGAATATTTTACCCAGAAACGAAGCGAAGAGAGTAAACGAAAACAAGAAGCGAATTCCTTAAACGCCTCCCAGAGATTGATAACTTTTTTTTAATTTATAACTATGCCTCTGGCCGCCCGAGATTTATCAATTCTTCACTATCTCTAATCCTCAGTAAAAGTGAAAGGATAATATACGCAGATTCCTGTTGAGAGTTGACCTCTTTTTTTCATGCAGAAAGATGTGTCCAAATCACTGTTGCTATGGTGATTTCCGGGACACCCAATGGTGAAATAATAATATTAATAAAAACAAGCAACGCCTTTGATTTTTTTTCTCTCTATTTTATTAACAAATTTGTTGCTGTTTTGTAAGCTTCGATTGAGCAAGGTAGTCAAAAATATGTTCAAAGTTGTAAAATCAACTCACGGAAGGTGAAATATGTTTATTGGTTTTCACTTCAGAAGCTGATTAAGTGGTTGTTTTGGGTTATTAAATCTTTTAACGTTAGACCTTTTGACCACATGCAGCGAGATATTTTAGATCAGGAAAAGATGTAGGGTTTTTTCAAAATAAATAAGTAACGATTCAATTTAAAAATTAACTGTAATTATGTTACATTTTATGAGCATACTGAATTGGTAAGCTTCTAATATGAAAATTTAATCAATTTTAGCTAAATGGAAAACAAACATGAATATAACGTCGGATCAGGTATTTCATATTATGCACTAGTATGCATACACTGTAAAAAAAGAGATTCTCAAAATTGAGCAAAATATGCCAAAATAGATTCGAAACAATTATAGTAGAATTAGAAATCCCCATATACTCATTATTGGGTATACTATAGCCTACGTCACAGATCGTGTTATTCCTACTAAATGTAACTAGTAAACAGCATTTTCTGTGAACCTGATTTCAAGCAACAAGTAAAAGCATCAAACGAAGTGTCTTGTTATAAGTCGCTACTCGCCAGGTTGGAATTGTATTAGTCTAGTTCCTTTGGAAATAATTTATATTGTTGTTTTACCGAAGTTTATGAATTTAGTAAGCATATTTAAAACTCAGTTTATTAATTAAACTAAAAGGTAAATGTTATTCCTAGTAAGTGGAAGTAGTTGTGCTTTTTTCATATTATACCCAATTGAATATAGTGAGATGCTCAAATGTGCCATTTTAATTTATATGCTGTTTACATGTATATACTGGTTCAATTTTAAGAATATCACAGTACTCAATAATAAATACATAGAATTTTCTAATACGACTATATCTGTTTTAGAGTTCATTTTGACACATTTTTGCTCAAATTTGAGGAATCCTTTTTTGTGTAAAAAGAAAGTGTAAATACTCTAAAGGTACAAATAATATATACATATAGTAGTTGTACCTAAAAATTATAATTTTAGGGTGGAAAGAGGTCTTTTAGAGGCTGGATTTTTGGTTTTTCAATAAGATCCCATATGAATACTTTGCCGAAATTTCGAAACTTGGCGGTAATGTAATAATTGTAGTTAATAGTTAAAAATAACAATTATATCTTTTGTAGTACAACGGAACTTAACTAAAGTCTGGGATTTTAAGTGACTAGTTCCCCACTTGAAATCTAGTTGATATCGCTCAGAATAAAGTGTTAATAACAAATACATGGGATTGTTAGTAGTTGAATTTTAGAAGGTTTGTCTTGATGACCGAGAACCAAACAGCTCTGCACACTGTCACGTGATCACAGTCTCGTGTGGTTTCAACTTTCCCTATATGATACATAAATTTAATCGTATTAACATTAGGAGCCATATTTCCGCCTTCAATTTGTATTCAGCTTGATATACTTTTGAGTCTGATTCGAGTTTTATGATTCTTAGCTACTCAATGATTCATAGTCTTGTCTGGAGTTCTTGGGCTAATTTAAGTTTATTTGGAAGTACCAATTTTTCCTGATGATGCTAAAGTCTTTCAAGAAAAGGGAGTAATTTTGTTTTGAAGAAACAGAAATATGGTCTATAATGCAAATTTTCTATGGCATGTTCTTGATTAATTTTAAAGGTCTCAAAAGCCGGGGAGCTCAGCGGAAAAAGTTCTATGTGGAATTTTCAAAACAATTTATTGGATTTAAAAGATGTCATGATCAGTTTTAAATAAACCATTATTTACTAGCTCTAAATGGAATATTTAAATATTTTATTTTTATACAAATAATGCTGTTAAAAGGGAAAAGATACGAAAACACCTTTAAACAAACTATTGCTGTCACTATGTTCTGTAAAAATGATGTTCCTAAATTCATAAAAAATCACTCAGTAATTTTTATCTTTTAAGTTCTATAGCTAATAATAACTATTCAAGTATTTATAAAGCAATATGGTTAATAAAAAAACTTCTTAACTGATAACGTTAAAAAAAATTTGTGTCCTTTTTACTATTACGATTGCATTATATTTGAAGCAAATTGTTTATTTATTTCCTTACTTTAACCCAAAACTATGAAAAATAACCATACAAACTACTTTAAGTGAAACAAATTTAATTCTAAAATCATAAACATCATGTATGTGAAATCAAGTCAGAATTATTAACCTTTATTTAATGAATAGCAATCAACTGGTTCACCTTCGTTTAGTAGTACGAAACCTCACGTTGAGATTTATACTGTGAAAAATATGTTTACTTTATGAAAATTATGAATCATAAAATCTGACCTTTTTTACAAAGTATATATTTTTTTTTAAGAATTAAAATCATTCATAAGTTACAAAGATTGAAACCTCGTGATAACCAGGAAAATCTCAACTTTTTGAATTGAGTCGACACCCTACGAATTTAAACAAAGAATTATTTAATACCACACATTTTTCCTATTATATTCAATCTGATAAATATCTTAGGAAAAATTAGCCATTTGTAATCCAACACCGTATTTTGTGAGCTCTTTTGAGAATAACAAAGGCATCTTTATACCCAGTAACACCAATTTCTATTCTCCACATCATTTCCCATAATGCTTCTGTCACGAAAAAGTTCACTACTTACGGAGAGGAGTCACCTTTTGGTGCCTGGAATGAGTATGAGCCTTAAAGAAGAGCGATCAAAAGTTTGGGGCAACACCCCTGGCGATCCCCACTTTCGGAACCTTTTTGTAAAGATGTTCGAGAAAGTGTTACAGAATATTTTCATTTCCTGGGGCTGGAGCATCGTCAATTACCCTAACGATGAATCGCGATGCGATAAACTTCGGTTGTCAGGGAGTTATCAGGAAGCAATTTTGTGTTCCAGGTCAGCAAGTGAAACTGAAAGGGCTTCTTGGAGATAGAATCATTAAAAAGTAATGTTGTGCAGATTATTTGGGTGTTCTGTTTTTTTTTACGTAATGTAAAAGCCATGAAAATTGAAAATAATGAGCTTGACATTCTAGCGTTAAATCAAATTAATGCGAAATTATGATTTGCATTCCTAATAATTTCCGGAACATTTCTGCAATCTAATAACTTAAAAAGAGTTGAAGTTTATAATTGTATTTTTTATTGAAAAGTATTTTCATTACTTCATTATTTTTTGCACCAATGTTTCATGAAATTATGTTTAAAAAAGGCCTCATGAAAAAATTTTTAATGCTCATTTCATAATTAATAACATACCTTATAATTGAATTTCTAAACCTTTTAAGTGAGAGACATTTACCATTAAGTTTTGTATTGTACTTGAAGCATCATGAAGTTCATGCCCGAGTGTTGCTCATAAAATTTTTATTTACGTTCGGCTGGTAAAATTATCCTTGGTAAAGATCTCTGGTAAAATTACCGTACTGGATGGTAATGACATTTCTGGTAAAGAAAACGCAATGCTGGTTAATAAAACCAAAACATATGGTGTTTAAGTCATTCATTTAGTAATTTTTATGTTCATGTGGTAAATGCCTAAGCAGAAATTCTAGTTTTTAAAATTATAGTACTTTTTACCCCATATTTTGCAAAGCTTACAATACAGAAAAGTAAATTTAACGTAATAAATGATTTTTATACCTTGCGTAAGGTATCGTGATAAAATTACCAAACATTAATAAAGTTTATCGATATGTTATAAAACCACATTCTATTGTTAACTTTACCAAAATAATTACCGAACCTCATCGATTATTGAGGCTTTTTAGTGTTTTTATTGACGTAATTTTATCATAATCTGGTAGTTTTGTCACTGCTTTTTTCTCGGTGTGCTTATACATCATAGGCAAACCGAGGGCAAAGGTAGTCGAATTTGTGTACAAAGCAACAAAATATTTTAAAAAATAATAAATATTAAATTTTTGCTAAACTAACCACCAATCGAATTAACTACATTTGTTTTCTTTATACTTTTCGATTATGGTTATCTCTTGCCATGCTTTAATTTTGACCAACAATTGTAATAAAACGAATAGAACACTTTTAGGCATCATGTCTTTACAGGTTAACAGTGGTTGAGAACTTGGAATGGAAAAATGTTTATTGACAATAACTGCATATAAATAGTGGAGAATAACAATTGCACTTAATTCTTACAATTCTGGTTAATAAAACCAATCTTGTCATGGCAATCTTGATTATCTTGTCATGTTTTAATTTTAAACAACAATTGTAATAAAGCGAATAAAGTATTTTAGGCAACATGTCTTTAGAGGTTTGAAGTGTTTGAGAAATTTGAATGGAAAATTGTTTATTAACAATAACTGCCTATAAATAGTCAGGAGTGATAATTGATGAGTGATAAAGTAAATTGGTTTAAGGTTTTTATAAGGAAATATCACAATATAAAAAGTGACAGAAGCGTGCACGGGCATTTCGATGCTCAGGTCTAACTCCTCTATTAGAGTCTACGTTACATGGCCCTGAAAAAGGAGTGTAATCATTATGGGGGAACCCAATTTGATTTAGAACCACTATAAAAAATCTAAATTCACATTTAAATTTTTTTTTAAGTAATCGTTAATTGTACTAAAAGTAAAAAATATTATTTGCAAGAAGAGAATTTTTTTCTTCTAAAATGCAAGGAATAGTTTGTTATGATCTAAAACTTCCTTCTTAAATTCTTCATATTTAAAAAAGATAATTTGTTTCTTTTTAAATATTTGTTTCGAGAGAGATATTTGTCATTAATTTTTTTTATTCAATGATAAAATTAATCATAACTTTAAGTTTCAAAATCATTTATCATCGACTGGACGATACCATCCTTTCATTCCTGCACATTTTCTTTTTAAGAACCTGTGCACCCCCCTTCTGCATCACACTGAGAAGTGAAAGTTTCAATTTATAATTAAAAAAGAATTTTAATTATAATTATTCTGAACACTGGAACACTACATAATCTCTCCCAACATCGGAACAATGCTCCATTTCCCTTAAATAATTTCTTCATATTTGAAAAAATGGATAGCGAGGCATTTCTTTTAAAACATGAATGCTTATAGAAAGAATTTCAGAATTTTTTGGTAACGCAATGACTTCCAAAAAAGTATGTCTGACTTTTTCATAATCGCTTTTATTACTTAAATGCAAATAAATTACTTAACAATTGAAAGAAACTATTGTGAAAATGCAAAGTAATTCTAAAGATAGTTTTTCTTTCAGATATCTACATTAAACACTTTCCACCAAAATAAATTATCTTCTTTACTGTTATAAATGAGAATTTTGTATTAGCTAATGCATGCGGGAATAAATTGAGTGGAAAATAAATTTTTGTAATTTTAAAAATTTGCAATGTCTATTACTACAGCTTCATTAACTTATTGTGATGTGCGTGTCGATCTAGAAGGAGAAAGTTTGCCAATGGAGAAAAAAAAAGACCACTTTCATTACTGCAATCATTTTAGAACTTAATAATTCCACTTACTTGAGCATTTTGAAAGATGATGTATTTTCAAATTTTAATCAACATTTAGAATTCAATCACCAATTGTTAAAAAGCATTTTTCTAATACAAAAATTGCAGTGGAAAATTTAAAGTAATAATTAGAAAAGCTTTACTGTAAAAAATTCGAAATTAACTTACAATCTAATGCTCGGATTGAGTGCCTCATCCGTAAAATCCATTTTCAACATCAAAAAACCGCAATTTTTACAATAATATTTATTTAACTAAAGTGATTCTGTAATTTCATCGTAAATATTACTATGCATACAGGACAATAATTTTACTTACGTTACTTGTAAAGAAAGTGAAAAGTACGCACTTTTTCTTGTACTTCGTTTCTTTTTAAAGTTAGAACTTTTACTTGTTTTTTTTGGTCACTTTTTGGGAAATATAAAAGTACTTGTAACGAAAAGTTTGACAAAAATCGTTACTATTTTTTTCATTTTTTTAAAAATTTTCCTTAAAAATTTTTTTTAGAAATGTTTGAAATTATTTTTTTCAATTTTAAATTACTATACATACAAGACAATACTTTCACTTTCGTTACTTGTAACGAGGTAAAAGTATTGTCTTGTTGTTCTTACTTGTAACGAAAGTAGAAACAAAAAGTACGCACTTTTTCTTGTACTTTGCTTCTTTTTGAATTTAGTAGGTACTTTTAATTGTTTATTCGTTACTTTTAGAGAAAATTACAAGTATTTGTAACGAAAATGTCGACTAAAATCATCACTTTTTAAAAAAATTTCCTAAATTTTTTTCAAAATGTTTCTAATTATTTTTTTCAATTTATAAATTTAGTATATTATATATTCTTTCCCTCTTTCTTAGATGCAAGAAAAAAGTTTTTGTTCTTACATCTGACCAAAATATGGGTGCAAAGCGGTCGAAGGTCACAACATAACCGCTTACAAATTCCTAGAAACTAACAACCACCTGCTTGATCAATTTTGTTTCAAGCCAAAACGAAATATTAAATTTTTGTTGAATGGATTCAATATGGAATTTTATATAACAAATTAAATAATCTTCATTATTTGAAATTCTAAAACTATTTTCTTTTAAATTTTATAGAAACGAAATATAATTGTTAATTTAGTGGTTTTTCAGGAGTTACCTGTATATGAATACATTTTTTTTTACTTATTTCTTTAAACAAAAAATAATATATTTATTTAAATTGTTCAACAAATTAAATTATTACTGCAAATTCCGAAAGTAAAAAAAAATTCTAAAGATTTAGCAGTTCTAAAATTAATAAAACTCCTTTCAGATGCAAACACTGAATTTCGATTCCAGAATGTTTTCAGCGTTCTTTATTTTATTGAATTTCGTAATATTTTCGTGCATTTTAAAGTTTTATGCTTTTTAATTTAAATTGAATGCTTTTTAATTAAGAAATATATTATTTCTTGCATTTCTTAATGAAATTTGAGGTTACTTAGAATTTTTGATTTCATCTAAATTTACTTTGAAATAGTTACTTTTTTTGCTTTATACTTGCGCATTTACTTGTACTTTTTATTCAATACTTTTTAAAGTCAAAACTTCTTACTTTTTACTCGTCACTTCTGCTTTAAGTACTAGTATTTTCTCTCGTTACTTTTAAAAAGTACAGCTCCTATGTATGTTACTGTAAAAAATACAGTATATAAGATATTATGCGTCTTAACATGTTCCAGTAAAAATGGATTTTATGGCAAAAAGTACTGACTCCCTGACAGCTAGTACTTTTTACCGTAATTCATTTCGCAATATAATATGTTATGTTTAAATTTGTATAAATTAGTTTTAGCTCATTATTGTTACAACAATAATTGCCAACTTAATATTAAAAAAAATAAATGCAACAAATCTTTTCAAATTTTTATAAAACGATAAAAAAAATAATTTAATAGGAAATTTAATTATGAAATCCGAAACAGCGGAAAAATTCACATTTATTAGTTATAAATATTTTTAATTTTATAAAAGCTCATGAATCATGATTACTCAGTGTCATTTACTCTTCATTTACTTTTAATCCCTTCTTTTAGTCATTTATTTTCAAAAATATATATTTTTGAAAACTTTTGAAACAACTTGAAATAGTTCTTTTTGATAGAAAATAAAAGTTATTTAAAAAAAATATTCTAATCGAAGAAATATTCTTTAAAAAAAATCTTTATGAGATACTAACACTTTCGCTTCGGCGATGTATGCAGCGTGATCTTTAGAGTAGGTACTTTTTATCATGATTTAATCAGAAATTCATTTTTAACCAAATACTTCATACCATAATTTTTAAGGTAATATTTATTTAATTCCAGTGATTCAGTAAATAATAGAAAATCACGATAGAGTTCTTTCTCTTGTAAAAATTGATTTTACGATAAAGTACTGGCATCCTGAGTGCCGGTGCTTTTTACAGTAATTTTATCAAGAATTTTTTTACAATATTGGAGAAATGCTGAAAACACTTGATTCCGCACTACAAGGGAGCACGGCAGTTCGTGAGTCTGGCTAGAGTTCGAGCTTAAGCGGTAACATATACATGTTGAAAGTACACTGAGAAAAAAGAATGGCCAAAACTGCTAGAATACGGTAAAATTTACCATATTTTTGACTCTATGGGAACCTAAAAAGTTAAGTAATTTTTATCGCAGCGCTATGAGAAAGCTTCTGGTAAAATTAACAATGAAATATGGTCTTATAAAAAGTGATAAAATTTGGTAAATGTGGCAAAATTTTGTAATTTTATCATGATACCATAGAGCAGTGGTTCCCTAATGGTGCTTTGTGGAACCTTGGGGTTTCGTGGAAGAGTTAAGCAGATTCCAAGAGATAGAATTTTTTAAAACGCTTTTTTTAAAATTATAAAAATCCTTGGATCCAATTGTAACTACGTTTAGATTCTTGTAATTACATTTAGAGACAATCATTTACTGGTTATTCGCCTAATTTTTCGGTTGCTTTTATGACATTTTTTAAAATAAAATGCCAATTAAAAAATATTACATTTTTGGAAATAAATATATAATTTTTCAAATAACAATGCATTGAATAAACTATGAAGAGGGCATATATTTAGAAAATATTGCATTAGTACTTCCCATGGCACTTTAAAAATCAAAATAAAGCGAACTAAATTGTTAATAAAGAATTATGTTTCGAAATCAAAACCATTTTCAAAGTTTATAGGATTTCTTTTCAGTTTTCTTTTCAACGAAACCGTAATTCGGCTTATTTTATTCATTTTCGGCTTATATTTATACACTAAAAACAAATTCATGACAAGGCTCGATTCAGATTCCGAACTGTGAATTCAAATCACGCACATGAAACCTAATTTAAAAATATTAATGATAAGACTATGAAAAATTCCAGTCTTCTTAATTAATATAAACCAGTTTTTTTATGGGTTTTTATGGGATCTTTATATGCTTTAGTCATATAGTCGAGGTTCCGTCGAAAGATTGTTGACTATTTAGGGTTCCACTACTGAAAAAAAAATTGGGAACCGCTGCCTTAGATCATGGTTAAATTTTTTTTTCAGCTTAGTGTTTTTTGCTGATTGTGTGGTAATAAGAACTATAGTCTTGAAAACCTGAATTTCCTGTAAACTGTTACTTCATACTGTTAGAATTTTCCTTCTAAAATGATGGTTAAAAAGCCTTCAGTTGTCTGTCCATCCATTTAGCAGTAACGTGTACGGTAAAAAACATTTTTAACCTTTTCGATTTTAAAACCGTTTACAAGTAGTGCGGTTAAAAAACTATGAATGTAAAAATATACGATTTTTTAACCATTAGCAAGTAGCATTATTATAACAAAATCTTAAAAGGAGCAATTTAACTAGACATTAGAAATAGATTATCAGCTTTATGGAGCTGTCATCTATGCGTGAATGAAAGTATAGTATACTAATAGCACAGGGTCACAAACTGAGTTGTGCAGGACGCTAGAAACTCTTCATTTGTTGAAAGGAATGGATGAAATATTGTGGTATCAACGCTGGGACCCGAGCCCGCATTCTGCCAGCCATGAGATTAACAGATTAGCCCTCTCTACTATAGTATGTACCTATCTACAAGGAAGGAAGTGGCTTCATCAGGTGGGTCTTGTTGGTGCGATAAAATTCTGGTTGTTTTACCGTATTAGGTGAAAGAAGCTAGTTTTCAACAGTTAACAGTTTGAATACCATCTTATTTATGACTATTTGACTGTCATTTTCGAATATGGTAAAATAACAAATAAATAAATTGTTATTTAACAATTTTTTCCAAAAATTTCTAACAGTGTAAGAATGGAAAAATTACTTTAAAAAAATTTTACTTGCGCTTTTTTTATACAAATATAATCTTTCCATGCAACTTTATTCAAAATTTTAATTTCCAAATTTCTTTTCAAAATTTTCTTGAAACTTAAACATAAAAAGATATACTTAGAAAAAAGTATGGTTATAAGTACCACATTATGGTAAAATTTGCCGTGTTTCTGACTCTATGAGAGCACCAAAAAGTTCAGTAATTTTTACCAATGCCTTTAAGTAATGGTTTTGGTAAAATTAACAATAAAATATGGTTTTAAATCATGTGATAAAATTTGGTAAATGAAGCAAAATTTGGAAATTTCATCATGATAACTTAGAACATGGCATAACCATTAATTTGGTTAAGTTTATATTTTAATTTTGTATTTTTTACTAAATATCTGGTAATCAGAGTTCTAATATTTAAAACCACCAAGATTTCCGATAAAACGAAAACATTTCTAGTTCCATATAAACGGAAAATTTACAAAATGATTGGTTCAAATACTGTCTGTTTTGGCTTCATTAAATAGACTTATGTTTATTTATTTTTTTTCGCCGAAAATATACATTACTATACATTACTGTAATTTAACCAGAATTTTGTCTGTGTGGCACCTAAAAGTAGGGGAGAGTGGCGTCAATTGTAACAGTGTCGGGTTCTAGATTTAGTTCCTAGGTGACGCACAATGTGTATTTAATAAATCTACATGTGCACCCATGCTGGCAATCATTTTTATGTATTTTTGAAAGAGTTACATTACAAAAGATATTTTCATGCTACGTAAATACTTTTTTGGTATTAGAATATTATATTGTAACAAAGTAATTTTGTTTAAACAAATAAAAATTATTAACCGAATATGTAAGTGGACAACTTAATTAACATTTCAAAAAAAAGATTAGTTCTGTTAATTAACCAGCATTGTTTTTAACAAATGAAGCTGAAATGGCGTCTTGGGGATTATAGTAACAATAAGTAAAGGGACGATTGTAACAGTTGAAAATAAATAATCTTATGTTTACAAACCATTACTTAACTCTTTAAGAACCACCAATAGTTTCCTATANGTAATTTAACCAGAATTCTGTGTGTGCAGCAACAAAAAGTATTTTACGTACCATTAGCGGTACACCTATCGCAGTTGGAGAAACTCTAATTATAAGTTTTTATTATACCTTATCTAGATTTAAAAAATCGTACTGGTTCTTCTTTCCTTTTAATGCAAATTCGAAGTTCATTAAAAAATATCAGAAAAGGAAAAGTAGTAAACAAAAATTGCCTCCATTCTTTCCTATTAGTTCAATTTCACTTCTCCCCATCCTATCTGATAAGAAATTTCTCTTATATAAATATACGACCATGCAAAGTGGCCGTTTGCTGGGCCTATCTTGTGGAACAGCTTTCAACTCAGTTGACCCATTGTTTCCACGAGACGTTCTTTGTGTTTTTTAAGATAAATCGACAATGGAAAGCGTTTTTGCAATGTTTACGTTGTTAGGAAGTTGCATACAATAGATAGAACACAAAATGAACAAAACATGATTCAAAGCATTATTGTAATGAAAGACTCGATCAGTGGTCAGCTTATCCTTGACCGTCTTCTTTTTTTTTCGATCTCCCTTCCTTTTCGTCATTTTATTTATAATGTAAAGCATTTATCACGGGTACTCAGCGTTTTGTAGTTTGTCCGCCCCCCATTCTCTGTTAAGAAAAACAAAAACGTGATATGGATGGGAAATAAAATTGTACGAGGTTACGTTGGTTTTGAATTAAGTATGAATGCAAATATATGTAAGAGAACTTTAAAATATCGTGTTTATGATTATCTCACCATGTGACTGTAAGCTCCATTCAAACTGAAAAAAACTTTAATCCAAGTGTGACAAAAACATCTTTTTCATTTTTAGATGTATTTATTACACTATAAAAAAAATTTTGAATTAAATTTTATTATAAATGCAAGATTAAAAATCATTAAAATTTAAAATATAAATCTAAAAAAATTATAAATCCTACCGAAAGAATTATTTATCGAAATATTAAAATTTCAAATTAAACAACTTCGTTTCTGATTTTTTTTTAAAAGTTTTCAAACTTAAGTTGATTTTAAACAATAGAACAAATAAAAGAGTGATACTAAAGTTGATTTTATTTAACACAAAAACAATTGTTATTATAGTTACTAATTTGTGATTTTATTCCCTTTCCTTTCATTCTCCGAAAAAATTTAAAAAATGAAGTGAGTTTATGTTATTTTTTGCTTGCGTACGAATTTAACACATCAGTAATAAAATAATAATAATAAGTCGTAAAATAATATATAAACGATTAAAAAATGTAAAAAACGAAGTGTGTTGAAACATTACTAAGAAAGGCATGATGAAAAACGACTAAATCTGCTTGATTGCCTGATGAAAGTGGTGAGGAATTTCACTAATCACCTTTCAATTGCTATATAATTTCTCTGGCAATTAAGTAGGATTTTGCGTTTTAAATTCCACTTTCCTCGGTAATCATTCGTTTGATTTTGATATCATTGAAAAAATATGTGTTTAACGAGATGCTTAAAGGGNTGAAGCAATGACTTTTTCAGCAATGGAAGACTAACCTGAAAATAGGAAAGATTTAATGCAAAGGAGATTTGAATGTTTATTAAATAAGCGAGGGAAAAAAGAAAACGGTACTGAAAAATTATTAACTTTGATAGCAGAAACAAAAAGTGCTAAAATAGCACAGAAAAAAAGCACTACGTGACTATTGGTTACTCCTTGAAGTTCAAGGAGTAGAAAAGTTAACTGTGCTAGTAACCTGATGTGATGTTTTATAGCTCAAGATACCAGCTCCTTGATATTTTATATGAAGCACACGTTTCCATTGGACATGGGGGTATGGTTTCTATTGGACATGGTGGTGAGACCGCATTATAAAAGAACTGAATCATCGATATAAAAGCATTACTCATAATGACATAAAGCTGTTTTTGAGTGTTTGTGCACTTTGTCAGCAAAACAAACTGTGGGAAAGAAGGGCATCGTGGTTAAGCCCACGGTGTTTCCACATCTGAATGTCAAGATGTCAAATAGATTGCATAGATTTTCAGTTTCAACCTGATAGAAACTGTAAATTTATTTTAGTTTATCAGGATCACTTGACGAAGTTGGTGATTTTAAGACCTCTGCAAACAAAAAGAACAGAAGAGATTGCAATGCATTTTCTCAATTTATTTTTATTATTTGGTGCCTTTTGTTTACTGCGATTCGACAATGGAAGGAAGTTCTGCAATAAACTTACAAACGACTTGAAAATAACTTGGTCTGAACTTAAGATCGTCCATAGCAAACCCAGACACAGTCAGAGAAAAAGTTGCCCGAGAGGACCAATAAAAGAATCGAAAACATGTTAACAACTTGGATGCAAGACTACCTATATACTTCATGGACTCATGGCCTTAAATTTATTCAGTTCATGAAAAATAGTTCACTTCATTCTGGTATAAACAGAGCGCCTTACGAGGCTATGTTAGGCTGCGCTCCTAGAGTTGGACTATCCACAATTCCTATTCCAAGGGAAGTACTTTCTCTGAATAAACATACCTTTTTTCAACGGATTCGTATTTTTGACCCCAAAGTATGGTGAGGTATCCTCAATCTGGAAAATATGATCCACATAGATTGGTCGAGAGAGTGATCCAAAGTTTGTACCCCTTAATGTTAATTTTATTTTTCACGAAATAAATCTATATTTTCCTCACTGATTAAAAAATATATGATAATGAATGAATAAAATGCTATCTATCTCAGAATAGCACTATAAATATCAAAAAGTTTGTAGCATTCCCTTTTTAAAATTTATTCATGTTATATCCCATTTCAAGTGCGCAGCTTCTAAAGCGAAAACAGAATTTAATTAGCAATGGAAATAATGATTCAGTGGGATTGATTTTTAATTTCAAATTATATGATTCTCAGTTGGAATTTTCCTTTTAAAGTAATGATAAAATAACCGGTTGCAGTCTGTCCATCCAATTAACCATAAAGTTTACAGTTATGAACATTTCTTAAATTTACGGTTTTGTAACCGTTAACAGCTGGTACGGTATATTGAAATTTAATGGAGTTATGATATGCTTTTCATTAAATAATAAACATTAGAGTTAAGTTATGGTTGAGGTGTGTTTTGCCAAATAGTCCGTGGAATTTGACTTAAACGACTCTGCTGTGCTGCCATCTGTGAGTGAAAGAGATACTTTTCTAATAGTATAGTGTCACCAATTGGGGAGAGCAGGCTACTGGAAATTATTTATTTGTTGAAGGAATGGAAGTCGTGTCATTATAGGGATTCGAACCCTTGCACAGTAAGCCATGAGGTTGAAAGATTAGCCCTTTCGGCTACAGTAAGTACCCAGCTGCAAAGATCTAAGTGGCTTCACATTGTGGGAATAATCTTAGCAGATGAGATTCAGGTTGTTTAACCGTAATAGGTGAAAACAGTCAATAAACGATTTTTCTCACAGTTAACAGTTTGAGTAACATCTTTTGGTAATTATACTGTTTTGGTTTAATATGGTAAAATAACAATGAAATAAATCGTTATTTAATCATTTTGCCGAATTATTTACAACAAACAATGTTTAGTATTTTGCCAGACTTATTTTTCATAGACTAAAAAAATAAAATATCGCTTGATATGGAAATAATAGATTTACCATTTATAAATACTCAAAATACCATTTTTTGCCCGATGCAATGAGATTCAAATTATGTAAAGGTTTGTTAAGTTTTTCTTTAGCGTTTCTGTTATGTCACATGTCGTGCAAATGGTTTCCGTCAGGGAGTTAAAAGACGAGCAATCGGCATAAATACGCTTTCGTCTTTATGGTACATAAAAACCAGTGTTCCTGGTTGAGAAAAAGACGTTATCTCGATTCACAATGCTTGAACGTCGTTCTACTAGTCAAACAATATGAGTAAAATCGTTCAACGGTAATCGGTTTACATCGGAAATGGTTAGCAAGATATGTATAGTGAGAAATCATAAAATTGATATACTATTTTCTTTCAATGGGACATAAACATATCAATCTAGAACAAAAATATAATGAAAAGAAAATGACTTGAACAAATGTCGTGGTAAATAAAATATGCGTTTTATGCAAAACTGGGCTAATCCTTTGTTTAAGAAATTGCACAATTAAAGATTTTTTTTGTTCTATATTAACCCTTCGGCGCAGAATTTTTATTAAATGTATTTTTCATACTTTTTTCCTTATTTTATATTAATTTAGGTCAAAATGTGTGAAAAATATTATATTTAGCATTTTTATAATTCATGGTTGCATAATACAATTTATGGAAATACATAAAACACCGGTGTCTTTTTCTGCAATAAAGGTAAAATATTCAGACACGACTCACTTCCAAACAATAATTTTTTGAATTGTTACTTATTTACAGTTATTTAGAACAATTATTCGTCACTGAAATTTCTTTAATTTACAAATTAAATTATTCATAAATTTTTAAACGTGAATGAAGAAAAAGATTTTTAAATTTTTTTTCTATTTTCTATTTTAAGTCAAATATAATTCTGATGATCTTGATTATTATTAGACTATTTTTTATAACTAAAAAAATGCGGAATAATTTCTTTGCTTGCAATTAAAGCGTCGGAAAAAAATACAAAAATAGGACACCTGTGTCCCATTTGACTCAGAGAGATAAACCAGTGATGTTGAAAATTGAGAAAATTCACCGATATAAATACAATAAAAAAATTCCTTTAAAAGAAAAATAAACTTTTTTAAAGTGTTAATAATGTTTCACTCATTCTAAAAGATTATTTTGACAAAAATTAACTAATGTTTAATAAAAACATCCTACGTTTTATAAAATATTATGCAATAAAAGGTTAAAAATTACTGATAATATCACCCTTTACTATGCAATGATTTAGTAAAGATTTGTTTTTTTTTTTAATCTCTTTGCTTCTTATTTTATAATTATTAGTCAGGTTCATGGTTTTAAAACACAAATTCATTTCTTTAGTTGAATCAACATTTTCCTACAAGACAATTTCAAGCGCATTTTCTGACAAATAAGTAGTAAATATTGGGCATACTTGTAGATTCAAGATTTGAGACATCAAAACGATATTATTATTATTTTGCGTAACTTTTAAAAAAGTGTTAAAATAAATCGTTTCATTTCGTAGAGAATTTCGAATGCTAAAACACATCAAGTCTATGTTATTATATTTCATTATTATAATATTTCTTTAGAAAAAGATCTATTATTTCAGGAATTTATTTATACCGATGATTGCATCAGTTTAGTAAATAATTATCTAATATATTTGAATAATATTGCTCCTAATATCTAATATTTTTAAAAATATTACCCCTTATATCCGATATTTTTGAATAATATTACCCGTAATATCCGATATTTTTCAATAATATTACCCCTAATGTCTGATATTTTCGAATAATAATATTAGTATTAATTTTAAATATAATATTTACGTGAGGCCTTATTATATATTACGTTTTCAAACTTGTACATTTCATAAGAAAATTAACTAAAAGTCATTTTAAAAAATTCTGTGGCTTTAGGAGGAAAACTTATTTCAAATTTGATATCCCCACGTTCCAATTAGGCAAGATCAAGTATTTTCATAAATACAACAAAAACTTTGTTCTCCATTTAATCAATGATATTGGTCAACTTAGTTTATAAATAATAATTAATAAAAAAATTTTTTAAGACATGCAATTCGAATTTAGTTTGAATTCGAAAGCAACTCAATGAAAAGATATTTTTAATTAAATCAAATAATTTACACACATTAAATTTAAGGTAACTTCTAAAACGTTCAGCACTTATTTATAGACATAGTTCACTCACAAATGATGGAATTTATGTTTACGTATTGACGTTGCAATCATAATTCTGAAGAAACATCTCTCCTTAATTCTTTTTGACGGAAGAAAAGCTGATTTGACACCATTATGAGAAAGCAATCAATTACGTAAGATTTTTTTTAAGGTCAAATAAAGGTCAGTGACACTCATCGCCGAGGATGACATCCAACAAAATGGCACTTAGTTGTTGTGTTCGCGGGAGTGTGGGGTAACATTGGAGAGAATTCTGGAGCCTCCAACAGATCCTTGCCCGAATTAAGGCGTTATTCGGAAGCGAACCTTGAACTCCTGCTGGAGAAAAATTCTTGAGTGTTGCCTTGCCTGGAAAGTGGGTAAACAACAAGTTGCTGTCCATATTGCCTGGGAGTGGTCGATTTCATAGTTTTTTGTGTGACGTGACACTGGTCACGTCACAAAAGGTGGGATAGGTCGTTCATTTTTTGGAGAAAGGTGATACATTCATTAGAGATTTGAGTGAGGATTATTAACTCGAGCCTTCGAAGTTGAGTGACACTTGTAGAGCTGGCAAAGCTCAGTTACACGTGTCCGTAATGAAATCCATCAGTGGAATGAGAAAGAAAGGACTCGAGGCGAACGGCTTAGACGTCAGTTGTGAAGAATTGCGTTACAGCACAGCCTTAACTAATCAGGTGTTAGGAGAATCTGATTATTGCGGTGAAATGGATAATAACCTGAGGGTGAAGTAGCTGAAAATAGAGTTGAAATGGTGTTACACTGCATTAAAATCTCAATTATGTATCTTCATGTGGCTTTACAATGCTTAGCTTAATCATTTGTTCTGACGTGAGCATATGATGGCTATTATGTAAGGTAATTAGATATATATTACAAAGTAAAAGGAAAGGTAGAGTGTATAAATTAGGATTATTTGCTGTCTTACATCATGAGTTTTTTTTTTCGTCTTCATGAGGTTGTTTTTCTTCATATTCATGGTATATCATTGAGTATTTATAGTTGTTTAAAAGAACTTAATACAACCGTTTGAGAATTTCCGTTACTCAAAGTCATTTATATTAATCTTTTGCTAACGGCGCTCAGCATTATAAAGCCATTCTGGTCCGCTTACTGTACCAGCTGTAAGCAAAAGTTTAAGCAGAAACTTTCTCTCAGTTTAACCAAAGATATTATCATAATAGTCGTTGATTTATTCTGTTGGAGGTCAGTGGTACGAGAGACAATGATTTACACTCGTATTTTTAGATCAATGGTTCTCGGCAGGTGGTACTCGATTTTCAAAGAGACAGTTCGTGAAGGGAATATAATTTTTCTTTCATTTGGATTCAAATAAAAAAAACGCATTAAATTAAAACTATTTGAATTGTTACAAAAATAAATAATCCATCTATTCATCAGTATTAGCTTAATGAAACGAATTTTTAAAAGAGATGTAGAAAACCTAACAAGAAAATCAATTCTGTGGCATCTATTTTCCTTCAAACTAACTTTGTCCAACATAGTCCTTTAAGCTAACAACGAAAGTACGCATCTCAAAAATTCCTATTAAAGCAAAGTTGAGCTTCAATTAAATAGCATATTTGCACAAATTGGCAGCTAGATCTACGCCTAGGTTAAAATAGGCCCTTTTGAAATTTCAATTCATATACTTTCAGTCAAACAAAAACTTCCGATAATTAATGATATAAATTTTTTTGCTTATAAAATAAATTGATAATTTAAAAAAAATGCAAAATTTTAAATCTTAAATTAGGAATAATTTTTAAATAATACATACATTTTATTTAAAAATAAAACTTTCATTGATTGGTAATTTAAAAAAATTACAAAATTTTATTTCAAATTATATTGCTTTAAAAAAAATTATTTATCTATTTTAAATAAAAATTTCACAAAAATAAATAAATAACTTTTATTTTATCTGTTTTTAAAAATTTTAATTTTTTGGAGAAATTTATGCGAAATTAAAAAATAATAATTTATAGATTGAATAAAACATATTAAATAGTTATCAATATTTTTTTAGAAAAAAATTAGATAACTATTTTATATAACTATTATAACTATTCATCCGTCTAAGTTGGGATTTGATCTCGGGATCGCTTTAGTTGGAGGCGGACAGTCACCACGAATTTATTTAACTTGGGAAATTTTTGTAAGTTTGAAAGTAAATGAACTGAAATTTTATGGGGCATATTTTATCCTAAGGGGAGATCTGGTGGCAAACTTGAAATTAAAATCGAATATGCTTTTTATTTGTTTTAGTATGAATTTTTGAGATGCGTACTATCCTTGTCAGTGAAAATGAAAATTCTGACTAGCTACTGCATAAGAAAAAACCGTATAAAGCAGCGCAAAAATATCACTTGTACTGTACAAAAAAATTTTTAAATTGAAATTTATCTTTAAAGAATAAAATATTTTGATGTTTTCGTGTTGTATTTATGTTTATTAAATAGATTTCGACCATTTTTCGAAGTACCTAAATTCGGGTTAAAATTTATCAAAATGTTTAGATTTACCTGTTAGGCACAACGACTAAAAGAACACACAAATCCGTGATTTTATACGTAATGGAAAGATGCAAGCTCTGTCGCCTTGGGGAGGACATGGACCTGTCCCATATTACCGTCTGTCCTGCGCTCATCTCCACTACTGTGTGTGGACGCTACTGGGAGGCTAGGGCCCGTATGGGCTAAGCATGTCACTATGCATTCTATTCTATTTATCTCTTTTTGCCTTGTTTTTTTTGTTATTTTATCCTATTTGTTCTTTGAAATTGGCCTGCCATTGGAAATAAAAAAAATAAAAAAAATATGTAATGGAAATATTGAAATGCATTTATCTATAATAATTAAATGAAGAGAATGTTTGTCTGCGTGTGTGTTTTTCTCATAGTTCTAGAACCGTTTTGTGATATCATTCTGAAACCCAAGAGCTTATTTTAGGTATTAGTGCTACGATAATTGGTGATGTTTTAATTGGTACAAAATATATTTGTATTCGTATATAGATATGAAATGTAGGTATTGTCAATAGAGCAATAAGTACCAGAGAAAATCGTTTGATTGTGGTAAATTTTGACTATCATGAGTTGACCAAGAGCAACAGCATCATGCCAAATGATACTGAATATTGTTAATCTTTAATTTGGCGGAATGAACTTCTAAAAACATGTTTTACTTAATCTAATAACTTAAAGTCATTGGAAAGGGGAACAAATAAAAATAAATTGAAAGCATTCTCATGACATTGAAAACATGAGAAAGATTGACTCGGTATATGTCCTTAAGCTTTGTGCACGATTTCGCGTAATCAAGCTGATTTATTCTTTACTGATTTTCTTCTTCATCCAGCACGGAGTACTGATATTAAATTAGCATTAAATAGGAAAAGACTTGAATCCATATGAAAATTTCATTTACTCTATTTTAAAGGGAAAGAATCTAAACTAATTAAAGGTATCAATGGGAGTGAATAAAAGCACTAAATGCTAATAATTGAGACATACGAATATTTCAGTACCTTTACAATGTCTATACACTGAACGAAAATAAAAATAGAAACTCTACACTGGTAAGAACTTCCGAATCAAATAATGATAAAAGTACCGGGTGCCGGTAATTTTTATCGTAAAATCTACTTCTTACCGGAACATATTATGGAACAAAAAAAATCTGATGTACAGTAATTTTTACAGTAATAATTATAGTAAAATCACTTTATCACTCAAATTAAATAAATATAACTGTAAAAATTGCTGTATAATATTTTATGGTAAAAAATGGATTATGCGGATGATGCATCCAAAGAACCCGTACTTTGTACCAGAATTTGGTTCGGAACCTTTTACACTACATCAAATAATTTATCCTTTTTAAAGAATATAATGATTCCTGAAAGTCCAGATCATTCTGTGTAGAGTAGTCTAAAATGATTTTTACAGAAAAAAATACAAAAAAGTGGTTAGATCTACGGCATTTGATGGTCGATGAAAAAGCGTTTATTATCTCAATTTTGTACAGGACTGTCATACTCTTTAAATAAAAAAAGGTGCATTTGATTAATGTCCAAAAATAAAAGAAGAAAAAAAATGAAGCATTGTCAAACGATTTGATGAATACCCCCTGTCGTTTTTGTCAAGATTGTTCTTAAAAGTACTTAAAAAGTACATTTGTTCATCCTTGATAACAATGTGATTTTAAAAAAAAAGATATCGAAAACGAGAAATGAAACCCAAAATTGTTTAAAAAAAATTGGCAATGATGCTTCCAACAGCCTATTGTTTTTATTTTATTTTATTTACCGACTTATTTATTTTCATTATGGGTCTTCTATATACCAATATTCTTAGGCTCGTGTGCATCTTTGGCTATGATGTGGCGCAGACGAATAGCAAACTTCTGCGAGCCCCGCTGAAGTGTCAGAACACTGACGCTGTCGATGACCTCCTGAATAGCAGTTTTAAGCTTAATATAACCTCACAAAAATAAGTCATGTGTTCAGATCCGGATATTATGCTAACTAGTTTTATTCCAGTGGCTACTGAGTACCCCAGAACCAGAATGTCGTCCACAAAGTGCTCCTCTTGGACATCAACACTCTCTTGGTTCGATGGAAACCATGAAGTTTGAACTTCATCACGAGAACCGTTCAGAAGTTAAGACGGTTTTATGTTATAGTTCAATAATTGTCACCCTTAAGGAATAGATAAATGCTAAAAGGGCTTTATACATAAAATACAGTGAATTCGCGATAACTCGAATGTGATAGGACTGACGAAAAACTTTGACACATCGGAAGTTCGACTTACCGTTAGTTTCGGTTTTGGACTTTCAAAATATTGTCGGATTATTTAATTAATGCTTATTAATTACAAATCTTCTAAATGCTTACAATATTTAAGATCATTTTTCTGACAAGCCATTTACGATAAGACTGTTTGAAGCACTTTATGATACCCTGGTCCATCGGCTGCAACTTTGCTGTTGTGTTTGGCGGGAGAAACTGCAAGTTTACTGCTTTCAAATTAGGTAGATCACTATGCGCTGTGCATTTATCCATAAAGAGTATCACTTTTCTTTTTTTAGCGAAGAATTTCCGATCCAATTTTCTTACATAGTCTTCAAATAAAACTGATGTCATCCAAAACTTTTTGTTAGACTTGTAATCCAAAGGATACGTTTTTACATTCTTGAAACATCGGGGATTTCGGTATTTTCCGATAACAAGTAAGGGCAATTTCTCTGTCCCAGACGCATTTCCTCCAACTAGGACAGTCAAACGTTCCTTGCTCATTTTACCCCCTGAGCAGTTTTCATCCTTAAACATCATAGTCTTATTTGGAAGACATTTAAAAAATAAACCCATTTCATCAATATTGAAAACATCATTTTAACTGTATCCTTGAAGTAAATTTGGTAACGTTTCATTTAACCACTGTTCACATACTTCAAGAGGGACAGCTTTAGCTTCTCCATGAAGAGTGCGAAAGACATTGTGTGTGTGTTGCAAAGGAAGGGGCAAGATATCAGCTCCTAGGTTTTTTTTCTTGCTTTAAAAGATCCAAAAAAAATCGAGTTAAAGGGAGTAAAATTCGAGTAATCGAGAATAATTAACATGAAATTGAAGATAAAAGGGTCGGGACCTCATAAAAAAATCGAGTTATAGTAATATTCGAGTTATCGTACTTCGAGTTATAGCGAATTGACTGTATATAGTTTTATACTTGTACCTATTTAAACATTTGAGTTATCCATCTAGACAAAGTAATGTCACCTATGCATATTTTTCACTCTGAATGGAATCAAGCCAAATATGTGACGAGGCGACCAGCAGTCGAAAGGATTTCTACGCATACAAAGTATTATTTTTTGTGCCTAGATATTAGTTATATTATTTATATAATTTATATAAAATATACTTATATATATAAAAATTGTTTGAATAGTAAAGTACTGCTTCCAGTGTACTTTTATACACGGAATAAAATGATAAATATGAGAAAGAATAAGATTTATTCCTTAAAAATTACTAGGGTCTCATGCATAGAAATACCATTGTACAATTTGCTACTTTACAAATGATACTGTACAGTTTGTAGTACGTAACTTGTATCACACAAAAAATACACTTTTGTACACTGTATATTTTTTTTCTTTGAATCAGAGGAAACCAAGTACGAGGCAATGAAAAACTTAGGTCAAAAGTTGTAAAGATTTTTATGAGTAAAAGTACTACTTTTGAATTTTATTTATTTTGACTTATTTTCCCTTTTTTTCTAAACTATTTGTCCTAACGTATCGGTATTATTCTTATTCAATTCAGTGCTGACAATTACATGTAAAACAATGACTTCAGTGTACAGATAGAAATATTTAAGTTTCTCTCTCCTGTTTATTTTCAATTTTCGTTCTCAACAAATCCCGATATTGTGAGGTAGTACAACTTTTCCCCACTTACTATGAAAAGAATGTCTTCTGTGTCTAGATAGAAATATTTAAGTTTCTCTCTCCCATTTACTTTCAATTCTCTTTCTTACCAAATTCCGATATTGTGAGATCGTACAGCTATTAGAATGAAAAGAATACGAAACTGTTTCCCACAAAATTAAACTTATTTTTTTAATGTCTGGCTGGATTATGTCGATTTTTGAGCAATCTTTACAATCAAGATTGTATTTTAGTACGGGGTAATCCAATCCATAAATTAAATGTTAGTAAGATAGCAATTTATTAATTTTTTTTAATTTTGCGCACTGTTGTACGAGGGTTGCTATTTATATTTCTGGCCTAATAATGAAAAAACAAACATGTAGGATCGAAATTGGTTTTATTGTTTTTCAAAATATTCTCCATGATGATCAATACACTTTTTCATGCGATTGAACCAATTTTCAAAGCACTTTTTCCTGTCCGATTGAGGTAACTCCAAAACATGCGTTTTGAATGCATCAACCGCTTCTTCGGGGGTCGAAAATCGTTGTCCACGTAATTTATTTTTGATGTGTGGGAATAAGAAGAAGTCATTGGGTGCCAAATCAGGGCTGTACGGCGGATGACCCATCAGTTCGATCTTTCGCTCCGTCAGAAATGCCTTTGTTTGAGTCGATGTGTGAGAGCTCGCATTGTCATGATGAAGAATGATTCGCCTGTTCTTCTGCTTTTTTCGAATTTCTCCGATGACTTCTGGCAAACAAATGGTCGTGTACCATTCAGAATTGACCGTCCTGCGTTGCTCTAACGCCACTGTTGCCACATGACCGTTAATGCCGAAGAAACAGGCAATCATTTGTTTCGATGTGCTTCTTCCTCGAACAACTTTTGTTGGTTTTGCCTCGTCTTGGAAGACCCATACAGTTGATTGCTGTTTTGTTTCCGGCTCATATGCATAGATCCATGATTCGTCACCTGTGTAGATGTTATACACAGCCTTTGATGTACCTTGAACGTATTTTTCCAACATTTCCTTGCACCAATCGACACGAGCCTTTTTTTGAGCGTTTGTCAGATTATGCGGGATCCAACGCGAACAAATTTTTTTTACGCTCAAATGTTCATGCAATATTTTATTGATGCTAGTCATACTAATGTCCAAAGACGCCTCTATCTCACGGTATGTCACATGACGATCTTGCTTTATCAGTTCACGCACAGCATCGATCTTTTCTGGCACAACAACGGATTTTGGACGACCTGCACGGGATTCGTCCTGGATCGAACATCGACCACGATTAAATTCGTTATACCAATTTTTTACAGTGCTGTAGGATGGCGCTTTATCGCTGAATAAAGAATTAAGTTCATCGAAGCACTCTTGTCTTGACAATCCACGTCGAAAGTTATGAAAAATAATGGCACGAAAATGTTCACGATTCAATTCCATTTTTTGAAAGAGAAGAACTTTTCAATTTACTGTCAACAACACAAATGAAGCTATAAAATGATATCGTCTGCTGAATTTATGTTTAAAAATATCAAACTTTCGATTAAAATAGTCTGCGGTCTCCTAGCAACACTTACTGTTGCCAAGGCCAGAAATATAAATAGCAACCCTCGTATGTTATTCCTTAAAATTTTCTCAATAATATGAATTTTTAATTAAAAGTTTTGTCGTTTACAGGCATTTATCTTAATTATTTAGGTTGTTTATTATGAATAATTAAAGTAAAATTTATTCAAGTGCTTAGGCGCATATATTTAGCATATTTCAGAAAGTTGAGTCAATCAATAAGTGCAGTGAATACCTCATGTCGTCTAAATATGAACAAGCCAATATTTTTTTTCATCGTGTAAAAGCTGCTTAAACATTTATAATTTGTAAAATTTAAATTTAAAAAAAAAAGTAGTAAGTGACGTACTTTTAAAGTTAACATCATATCATATATAAGTCACATTCATAGAAAATAAACTGAATTACGCTCCATACTTTATGAATACCAATGAACTGCATACAAACAAAAACTCAAATCATAAAATGCATCTAAATTAACATTATAATACAATCTAACATATATTTGAATATTTTGTTTCTCAAAAAAGAGCATTTTATAAACAAAGAGAACCTGATTAGAAATTTAAAAATAAGAAAGAATCATAAATTGTGAACCTGAAAGCTTTTACGTGTGTTTGATTATGAATTTTCACCGTGAATCACCTGTTTTAAACGAAGCTTAAACAAAGCAGAATTAGAGCGAGGTTAGCTGTTTATAATTTCCTTTTTGAAACTCAAAAAATTGGGAAAAAGCACGATAAGATCAAAGCAATTCAACCTACGATAGATGATTTGACCAATGCAAGGTTTCTTGAAGTGACCGCGAAATATAATCGTATTTTATTCTAAATCATTATACAAAAGAAGTTTTATTTTGCGTTGCCCAGAAGGATTTTGAAATCTAGAATCTAAAGCATGAAAATAAAAACAAGTGCTTGCATACGGATAATATACAATTACTATGAGATTTTAATCAAGTTGTGAAATTTATAAATGATGTAGATTTACTAATTTTTTGACATTATAAAGCCATCAGCTATTTTGCAAGAAAAATTATTTAAATTTATTATTTTCAAGATTTTTTCGGAATTTTAACATTAAAAATGAGTTTAAAAAATCCTAAAACTTTGAAGCAATAAAAAACCTCATATGTTGAGCTTCTTTTTAAAGTTTTTTTTTTATTTTGCTAAATTGTTGTGTTTGTCAGTGCTTTTTTTTTGTTGCTATATTTGAGGACATGAGAATGGAAAGAACTTTAATTTTAGAGCATATGAAAAAACGATGCAATTTTGCTTTCAATGCGTGGCAAAATGACAACGCTGTCCTAAGCGATTTCAGCGCTACGCAAAATGCTTAAATACTAGTTAGATTGATGAGTTTATCATTTTCTTTTATTATTTTTAATTGATTTTTTAAAGAACTTCGTATTCGTTTGGTTGTTTGTTTAATTTCTATTCTATGAAGTGCTTAAATTTTAATCCATTAATATTCTTTGCTTTTAATATGTGTCAATATTTAATAAAATACATAAATTACATGTACCATAAGGAATAAATATCGAAAAGCGTTATTAATGTAGATTTATTTTTTTGTCTGTTTAAAGAAGCATTTATTACATTATGTAATGAAAATAAACAATATTAACTAAATAGTAAGACAAAAACTTTTTTTTACATATAATCGAACTAAAGTCTAAAATTAAAGATTTGAAACTCATTAGGAAATTTTATGTTTCAGTATAAATGCACAATATGAAATACACTACGAACTCCGGATGTTCCTCGTACGAGGCCAACTTTTTGACCACCCTGCAAGCTGATCAGCGTAATTCGGCTTTTTATTTTCGATTGCCTAGTCTTTATTTTAATTTCATCACTCTAGTTAACAATCTCCCACAATGCTCTACAAAGAGGTTTCGAATTGAGGAAACATTTTTGTCATACATTTGAGATTTCGCGTTTCCTCTTAAATCACGCTATTCCCTGACGAAATGATTCTAAAAATTAACGAAATATTGCTTAAGGATTGCTGAATCATTAAAAGCGAGAGTTTTATTTCTGAGAGTGTAGTTTCAGAAAATTAGCGTAAATTCATACAATCCTATCTCAATATTCAATAATTTTTTATTGAAATGAAGCAAAAGACACTAAACTTTAAAACTAATTTCATACAGTGAAGTGTTTCATTCCTTCCCATAATTGATATGCATCGCTCTTGAAATAAACATTGAGAAATTAACAAGAATATAATGAAGACACCAAAATATAACCGCAGAATATCAACCATATAAATCTTCTGCATCAACTAACTATTTCCTTTAAGTGTTGCTAGAGGGTGCAGAGTCGATAGCTAGTTTCTCTTTGCCCGTATGTCCAAGAGATACTTTTAGAAAAGCGTTATGATGACGTAAGAGTGGATCGTTCTTAAGTATTATGGTTCATGATTAGAATGGCAGATACGGAAAATTAAGACAATTCCTGGTGGTAAATGTAGGCTGATGGTTGTTAGATATAGAAAAGTTAGTGCACGTGTGTCTGTGTTCTGTGTATAGCCTCTATTATAACTTCTGCACCGTTTCTGTTAGGATCTTAAAACTTGTGCAGAGGGTGCAAAGGGCAACCCTCGACCCTAAAAGGTTTTAATTAGTTCATACGGGAGAGAAGTTGATTTAATATTAGACATTATTACAAATTAAACTGTAGATGATTCTGTTTTTTTTATCTGAGATTTTGAAGTAATGTCTATTTGTCTACCATCTCTTACAGTCAGATTTTATTAAAACCGACTCTTATTGTACGTTCATAAATAATGTATTATTTTTTACTAGTTATATGTCAGGTAAGCCCAAGAGTCGAAATGGATTGCATGTGAGGGCTACGTCACTAAATTAGTATTTTTCAAGTTATCTGTAACTACGTGTTTATTTTTACTTATAGTTACGCTTCTAACACATGTTTCTAAAAGAACTAAATAATTTCAAACTGCATCGCAAAATTATTATTTCTAAGGTTGTCTGAAACCACCTGTTTATTCTGTTTACAGTAATGCTTTCAAAACATGTTTTTATAAAACCAAATAATTTAAAATCAATAATTGAAATTAAAATATTGTTATTAACGCTAATGTTAAATAATTTTGGCAAATTACTAAATGAAGTAAGATAATAAGCTATGCATTAAAAGGAAAATTAATGGAACCATGTTACTAATTTGTCGAAGATACACATTAAAAAAACACCACTATCATTGCTGACGCCAATGATAAATTTGGTATTAGTTACTAATTGAAGTAAAATAATAAGTTACGTACTAAAAGCTAAAATTAATAGAAAAATGTTATTAATTCAAATTATTGTCGTCAATGATACTAAATTAATTTTGAGACCGAGTTCCAATTGAAACAAAAATATAAGCTACGAACAAAAAAGCAAAATTAATAGAGAAAAAGTACATGTTTATTACAGAAAACAGTAAAAAGTAGCCATACTATTATTAACACCAATAATGATTAATTTTGGTAGTACGCACTACTCGTATTATTGTGGTTGGTGCAGTTCTAATAAATACCAAATATACTCTTATATAGGTATAAAATATTTCATGAGTAAATTTGGAGACATTTACAGCTGTATCAATACTGTGCATTTTTATCATACATTTTTACGGGACCTGGAAGATATAAGTGCAGAAGAAAGTGGCTTGATTGTGGTAAATTTTAAATTGTGGTAAATTTATGAGTTGCCTCGCGCAACAGCCTCATGCCTGATGATACTGAATACAATTTAACTTTATTTTAAAGGGATGAACTACTAAATACATGTTTGCTTAATATAATAACGTAGCTAATTAACTTTGCTTAATATAATTCTTCATAGGTTCTGGGATGCAAGGAGCTCCTTTGATTGTTCACATTTAAATTTTACACAATTAACAGGTTCTGGATCATGATATTTGGAGAGTTAAGGTAGTTTATTTCAAAACAGGATAATCTCAGATATATTAACAGACTTCAGAGTATTTTCATATGCATGCAGTTTATGTTTTCATCGTTCCGGAAACACGCCAACCATTGGTGATGGCGCACACGTGTTCACGTAGCATTTCAATCTGACAATTTTAAAATAAAGATAATATTCAACATTTCATTGTTGAGTAAAATTTATTCATGATGTAGTTCCCTTGATTTATAAAAGGGAGATAAAATAAATCTAAAAAAACGGAAGGCAAGCGCCTTGAAGTTATTAAAAACGAGACGCTTTTCTCATACCTTAAGCTTCCCCAACTGACACCAAGAATGCACGCGGAAAGGAGCAAAGCTCTACTCGGTTAGAGTTAAGGTGGGAATAATCGATATGGAAAAATCAATTGATCAATTTAAATTTAGTGGAAGGCTATTGTGGTTAAATGACCAAAAACTGAAAAACTATTGAGGAGTAGAATATCAACGCATGTGTGATGTAGCAACATCACAATAAATAAAAAATATTGGAATCATTTTAGCTTTATTATTTATTTGTATTGTTGTTCAGTACTGATTAATTCAAGCTTATTTTTTTCCATCCCGTTTGAAGAATGAGTATTCAGCTAACAATAATTAAAATTTGTAATTAATTAAGCTTTATTAAATGTGTCTGTATATGTCTTTCAGCTTGTCTTCGTAGTGTTGATTTGTACTGATTTTTTTTTACTTTTCTTATCCCATAGGAAGAGCACATATTAGGCTAGTGCATAACATTGTAGAAAATATTCTATTTCATTACAGTCGTTGAACAGCCGACCCAATTTTTTGGGTTTGCGACTACTAGCATTCAACTCCGTAGCCTTGAAATTTTGAACCCAATCCAAAAGACAAGGGAACTCCTGGATCAAGTATTGGGAGAAATTTGCCATCGTGGAGGACTTTTTGATGGAACTAACCAGTATTTGCATTATATGGAGAGGAAAACCCCTAAAACTTACCACGGTTAGCCCGACGGCAGGGAGACTCTAACCCACTATCTGTCTACCTCTGAGGATAGGATATTTTACGTCAGCACTGTCGTCGGAGCAAACCGGATGCAGAATTCGTATCGACCTGCCATCGCTAGGATTCGAACATGGTTTACCTCATTGGAAGACGAGCACTCTATCCCCTGAGCTCAGTACGAAATAATTCATATTTCCAAGATTAACTGTAATTTTGTGACCAAAAGAGTATATAGTGGTATTAAAACGTTTGGCATGCATAATGGCATAGGGCAGCTTTAAAATTCAGAAAAGAATTGTATGTAAACTATAAAGCTCACATTGAGAGTTAATTTAATTTCTTTTACCTGAAAAACAAAATTGATCGCCATTTTATATGTTTTAAGATGGATATTTTTCATGCGCAAAATATAAATCGTATTTCTCCCACTGATTAAATTTATATTAAAATCAAAAAACGTATATTGAAAAGCAGACATTTGATTTTCATTATTAATTTATAGACCTGATTTCAAGAATTGCATTAAATTAATGTCCTTTAAAATCTCAATTACAAACAAACATTGCTTGATAATCGTCAACTATCTCAAAGTGAATTTGTTTGATCAGAATACTAAATAAGTACTTTAAATAACTAAGTTTTTTTAGTGTATTACTTATACAAGTTTGTTTAGTGTATTACTTATACATCTCAACTATTAAAAAATCATTTAAATTTTCGAAGAAACTCAATTATGGAATTAATAGAAAAAATTAAGCTGCGTTTTTATTTAAGTTTTTATAGTTGAAGTTTAATAACAGATAGTTTGAAATTAAAAATTATAGCGTGGGAAAATAATTAAATTAATTTTAAAAAAATTTTTTATATAAGCTTAGTAATAAAAATAAACATTTGAAATACTGATCCCTGTTAGACATTTTTCAAAGATATAACATTTGATATAACGTTAAACACATTCTGAATAAATATTTTTAGTAATCACTGCAATGTAAGAAATATTATCTGAGAGTTGCAAAATTATATTGAGATAATTTACTGCACAGTAATATGATAAAATTATATTTTTGTTTAAGCTGAACCATAAAAGCAGTTTATTAGCTTGTGATGTACTGTGGTTCAATTTGATGTTATTTTATTGCAGCAAATTTGAACTGTATGTATCGAAATTTTTAACCGCCTTTTCTTAAAAATTATTCTTTCAAAAGTTTTATATTTTTCTGCAAAACTACACAAATACTTGATGTTACCTAATTTGGGTGAGAGGATATCAACTCTAAAATTAGTTTTTCTTCTAAAACTGCAGATTTTTTTAAATTACTTTTTTAGTCTATTTTCGACTAAACGTATAAGTTTAAAAACATTATTACAAAGACTCACATAAATATTGCTTTAAATTTCTATGTGGAGTTCGGGGACATCATAAGAATTAAAATTTCAAAAGTATCTATGCCAAAAAGTGAGCACCTAGGGACTTTTACCTATTATAACCTGTTCAGAAGCGCACGAAGAAACTGTTCATAATATGGAAGCGCCCCTATTGGCGTATGATGACATTACCGGACCTGGGTTCCTATGCAGTTTTATTCAGGATGATGCCCCCTAGCAAATTTTTAGGGGAGTTACCCCTAAAATTTTTTTGTTATATATAACGCTTTAGAAGACGTACATTTTTATAAAAAAATAGGCTAAATACTTTTCCCCAAAATCTGTTGCTTGGAGAGAAAAGCGAAAATTGGTGATATGAAGGTATCTAAGATTTGTTACAAAATCTCAAGCAGCAGGAAGAAAAAATTGCTCCCCAGTGTTATTTATTTTGATTATTTCTGAATCATCATAAGTGTATACAATATTATATTTGCTTCGATCATTATATTAAGCTTTCTGACATATTGTGTACAATATTTTAAAATTAGTTTCAAAAGTGAACTATTTATCTTAAAATAGCTTACTTTCTTTAGTTTAAATGGCTGTTTACCCGTGGGGTTTCATTTAATGTATCCTCATGTGGCTTTCCTTTATCCCTCATAACACTAAGCAGGGAGAGAAACGTATTTGAAAATGAGTCACAGTATCCGATTAACACAAAATTACAATTCTCTTTAACTTAAAAAAAGAAGAAGTTGAAAACATATGNAATATCAGCGGGGACATCATAAGAATTAAAATTTCAAAAGAATTCATGCCAGAAAGTGTTGTCGTGCGTGCCTAGGGACTATTACCTATTTTAACCTGTTCAGAATCCCACGAAGAAACTGTTCCTGATATGGAAGCGCCTCTATTGGCGTATGATGACATTACCAGGTCTGGGTTTTCCTAGGCAGTTTTAATCAGGATGATGTCCCCTAACAAATTTTTAGGAGAGTTACCTCTAAAAATTTGTTGTTATATATAACGTTTTAGAAGTCGTACATTTCTATAAAAAATAGGCTTAATACTTTTCACGAAAATCTGTTATTTGGAGAAAAAAACAAAAATTGATGATATGAAAGTATCTAAGATTTGTTGCGAAGTCTCAAGCAATAGGAAGAAAAAATTGCTCGCCAATGTTATTGATTTTGATTATTTCTGAATCATTAAAAGTTTATGCAATATTATATTTGCTTCGATCATTATATTAAGCTTTCTGACATATTGTGTACAATATTTTAAAATTAGTTTCAAAAGTGAACTATTTATCCTAAAATAGCTTACTTTCTTTAGTTTAAATGGCTGTTTACCCGTGGGGTTTCATTTAATGTATCCTCATGTGGCTTTCCTTTATCCCTCATAACACTAAGCAGGGAGAGAAACGTATTTGAAAATGAGTCACAGTATCCGATTAACACAAAATTACAATTCTCTTTAACTTAAAAAAAGAAGAAGTTGAAAACATATGTACTACGACCTGTTTCACCGATTAATTAAAAATGAAAACACTAAATTGTGTTAAATACATTAAAGCGAATAACATCTTCGCAGGTTGCTCGGTAGGGGTCCTCTCTGTTAGGCATACAGCAAAAGTTGAACATTAATGAATTGTAACTATGCAAGTTTGATGTTACTCGAAAAATGAAGGAAAATCAATTGAAGTCGGTGAAGAAGTGAATGTGTGTTATATACTACAAGTTGTAATATGAAGTATACTTACAAGTTTTAAATGTAATTAATTACACAAGTGTTTTTATACAGAAATGATCTTTCCATGCAATATTATTCGAAATTTTAATTTCCAAACTTCTTTTCCTAATTTGCTTAAACCTTAAGCATAAAAATTTATACTGAGAAAAATAATATGTTCAACACCACCAGATTATGGTAAAATATACCGTTGTTCCGGCTCTATGGTAACACAAATAAGCTTGGTTTTTTAGTAATAATTTTGGTAAAATTAACAATAAAATATGGTTTTATACTATGCGATAAAATTTGACAAATTAAGCAAAATTTGTTAATTTAATCATGGTACTAAATGTGCCGTAAACAGAAATATAATGCTTAAAACCAGAATTGCCGGTAAACTAAAAAATTTCCGTTTCCATATAAACGAAAAACTTACTAAATGAATGGTACAAATACTGTAAATTTTGGTTTTATTACCCAAAATTAAGAGTTTTTTTACTAAAACTGTCACTACCATGCAGTGTGGTAATTTTTCCAAATTTTTTTTCTTCATGTTTGATACGCGGTGCAGTATTTAAAAAAATACGTGTATATCCAAATGCATATGTAAAGGAAATTTATTAATATTTTAATTCCTTTTGTTTTGATAGATTGTATTGGCAAGGAAGAAAGTGATGGTTTTCAACGGAACTAATTTATTACTTTAATCCTTCTTTTAAGCTAAACGGAAACAAAAACAGAGCAAGACATACTTTTTCCCGTCGTAAAAATGCTCCAGTACTTTCCAAAATGCTCTAAATTATGCAGAAAATCCCATGAACTTGTACCATTAAAATACTAAAATACAAAACAATATTATAAAATTGTGAAATCTTCATGCAGATATTCAACAACATTTTATTGAAACAATAAAATGTGATATTTATAATAACACCAAGTCATTTTTATTGCTATAGCACCAAATCTAACGGATAATTTATAACCTTTTTTATAGCAGTAAAACACTTTACCTTTTGACACCATATTATGTTTAATAATTCTTCCGGCAAATGAAACGGCACTTAGTAGCTGCTGTTTGCCCTTTGTGGCTAATATTTCAAACAGTGATGAAGTTGTTGTTGCCCTCATAACAGTATTTTTATGCGTTTCATTATTTATTAAACAAAGCCTTATGTTTTATGTTTCTGCATAAATAAGGTGTGCAAAAAATCTATCTAGAGGGATTAAAACAAGCATTGCTGCATACCTGAAAAAAAGGAGATAATTATTTTTACCGTCATTTAATGTAATGACCTAAAATCGTTTATTATCTTTAAAAAATATTTCATTTAACTGGGTCGTTTTATTAAGTTAAGTAGCATTTATTTTTTATTTATTTTATTAAGGAAATATGTATTACAATTAAAAATGTTTTACAAGTACATTGAGTTCAAAAAAGTTTTTTAAATCTATATTCAATATCAAAAGCTTCTTTTCAATAAAAAAAGAGAAATTAGAATTTGTTTCAAAGCTTTGTTGTGTTACTTTACTAAACAGGTTTATGAAAATTCGGAAGTCTAATAAAAAATTTCTTGTATAAATCACTTAGAGTTTTTTTTTAAGAAGTTGCTTAATGAAATTTATTTTGTAAAGGTTGACGTTCGAAACTGGTTTCTAAAAAATATTTGAATAAATATTATTTGTTTAAAGCACAAAAGGAAATTTTTTTACAATCGCTGTTAATGCAGTTTAACACCATAGAAGCAAACTAACATGTAATTTATTTTATAGAACTGTTTTGTTAAATATTTACTTTTACATGGAAGATAGTCTAAGAATCGTATTGGTTGCAAAACTATGCATTTTTATTCAGTTTTTGAGAGAAATATAATGCATTAAATTTGAAAAAATGTTTTTGTTAAGCGTACCTAATGACTAATTCAAATTAAAATTTCTCAAAATTATGCATTATGTCACTTTTAATTTTTGAATTTCTTACATGGAAATTTCTTTACAATACTAATTTCTTTACAATACTAATACAATACTAATTTTACATCATTATTTAATAAAAAAATATTACAAATGCATTGTTTATATAATATTTTTATTCAATTTTAATGATTTTAAAAAAATTAATTGAAAGCGTAAGCGTGACAAATAATATGTTTTGGTTTTGAATGATAGTTATTTTGTATCACCCAGCTCTGAACTGTTCATTTTATCATAATGCATTTTTCCACTACTTCAAACAAAGTAGCTTAACAAAGTACAATGGTTTGCAAAAATTAAAGGCAAAGTGGTTTTCTGAACTTAAGTTTGAACAGCAGTGTTGAAAATCGATAAAAAAAAATGATACCATAGCAGTGTTTTCACTAGAGCGTGAGAACGCGAGAATCTCGCATATTTTTTTATTTTCTCGCATTAAAAAATTATCACCGCGAGAAATTCGCACATTCTATAAATCAATTTCAAAATTCGCGAATTTCTCGCATTTTGGAAAAGGCTTCGAATTACGCCCTTTAGAATAAAATCCGTTCCACTTTTCTTCCTGGGTCTTTCATTATTTTCAACATCGGCCCCGTTATCTAGCTTCCCGAATTACCAGTATTGTTCAGAACCATTTCGAACAACAGAACACAACCATGGAACCCCTTTCAGAACACATTTCCTTACAACCACGTGTTTACCGTAGTTAAGGTTTCTTCATGTAAGACGTTCAAATTTTTTATGTGCTAATGTAGATGTAATGTAATGTAAGGTGGACAAATGCCTTGTAAAGGCAAAATCTTCTATGATGATGCACCAAAAATATTCAACGCTTTAAAAAATAGAAGACGTTAAATATTTATTATTATTAAAGAAATGATTTTTTTTTCAAGAGTTTTTGTGTTTTTTTAGTTTTTTGAAATCTCACTTAACTTTTTGAAATCTCACCCTGCTTTTGAGAAAGGGTGAGAAATTCTCACCCATTTTTTTCTATGATGAAAACACTGCCATAGGATCCTCTAAATGTTAGAATATGGAAAAGTAAACAACTTGCTAAAAAATGTAATCCACGGGAACAGTATTGAAATATAGACTTAAAACACAATTGTACTTATGACCAAAAGGTCAATGTTATACGGGATTGGCAATGAAATATCAGCCTATAGTATGGGATAAACACTGTGTTCCAAGCTCGTGAAACAATGCTGTGGGCTATTCCGCAGCCACACTGGTGACACTTAGATATTCTTCCAACTTCCCAATGATTCGATCTCTCATAAACTCATCCAGATGTCGTCTTCTGTGTTACCTGTTGGCCNTTTTGAAATAAACTAGTAGGATGTATGCCTTATGAAGAATAATTTTAGGAGGCAACATTCGTTTCGGCCCATAGAAGCTCCTATGAGAGATAAAAAATAATTAAGTATGTAGAAAAATCGGTATTTCATTACTTCAATGCAGGCTATTAGTTATTGCAATTATCTCATACTCCAATTAATTTTGTGCTACTTTCACGTACTATATAAATTCACGTACTATATATCACGTACTATATAAGAGCCAAAATTGATTTCGAAAATTTTATATATCTGTAGTTTTTCAGAAAAAAAAATTAAAAAAAATTGGAATTTAAAAAAAAAAAAAATTTGGCATCAAATTTTTAAAAATTTTTTTTTTCAAAAAATTTTCCAATATTAAAACTAGTAAACAGTAATAAATTTCATTTATATGAGAGTCGAAATNTCCAGCATTGAAAAGTTGTTGCTAACGAGGGTGAATACATCATTGATTAAAAATAAAACCTTGATAACAAATGTCAAAGGCACCAATACGACGTTATTTTTCGGAAGTGGAAGGACTAAAAAAGGTGTTATCGAAGAATTCCAAACTTAGATTTAAGTATTAAGTTAAAAGATCCCACAAAATAGTTACTTTCTTGGATCACTTGTTCAAAAATATATGCTACCATTGCTTAGGTTTTAAATTTCGACTACGACTTTCATTATTGACAGAAATAACAACTCTCATTTTTGAAAATTCAGCAAACTTGCGCTGTATTTCATTGTTTTTGACAAGACTTTCATCTTGAAGTCATGTGATTTTTAATGAAACACGTAATTTAAAAAATTTCACTTTTTAAATATTTAACGAAATTACTTCTTGTCATATCAATGTATTCTGCAAATTCTTTAACATTTTTCCTGAATCAAATTTTAGAACTGATTACGAGATGGTACATTTCTAGAAATGACGAATTATTCAATCATATTAAAGTGATAAAATTTTGTATTCCGATTGATAAAGTTTCGAAATAAAAGCAGCAAGTCACAAACGAATAAAGATGGTAATCTTTTAAATTTTACGAAATGTTCATTCGGAGGTTTTCCCATAAAACTACTTGATCAATAGCGAAGAATATTTAGTGAATTTTGAATATTCATTTCTTGCTTTGTGCAGAGACAAAAATAAGTAATTAAATAAATAGTCACAATATTTATTGTGCTATTATTTGTTACAAATAAAAAAAGTTTAATTGGATACATAGATCATAAGTAAATCTTGCCATTTGTCGATTCAGGAGAAAATCAGACTTGAGACACACACGTGATGTCGCCTGCAAGTATTCAATTAAATCTAATAAAAACTCATGGTTAGGCATAATCACTTCACTTTTCTCGAGTTTCATGCACCTAATTATGTTTAACAAATAACTTATTAGACTGTACAATAAGCTTTATTTTTATTGCAATGGTACATTTTTTTAACATATATTTAAACGATTTTTTAACTGAAGAAAGGGAAATATAAACAGGAATATAATATAACTTAGAATCAAAAATTACATTTGCTTTGAATTTAAAACAACTAAGAATCGGAACTAATACAGGATAATGCACCACAGCAACAGTAACATATCATCACTGCGAAATGTTATTAGCCTAACCCTGGATACCATAACTTTTCTTTCACTTTTCATCGCTTCTAAACATTTTGTAACTATTTCTGTTGACATTCTGTTATTAAAGTAGAATTTGACTAATTAACTTCTATGAGTACCCTAAAAAACTTCTTGTTTTCATTTAAATGGAGAAATTCAAGTAATGCGAATATTTAACTGCTCAAGGTCTCTTATGCAAAATCTAAACGAATTTTCGACCTAGTTTTTTGTTTCATGAAAAGCTATGGACGAAAGCTTATGCATTTTTTTTTACCTCATGAATAAATAACCCTTCTCATAAGCCTTAAACTCATCTTTAACGCCTGAAAGGTTAGCATAAGTGCCGGATTGGCCTGAGTTGGTTGTCATTATCAATTCGAAGCACTCGGATTGTTCTTTGTTCTTTATACACTGTAACGTTTATGGTAGCTCAGTTTATGTTTTATGGCATTATTTACCTCCTACTAGTGTTAGTTTATGAAACTGTCCAATGTACGTGAATATTCAGCTCATTAAAGTGTCTTAAGGTTTATTGTGACAATGCAATCAATTTCACTTATTTATTTTTTAAATTAAATGTTTATTTGTATTTCGTTTTCATTTTAAAACATGCTAATTAGATTACACGCTTAAAAATTTAGCCTTTGGATTTATTTTACTTTTACTTATTTATAATTTAAATTCGTCAAATAAGTGTATTTCGAAAGAAACAAATAATTTACAAAAGCATGGATTTATGGTCGTGTTTTCTTTAATACCAAATCAACTAAAAACATTTTACTTGATTTTAAAATAAGAATAATACTACTAGAATAAATATCGTTGCTTTGTTATTTTTATATCATTGTATAAAATTTTAAGTCATTTGTTTTAGAGATAATTGTGCGATGCTGCATTCAAAAAATTCGCAAAATTTCAAAAAAGTATGTTTTTTGCACTTAATGTTTGTACAGATTTAGAATTAAAATTTGTTACAAAATTGTGAACGTTATCCAAAAAAGATAGTTCTTAATTCATTTGGAATCGTTTGTCAAAGAAATGATACGTTATTCCTAATACACAACAAATGATATCAGTATAAACACAAAAGATACGAACCTTATTCTATATTCGAACTGAAGATTTACTTTACTGAAGTAAATTTCTTTCTCTTAATTATAAAATAAATATTTTATAATTATAAAATAAATATTTATGCAACAAAGCAATATTTCAATATTTGTGATGATTGTCATAATGTTAATCATTTGATGTTAATCAGTCATTTCTTTCTTCTAACTACCATGGGACTCTTCTACTAATTCAAATTGCATTACATTTGAACGTGTTGAAAAGGACCATTTATTTTCTAAAAATATTGCCGAAGCAATTAAATTTAAAATTCAGCTATTCTCTTCTCAATATTTCGCAGTTTCCACTTAAGATTTCTATTGCAGTCAAGTTGTATTGAAAGGTCAAGTAAAGAAAAGATATTCTTAAGAAATAAAAATGACATATAGGCGGCTTCTATGTAAACACGGTGTACAATTTCACCTAAACAGATGTTATATTCTTTTATTTAATTAAGCGCCTTTTCTTTAAAAAANAGCACGAATTTGGTTTTCCAAGTAGGACCACAAATGCTCTATTGGATTAAGGTCAGGTGAATTTTGGGACCAAGATATGACTTGAAAGTCACTGGAATGTTCCTCGAACCAATCCATGATGATTCGACCCTTATGACATGGTGCTTTATCCTGTTGGTAAACACCATCCCCAGCAGGAAAAACTGTTTCCATGAATGGGTGAACCTGGTCGGCAACTATGTTTAAGTATCTTACAGACGTCAGGGATTGCTCTATGAGGATTATGGGTCCTAATGTGCCCCATGAAAGCGAGAAACTATGAAAACCTGGGCGAGCCCATTGTTATAGATGGAGGGGGGTCATAATGTAATGGATCTTCGGTGTATAGGCTGCTTCTATGTAAACATGGTGTACAATTTCACCTAAACAGATGTTATATTCTTTTATTTAATTAAACACCTTTTTTAAAAAAAAAGAAATCGAATTTTATTTTTTGTAGAGATTTAAGCCTCTTCAACTTTCTCCGTACTCTTTTTTTTTTCAAACTTGGAAATTTCTTACAATTAACATATGGATTAGATTTAGTTGATATAGTTTACATCCTATAATACTTAAATGGGGGTTTATATTAAATTGAAAGGTGATACATTGTATTTATTTCCTATAATTTTTTCGCATAGGCTGTTTTAATAAAAAAAATTGGCTAAATGAGAATTAAAATATAAAGTTATCGGCCAGTAGGAATTTTCAATCAAATAGCAATGTGATTAAATGTGTATTATATCAAAAACATTAAAAAATAAAAAATAAAAAGTTTTCAAAAAATAATACGCTTTTGTAATTAACTTTTATAAAGATAAGCGTTGAAAATTTTTTGTCTTGCTAAGTAGGCAGTGATTTAAAAAAAGTTGGAAACCTATGTGGTCACAAGGCGGTCAAAAGGAGCGACACTTCCATCACCTTCCATAGCGAAGAACGATAAGTTCCGTGCCTGACGTTATAAAAAGAAAAAAAAGTTAATTAGTTGAACCGCGATGGTTCAGGGGGTAGAGCGTTAGCTTTTCAATTAGGTGAACTGGATTCGATCCCAGCTTTAGCTGGTCGATACGAATTCATCACCTTTCTTGAACCGACCACAGTGCTGACATAAAAATATCCTCAATAGTAGACGATTCACGGGTAAGAGTCCCCTTGTCGTTAGGGTAACAGTGTTAGGTTGTCATGGTTTTTCTCTCCATGTAAAGCAAATGTGGGTTATTTCCATTAAAATGCTCTCCACGAGGACAAATATCTCCATCGCTTGATCCAGGAGTACCTTTGTCTTCTGGATTGGGTTCAAATTTGCAAGGCTACAGAGTTCAACATTCGTAGTCGCAAACCCAAAATAGGTTTGGCTACTCAACGACGGATGTAAAATAATAAAAAATAAGTGATTTAGTTAGTTTGATGCGTTTTTCTCTTTAAGCTTGCACATTTGATGCAGTAATTTAAAAAAAAAATTCGTGTTTAAATAAATAAATTATGCAATATTTAATTACAATATGGATTGTATGCAAACAAAAGATATTTATAAGTTTACGGTTATAAATAAAGTTAAGGGTCTCATACAGTTTAGTTATATACAATCCAAATTTTTCTTAGGCTTATCAAGCGTAATGTTCAAGCATTCAAAAATTAGAATTAAAAAAAGTAAAATATTTGTGAAGTTTTGTAGAATGTTAAGCGTACTGCAAGAAAACATTCAAAACCTATTAAACCAACGTAAGCAAAGTTGCAATTGCTCAAAGAAGATGTTAAAAAATGAAGCTTTCATAATGTTGTTTAAATTTGAAAATTCTTTAAAAGCTACACCACGAAATAATTCAATCAGAGTAATGTTTTATATGCACGTTTGAAATAACTGTATTTCGTAAGTACGTTAGAGAAGTGAAATAGCTCCCGAGAAATGTTCACAATCATTTGCAAAATTTATATATGACTACTTAATACCTGGCTTAGTAGTCTTTTTTAGAGTTATTTAGCTCACCACGACACATATATTGCAAAATTTTGCGCATATATATACATATATATATACAGGATGTATAGCATAATAAATAAATACAAAAAAAAGAAATTATGAAAAACAATATGTTTTATTTATTGCGCATAAGCTGCAAGTAAATAGAACTCATAAAATAATTGTTTGTAAAATTTTTTGAGTGCTCCTCACACTATTGTATTGATATAGTTTGCTTTGGCTATATTGATACAATATTAGAAAGCACTCTTTTTTGCGGATATAATCGTGTGAGCTGATGAAAAGATTAAATCTTTAATTTTCCGGATTTTTTTAAAAAATTTTTGTCCTTTTTTTTTCCGATGTCTAGTTTTTTTTTATTATTATTTTTCTTTTTTTCATTGTGTTTTTTCGTCTTTCCCTTGGTTTTTATATATATATATATATATATATATATATGCTGGATGGGCTTCAAG